>NW_024412427.1:15734760-15814228 GCF_014898765.1 Herpailurus yagouaroundi | reverse complement strand
CATCTAGAAGGAGATGACCTAGAAGGAGTTCATCTAGAAGGAGATGATCTAGAAGGAGTTGATCTAGAAGGAGACCTAGAAGGAGTTGATCTAGGAGGAGATGACCTAGAAGGAGTTGATCTAGAAGGAGATGACCTAGAAGGAGCTGATCTAGAAGGAGTTGATCTAGAAGGAGGTGATCTAGAAGGAGATGATCTAGAAGGAGTTGATCTAGAAGGAGATGATCTAGAAGGAGTTGATCTAGAGCACTCAGGGCCCAAGGACAGTGGGAATGGTCTGGAGAGGCCGAGCTCCACCCTGGAACAGAATGAGGGTGCTGAATCCTGACGCATGGGGAAGGCAGAGCTGCGGGCAGCCCCGGCTCGCCCTGGGACTGACACCTCCTGATGGAAGGGGTGGTTTACCCTGCCAAGCTGTCACTTGGCTGTCAGTGAGCGAGCAGCAGCGTGAAAGCCAAAGAGCGAGGAGAGAAGAAGCCACAGCCCATGACCTGTGGGCTCCCCGAGGCCACCACCCGGAAGGCCCGGTGGCGGGTGGCACAAGAGCCCGGGCACCAGAGGACAGGGCATCGGAGGGCAGGTCACTGGGGTTGTGTAAAATCCCAGAAGGAAACGATCAGAGAGGTCACCCAGCCTGACCCCGTCATTTTCGAGAAGAGGAAACGGAGGCCTTCTGAGAAAACACCTGCCTGAAGTCACAGAATAGCTGACTGACCCTCATCTCAGAGCCAGACGGGCGTTTAGGGGTCGTGTCGTTCACTTCCTCCTCTTACCCGACACTGAAGCTCAAATCCCCCGGGACTAGAATGGGGCCTTTCTAGGCCCCTGGACCCGCTTTCCTCTGTACCATGTCAGTCCGTTCCTTTCTTTCAGCGGAGAAACCCATCTTAGGAAGGCCAAGAGGAGGGAAATGTAGCAAGTGGAGCGGCAAACGTTAACATCTTTAAACACTTGTACAACGGTCACCCCTTTCGCTCTTGTATTCACCCCTCATCTGATCCTAACCCAGCTCCCAGGAGGCCCATCTCAGTACAGCCGCCATGCTGCAGGCGAGCGAGTGAACGCGCAGGAGCTCTGTGTCTCGGGAGAAGCCAGACTCAAATCTGAGACCCGGGATTCCAAATTCAGTACTCCTTCCCCACTTCGTGTTAGGTGCTAATAACGAATGGGGCTCAGGGGCGCCCGGGTGGCTCAGTCGGTCAAGCGTCCCACTTTTGACTTCGACTCGGGTCGTGATCTCGCGGTCCGTGAGTTCGAGCCCTGCACGGGGCTCCGTGCGGACGGTGCGATGCTCTCTGACTCTCCCCCACTTGCGTTCTCTGCCTCTCTCCCCCTCTCTCAAAATAAATAAATAGACTTAAAAAAAAAAAATCACGTTCGGCTCAGGTCATGATCTCCCGGTTCATGAGTTTGAGCCCCGCATCGGGCTCGGGGCTGATGGTTCGGAGCCTGCTTGGGATTCTCTCTCTGCTCCTCTCTCTGCTCCTGCCTTGTTCATGTTCTCATTCTCTCTCTCTCTCTCTCTCTCTCTCTCTCCATCAAAATAAGTAAATAAGTTTTATTAAGAGGAAAAAAATATGTTCAGTATCACACCTGTGCTGAATGCTTTATAGTAACTTGTACATGCTGTGCTTTGCTTTAATTTTTGCCATATGACATAGCATGAGCCTGTGGAATGTAAATGTGACTTATGAAGAGGCCTAAAGCCTTGGGCAGGGGTGCAGGGTGGTCCAGGGGGGTGTGGTAGGGAGGGAGGCACAGGCTGGGCTGAGTTGGCTAGCTACAGGGAGCGGGCCCTGGCTCCAGCCCTGAGGCTCACCTACAGGCGAACTCAGAACAAGGCACGCCCTCTCAGGGTCCAAGAGACGTGAGGTGGTTATACACGCCCTGCCTCTACTCTGGGTCCTTCCCAAGGGGACTGGGGCCTCCGTTGATCTTTCTCTGAGGTCTCAAAAGAAAAGAAAAAAGATTTGAGGGAGGGGCAAATGCCTTTGGAATCCATTCATGTATCCTCCCAACATTTATTATGTCCGTTGCGCATGGGGCTCTCTTCTGACACTCTGGGAAATTGAAAAACAAACACGTTTTATGGGAGGGTAATGCGTATCAAGACCTGGAAAAGTGTACAAGGACAAACGCATATGAAACAATCATTGAGGGGCGCCTGGGTGGCTCTGTCGGTTGAGCGTCCGACTCCAGCTCAGGTCGTGATCTCGCGGTCTGTGAGTTCGAGCCCCGCGTCGGGCTCTGTGCTGACAGCTCCGAGCCTGGAGCCTGCTTCGGATTCTGTGTCTCCCTCTCTCTCTGTCCCTGCTTTGCTTGCACTCTGTCTCGCTCTCGCTCAAAAATAAATAATAAAACATTAAAAAAAATTTTTTTTAAACCATTGATAACATCTGTTAATAAGAGGAAATAGTTTAGGGGAAAATGTGCTCAATAGTAGGAAGTTTATTAAATTGTGGCAGATCTACACAGGCCGATATTAGAAAGATGTCGATGTTTATATATTTGACATCGAAAGATGTCCATTGATACGTTCAGTAAAAACCAAACTTGGGTGTAAGAATGAACATATTTAAAGAAACGTATGCGGTGGCACAAAAACAGACACATAGACCAATGGAATAGAATAGAAACCCCAGAACTAGACCCACAAACGTATGGCCAACTCATCTTTGACAAAGCAGGAAAGAACATCCAATGGAAAAAAGACAGTCTCTTTAACAAATGGTGCTGGGAGAACTGGACAGCAACATGCAGAAGGTTGAAACTAGACCACTTTCTCACACCATTCACAAAAATAAACTCAAAATGGATCAAGAACCTGAATGTGAGAAAGGAAACCATCAAAACCTTAGAGGAGAAAGCAGGAAAAGACCTCTCTGACCTCAGCCGTAGCAATCTCTTACTCGACACATCCCCAAAGGCAAGGGAATTAAAAGCAAAAGTGAATTACTGGGACCTTATGAAGATAAAAAGCTTCTGCACAGCAAAGGAAACAACCAACAAAACTAAAAGGCAACCAACGGAATGGGAAAAGATATTTGCAAATGACATATCGGACAAAGGGCTAGTATCCAAAATCTATAAAGAGCTCACCAAACTCCATACCCGAAAAGCAAATAACCCAGTGAAGAAATGGGCAGAAAACATGAATAGACACTTCTCTAAAGAAGACATCCGGATGGCCAACAGGCACATGAAAAGATGTTCAGTGTCGCTCCTTATCAGGGAAATACAAATCAAAACCACACTCAGATATCACCTCACGCCAGTCAGAGTGGCCAAAATGAACAAATCAGGAGACTATAGATGCTGGAGAGGATGTGGAGAAACGGGAACCCTCTTGCACTGTTGGTGGGAATGCAAATTGGTGCAGCCGCTCTGGAAAGCAGTGTGGAGGTTCCTCAGAAAATTAAAAATAGACCTACCCTATGACCCAGCAATAGCACTGCTAGGAATTTATCCAAGGGACACAGGAGTACTGATGCATAGGGGCACTTGTACCCCAATGTTCATAGCAGCACTCTCAACAATAGCCAAATTATGGAAAGAGCCTAAATGTCCATCAACTGATGAATGGATAAAGAAATTGTGGTTTATATACACTATGAAATACTACGTGGCAATGAGAAAAAATGAAATATGGCCTTTTGTAGCAACGTGGATGGAACTGGAGAGTGTGATGCTAAGTGAAATAAGCCATACAGAGAAAGACAGATACCATATGGTTTCACTCTTATGTGGATCCTGAGAAACTTAACAGGAACCCATGGGGGAGGGGAAGGAAAAAAAAAAAAAAGAGGTTAGAGTGGGAGAGAGCCAAAGCATAAGAGACTGTTGAGAACTGAGAGCAAACTGAGGGTTGATGGGGGGTGGGAGGGAGGAGAGGGTGGGTGATGGGTATTGAGGAGGGCACCTTGTGGGATGAGCACTGGGTGTTGTATGGAAACCAATTTGACAATAAATTTCATATATTAAAAAAAAAAAAAAAGAAAGAAACGTATGCGGGGGTCACTTGGGTGGCTCAGTCAGTTAAGCATCTGATTCTTGATCTTGGGTCAGGTCTTCATCTCAGGGTCGTGAGGTCAAGGCCCGTGTTGGGCTCCATGCTGGGCGTGAAACCGAAAAAAGAAAGAAAGAAAGAAAGAAAGAAAGAAAGAAAGAAAGAAAGAAAGAAAGAAAGTGATACATATACATATACTTGCTGTCACAGGAAAAAATCTAGTACATTCGGTATATTGAACTACAACGTAAACAGTGGTCTCTGTGTTGTGATTGAAAGAAAATGTTGACGCTTTATGCGACTCCATATTCTCTCAATTTTTACAAATCATATTATAAACCATATCACACATTTTTACAATAAAAAAAACCAAATTTCAAATTCTCATTTAAAAAAAGTGACCAGATTGGGGCGCCTGGGTGGCTCAGTCGGTTAAACGTCCAACTTCAGCTCAGGTCATGATCTCGCAGTCTGTGAGTTCGAGTCCCGTGACGGGCTCTGTGCTGACAGCTCAGAGCCTGGAGCCTGCTTCTCCCTCTCTCTCTGCCCCAACCCACTCACATTCTGTCTCTGTCTCTCTCAAAAATAAGCATTAAAAAATATTGAAAAAAAAAAAAAAAGGTGACCAGATAATCACAGATGTTAACGATTTATTGAGATATAAAAGTAGATGGGGCACCTGAGTGACTCAGTTAGTTGAGCTTCTGACCCTTTATTTCAGCTCAGGTCACGATACCTGGGTTGTGGGATCGAGACCTGCGTTGGGCTCTGTGTTAGACGTGGAGCCTGCTTGAAATTCTGTCTCTTCCTTTGCCCCTTTCCCCCACGCGTGTGCTCTCTCTCTCTCTCTCTAAAATAAAAAGTAAAAATAAATTAAAAAAAGAAATATAAAAGTAGATTCAAAACTATGTATAGGATGATTCCATTTTGGGGCATCTTTTTTTAAAATTTCTTTTTAATGTTTATTTTTGAGAGAGAGAGAGACAGAATGTGAGCAGGAGAGGGGCAGAGAGAGAGGGAGACACAGAATCCGAAGCAGGCTCCAGGCTCTGAGCTGTCAGCACAGAGCCCGACGTGGGGCTCGAACCCACGGACTGTGAGATCATGACCTGAGCTGAAGTCAGATGCTCAGCCGACTGAGCCACCCAGGCGCCCCTCGGTGCATCTTTATAACAAATGCAGGAAGTTTATTTTATTACTACTTTTTAATGTTTATTTATTTATAGGGGGGGGAACACAAGTGGAGGAAGGGCAGAGAGAGAGAGAGAGAGGGAGACACAGAATCCGAAGCAGGTTCCAGGCTCTGAGCTGTCAGCACACTTGGTTTGAACCCGCAAACCACAAGATCATGAGCTGAGCCAAAGTCGGACACTTAACTGACTGAGCCACCCAAGCACCTGCCAGTGTAGGAATTTTAAAAGCCTAGAATGCTGTACAATACAATGCAAAGGGTTTGTATTCCTGATTTTGTTTTGCTGTATTGTCTGGTGTCCATATATATATATACATATATATATATGTATGTATATTACATATACATATATATACATATACATACATATATACATATTACATATACGTATACACATATATTATGTATATAATACACATATATAAATATATATATTATTTATATATGTATATTTTTATATATACATATATATAAAATGTAACAAAAAAGAAAAGGAAGTTTTTATTTTTCTAAGAAAGTACTAATAAAATACTGGGGCGCCTGGGTGGCTCAGTCGGTTAAGCGTCCGACTTCGGCTCAGGTCACGATCTCGCGGTCTGTGAGTTCGAGCCCCGCGTCGGGCTCTGTGCTGACAGCTCGGAGCCTGGAGCCTGCTTCGGATTCTGTGTCTCCCTCTCTCTCTGCCCCTCCCCCACTCACGCTCTCTTTTTCTCTCTCTCGAAAATATATAAACATTTTTTAAAAAGTAAAACTAAACTAGAGTCCCTGCCTTTAAAGAGCTGGCAATTCAACAGACGAGGTGAGAGCAGGATATACTTGACTGAAGTAGGCACCAAGGTTCTGTAGGTTCGCCTTCTGTAACAGGTGTAAATGGGGTAAGAAAGGATATATGGAAGAGAGAACATTTGGGCCCTGGCTTCCAAGGTCCTTATGAACAAACAAAAACTGGAGGAAAGGCATCCTCAGCTGCGGAAAGGCCGCACTGGATCAACTCCTCCTTCTAAGCTGCCTGCCAAGCCCCCGTGAACATCAGGCTTCGTCACCAAGTGAGCGTGCATCTTTTCAGACAAGGCAGCGTGAATGAGTGTGGAGGGTCCCCTTTCCGTTCTGATTTGATCTTTGGTACATATTGAATAGCTAAGTAAAAATCGATTCAGCCCTAGATGGCTTACGAGCGAATTATTTCAGTTTGAGTCTTGGCTCTTGGTTGCATTTGATTGGCAGTTGGGGTCTTTATGAAATTTATCCAACTTCTTTCATTCTCAAGGGCGAGTAGGGATATCCCATGCAGTAGATTGAGATCTTAGTTTCATGCACCCGTAAAGAAAGCTGTAAGACTTGTCCTGGCATAACATGGGCCTTCATAGCAAGGAGGTTAATAACTTTGCCCTGGCAGAATGGCTTGCAAATGATGCTAGAAATCTCCGGGTCCCGGAAGAGTTGGGATAACCGGAAGGCTGGGGGGTGGGGGAGGGGGAGGTGGGAGTGGAGTTCTGAGAATGGCTTTGTTCACCTCTCTGGAACGTAAAGGTCTGGAAAGTCCAAATAAGTCTTGCTGTTAGAGATGTGGCAATATTCACACGACCTGTGCGGAGGGACAGGAAATGGAATTATTCAGTCGAGGCAGTCCCAACAGGCCCCAAATACTTGGCCCCTCTTCGCCTTCTGCCCTGCAGCAAAGCAGCCAGGAGGACTTCCTCAGGCTCGGAGTCTCTGTCCTCAATGATTGCATTTGGGTGAAAAAGAAGCCTGGAATTAGATGCCTGGAAATATAGGTTCTAGTCCTGGCTCTGTCACTTATCTCACTTGGAGCCCACGGAAAATGAGGAGTTTGGTCGAAATCAGAAGTGCTCAACCTCTTCTTCTGCCCACACACTCATCAAAACGCCTCTTATTAGACACAGCGATTGTCAACCAGCGTGGCTAACTCCACTCATTCTCTGACCGCCCCTGAGAATCTCTGAACAAAATCATCTTTGTATGTTTCAGACACCCCCCTACCCTTAGCTTTTAGGAATCTAGATTTAAATTATCATCAGAAGAGCCCTGAAAAAAATACACGTACACAATCACATCTGCATTTTCGCGCATGTCCGCAGACAGTATCTGGAAGGATCTAGAAGATACCAACAGTGGTTTTTCTTTGGGGAAAGGACCTAAGAACCTGGTAGTTAAAGAAATGAAGAGGCTGACTTTTTACTGTATACTCATCGCTTGTTTGGTTTTTTTTTTCCTGGATACATATTCAGTTAGGAATATGTACATACATATTCAATGACTATGTATTCAATGAATACATATTCAATTGACTGTGGGTAAAGGAGGAGTGGTGACTTAAGCAAACACGTGGTTTTATTTTTCCTACTAAATGAAAAGTCTGGGGTCAGCTGTCTGGAGCTGGTATAACGTAGTTAAAGATTCAGACTCTTGCAACAATCTGTCCCACCCTCCTGAGATTGTGGCCAGCATCTGGCCCCAGGCTCACGAATTGCTTCTATACCTCCAGTCAGGACCCCTGTCTTTGAGGCCACGAGGTGGAAGGGCAAAGAGCATTGCCTGTGGATTATGGCCCCTTTCGAGAGCTTTTCGGGACGTTCATCTCAGCAATACACAGCCTCTCCCATTATCAACATCCCCCACCAAAGGGGACATTTGTTGCAATGGATGCACCCATACTAACATGTCATAATCACCCAAAGTCCATAGGGCCCACTCTTGGTGTTGTAGAGTCTATGCATTTGGACAAATGTAGAATAACACGTATCCACCATTACTGTATCATACAGTCTTTTCACATCCCTGAAAGTCCTCTGTGTTCCATCTACTCAACTGCCTCTCCCCAAGCCCTGGCAACCACTGATTGTTTTTCTGTCTCCATTGTTTTGTCTCTTCCAGAATGTCATGTAATTGGAATCGTACAGTATGCAGACTTTTTAGACTGACTTCTTTCACTTGCTAATATGTGTTTAAAATTCTCCCATATCTTTTCATGGCTTGACAGCTCATTTCTTTTTAGCATGGAATAATATTCCCTTGTCTGGAGGTACCGCCATTTATTTATCCATTCACTGATTGAAGGACGTCTTTGTTGCTTCCAAGTTTTGGTAGCTACGCATAGAGTTGCTATAAACATCCCTGGGCAGGTTTTGGTGGACGTAAGTTTTCGGTTACTTTAGGCAAATACCAAGGAGAAAAAGTCACGCTGTGAGGAGTGAGTGTGTAAATGGCAGAATGGGAAACTCAATCGACTCCTACCATGAGACAACCATTGCACTGTGGACAATTATAGACCATTTAAAGTCCCCGGAAATCATTCTAAAGCCGTATGGAAAATTGAAAAACATTTATTTACAAAAATCTACTGAATTTCAGTGGGAACAGTAGGGTCTGTGACGTTTGAGCCCTCTTCTCCTCACTGGCTTCATGTGATGAGAGATCTCCTCCAGGCGGCTGAATCTTCCACCAGTGCCCATTCATTTGCATCATGGAACTACTGGGTCCTTGACCTTCAAGAGTATGGATTTGAGAAGTATTTAGTCTCAGGGCTTTTGTTTTTGTTTTGTCTTGAATAGCAGAGCCTACGTTTAAAGATGCATTTTGATTCTTCCAGGACTGTAAAGCCCAGATGTCCCCGTTTGGCAGAAAGCAAGGAAACAGGACCAAGAATCTTTTAGTGTAAGGATCTTACCTGTTTTCTTGGGCAAGCCACTTCCTCTTTCTGGATTTCCACTTCCTTGAGAGAGAGGAAAAGAAAAATGCCCGTTTAAGAAACCGGAAGACAGCTCAGTACCATCCCAAAGACTCAAAAGTCCTGACTGGACTCTACTGTCCCCACAACCTCCCCCTCCTAGGTTGTTCTCTCCTCCATAAGTAACTCTTCTCCCTCTCTCTCTGTCTCTCTATCTCTGTTTCTCTCATGTCTGTTACAAATTTTATCTCTCGAAAAGCTCTGGGAGACATTTTGGAGTGTGTTAGACATGAGTACGAAGTAGAGGTGGTTAGAGCTTTGGATACCTGAAGATATCTGAGGGCTTAAGGCAAAAAAAAAAAATGTCCAGGTAGGAGAGCTAAGAGCTAGATCTGGGAGGAAACGCAGGTAAGGGAAACAACTGTACATAAAGGCAAACTTGGAACCAGGAGAGGAGGGCTGAAGTAGAATTATAAGTTAAGTACGTAGATAAGTAAGTAGGTTTGCTCCCCCCTCATTCCTCCCTTCCTTTCCTAGTCTCTTTCCCTTCCAGTCCCCCCCAAAAAAGGGGGAAATGACCCTCAGTGCTCCTGTATTAACTCCTCAGAGTTTCCCATACTTCAGCCACTCACATAGCATGTTCATGGGTCTTGCCATATCCACACACCAGCTCTACCATTATTTACCTAATATTTTTCTTTAGGTCAACTCTCTTTTCTTTTCTTTTTTTTTTTTCTTTGACTTACATGTTTACTTTAGCCTTGTGCCTATCAATAACGTCTATAAAAGGGCTTGGTTTGTTACTTTTCTAACGTACATTTAAATCAACACTGAACTATGAGAATTGAAAAATGTTTGTCCCCATGTCAGGGTTACATGTGCCACACTTCAGGATGCATCTAGATGAGCTCATTTGGTCTTCCCAACTCTCCTAGGAAGTGGGGGTGATTGCTTATCCTACACATGAGGAAACTCATGTCTGGAAGGGTCCAGCAACATGCCCAATGTCATGAAACTAGCAAAGACGAAATTAAGACTTGAAGCCACTTCTGTCTCTAAGGCCCGGGTTCCACTGCCCAACAGCAGGAAAGGAGGAAGAAAGAGTTGCACAAAAACAAGACCTGTCCAAAGAGATTCCAATGCGTTTGCTACAACCAGCTTAATCAGTCTCCACAGAGCCAAGCCCCGTCGCCCATTCTTGCCTCCCTGGCAGACTCCTGGTTTCCTCCTCCACACTCAAGCCTCGTGTCTGGTACAAATCTGGTG
This sequence comes from Herpailurus yagouaroundi, assembly GCF_014898765.1. Classification (NCBI taxonomy): domain Eukaryota; kingdom Metazoa; phylum Chordata; class Mammalia; order Carnivora; family Felidae; genus Herpailurus; species Herpailurus yagouaroundi. The sequence goes on along the minus strand of NW_024412427.1, from coordinate 15,804,077 downwards.
CTTGACGTGTGTCTGTCAAGCGGTGGCCTTGTGCCAAGGGCAGGTCCTGCAATCGCTGTCCCAGTGCCAAGCCTCCTAGAAGCCATCCCGAGCCCTGCCCTTTGCGCATGCCATTACTCAGGTCACCACTTTGGTTTCAGTTTCTTGCCCAGGCAAACGAGCCAAGGCTCTGCCTTCAAGTTGGGGCCTGGGCAGAGTTTGCTATTTTCAGTAGCACATTTATGACAGTGGGTGTTCATTCTGGAACAGTTTGAAAGCCTTCTTTCATTTTTTCTTTTTACTGACAGCATCTGGTTGGCCAGCACAGACAACTGGTTTGGCGAAGAAGGGCAAGATTCTCTGCCGCCTCCCCCTCGGCCCCTTCGTCTTAGCCCTGCTGGGGTGCGGTACTGCCGTGAAACTGAGAGAATACGGTCAGGGTCACGGGACGAAGACCTGGACTCGGTGTGCCCATCTGCTACGTTCTCTGCCCCACTAGTGGCTGGCTCTGGGTTTGGGGGGCATGGGGTAAGAAGGTGAAAGAAGAGTGTCAGGGGTAACGGGGCAAAGGGACTAGTATTTCTTGTAGGCTTATCGTTTATCAAACACTATACTAGGTACTTGATATCTGTTATCTCATTTGATACTTTCAACAGCCTACAAGCTATTATCGGGCTCATTTTACAAATGAGGAAATCTATGTCTGGAAAATTAAGTCACTTGTTGAAGGCCACACTGCTACTAAAAGGCAGAGCCAAGATTCGAACCCAGGGCTATGGGCCTCGAAAGCCCACAGTCTTTTCACTATACCGGGTGACATCTTCTCTAGATGAGCTATAGTTTACAAGGGATGGAAAATCATTTAGTTTACGATTCCCAAGGCTGCTGGCTTCACAATTCCAGCTCCTCAGAGAGAAGGAGGAGGCCAGATGTACTGTGGAGAAAGCTTATTTAAATAGAATTAAATAAATGTCTTTACTGTAGGACTTTGGGAGTCTTCTATTCTGAGCACACGAATCTCCAAGAGGTAGCTACAGCGTGCCACAAATTACCCAAGGAGACTGTTTATTTTCCTAAAAAACACCCAAGAAACCAGGATGTTACAGACTGGTTTGGAAATGAGTCATCAAATCATTCTCCTGTAAGTGTAAAAAAAGGAGGCAGGAGACTTGCCCAAGTAATATGACAAGCCAAAGCAAGCACCCCACAACCTCACTCCTGTCCTGCCTTCTCGTCTCCATAGAGAGATGCTCTCCCTATTTCATCAGGCGTTAGGGACGAGGTAAATACCCACCACGTGCCAGGCACTGGGGTAGACAAGACACAGCGGAGAGGCAGCCCACGGCAGTGCGGAGACAGTGCTGTGGATGGCCCTGCCCTGGAACCAAGCTTGGGGGTCTGGGAAGTTTCCTTGAAGACTGAGCAAGTCCTAGGACTCTGCTCCTGTTGGGTACCAGCATCCCACACGAGAATCGGGAGCGTCAGCCCCTGACCGCCCCCCTCTTCATGGCCACACCCACACATTATGGATAGAAGGGCCATTTCAGGACTTCACCTCCTGTCACCTCCTCAAAGCCCTTCCTTCTTTGTTGACTTTAAAAGCAGCGATTGGCAAAAAAAAAAAAAAAAGCAATTGGCAGAGATATAGACTCCTTATGAATTCCACTAACTCTGCAACGGAAGCTAAACAAGTCCCTGGGGTGCCTGGCCTGAGAACAACCCCAGAAAATCAGAGCTGGAAGAGATCTTGGTGTCTGGTTACTCCCCACCACGCTACAAATGCCCAAAGTGAAACCCAGAAGCTGAGGCCTCACGGCCATTGAGATCCAACATGGCGCCCCACTCTCTTTGTCAGCCCATGCTTTCCACTCAGGATGAGGTGGGAACTCAAAATGTAGTGTTGGGGAGCCCAAGTCCCACCTGTGCCAAATGGGTGAAGGAAGGGAACCACGCACGTTAAGCACCCTTCTCACAAGGGAGCCTTCATGTAAGGTCCTAGAAAAAATGAGACTGGCTGCTCCAGCTTCTAGGAGGCGGGTCCTGGGTCCTTCTCAGCCTCTGCTTCCACAATGCTGTGTGCCCTCGGGTGGGTGTCACTTCCCTTCTGCGGACCTGCTTCCTCATCTACGAGAAGGAGGAGAGGACATTTCTTTCAGCTCTATAGTTCTGTGATTGTGCCACGGGAGGGAACTTCATGTCAAAGGCCAAAGTGTGGCTGACACCTGACTGCCTCTCAAGGCCCCTGCTCTATGGTCTCACCCTCTTTTTTTTTTTTTTTTTAATTTTTAAAAAATGTTTATTTATTTTTAAGAGAGAGAGAGACAAAGAGCACTAGTGGGGGAGGGACAGAGACAGAGACAGAGAGGGAGACACAGAATCCGAAGCAGGCTCCAGGCTCTGAACCGTCAGCACGGAGCCCGACGCAGGGCTCGGACCCATGAACTGTGAGATCATGACTTGAGCTGAAGTCGGACACTTAACTGATTGAGCCGCCCAGGTGCCTGGGTCTCACCCTCTTTCTTTATGCTTATTTATTTATTTATTTATTTTGAGAGAGAGAGAGAGAGAGTGTATGCGAGCAGGGGGGAGGGGCAGAGAGAGGGGGAGAGAGAATCCCAAGCAGGCTCTGCATTGTCAGTGTAGCGCCCAATGCAGGGTTCATTCTCACGAATCGTGCGATCATGACCTGAGCCAAAATCAAGAGTCGGACGCTTAAGCAACTGAGCCACCCAGGCAACCCAGGCCTCACCCTTTTAATCTCTGTACATGTGCTGAGCATGTTTTCTTTCTTGAGGTTATAGAACCTGGATCTGAGAGACTTAAGGCCCGGGACGGGCAGGCTGTGCTCCTGGCAGAGTATAAATGACAAGCAACTTGTCGTGACAACAGTGGCCTGATAAGGCTGCTGCCTGAGCTGCAGGGAGGGAGGGTCTGCCTGCCCCTGAGGGATCCTTTGGAGAATGCGGTCCTACCCCTCTGCTGGGCCCACAGCCACGGGTGGCGCAAGCCAAGGCCGAGCCCCGATACGGTGCCGAGCTTTGACATGCCGTTGCCTGTTGCCTTGACAGCCCAGAATGGTCCTGGGCCGCGGACCCCACTCGTTCTAAAGCCCCCAGCCCTGAGATCAGGGACTATCCTTCCATCCTACACAGTCTCCCTGCTTAGTAGGCCTTTTCCTGAGGTCACAGGTAGATGTCGAGTAACTATCTTACACTTGATCTTAGCCCAAAGGCCGAGAAGCGATCGAGTAACTATCTTAAAGGAAGTATCCTCCGCGGTTCCGGCTACCTCTGGTATTTTCCAGAACTCAGATACAGACAAAGAGTACATCCGGGGATGGTGGGTTTGTCCACCACTGAAGGACACACGGAGTCTTGATGACGGGGACGGGAATGTTTTGGAGACAGTTGAAAGACCAGCCAGCGTCAAGGGCATTATGCTAGATGGTCAGCGTAAGGTCCCTTTCAATTTGGAGGTGTGATTTCTGGAAAACTCCTGAGAAGAAGATACTTGCCCTTCTGAGAAGAGGCTGCCCAGCCATGGCTGAATCCTTCCTGAAAGAAAACAATGTGTACACTTCTCCAAATACCTCTGGATTGATAGAAACTGCATATTTCCCTTGACCAATAGCTCTATCGTTCCTCCCTTGGGACTTAATAACAAATGCCCGGAGATCTAAACTTCTAAGGTTTCTCTTTTATCTTGAAATTCTTGGGGAATAAATAAGCACTATCTCTCTGTTGAGACATCTGTCCCGTAAGTGGGGTTTTAGTACCTGGTGCTATTTGAGGTTGTGTGTGTGTGTGTGTGTGTGTGTGTGTGTGTATTTTTCCACTTTCTTTGCCAACCTGCCATTACTTTATACTTGTGATTGATGGCTCATCAATTAACCCTTCTGCTCTGGTTTCTTGATGAGATGATTAGAAATTTGGCTACAGTTCACTGCTGTCTTCACTCTGCCTTGGGCTGTTTGGGAGGTGGAATGTTAAGTTGGTGTTTTTACTGCTGTTCCAGACGGAGTGAATGATGATTTAATTTATATAAATGTAAGTGATTAGGAATGATTGGAGAGGCCTGAGGTACTCTTAAGTCCTTATTTCATGAAAAATATGACTCTTTTCCCCAGTGATATTCCATGATGCATGGTCAGAAACCAGATCTCAAGGGAGAATTCATGTAAGAACACGATGAGACTAAACTCAGAAGATGCGGAGTGTAGGGGCGCCTGGACGGCTCAGTCAGGCGCCTGACCCTTGATTTCGGCTCAGGTCATGATCTCCCGGTTCATGAGATCGAGCCCTGTGGTGGGCTCTTCACTAACAGTGTGGAGCCTGCTTGGGATTCTCTCTATACCCTCTCTCTCTCTCTCTCTCTCTCTCTCTCTCTCAAAATGAATAGATAAACATAAAAAAAAAATTAAAAAAAAAGATTTTAAGAGGATATGGGTTTTAGTCATGGTTTCCTCACTGGGACACCACTCACTTTCATTGGATCTCATTTTTCTCATCTGCAAAATGGATATTCATTCATTCATTCATTCATTCACTCCCTCAACAAAGCACTGTATGCAAGAGATAATAACTGTTCTCCACTTGTGGAAATTGCTACACATATGAATGGATGGAGATGTCTGGGAAAAGTCTCATAAACTATAAAGTGCATTGAGAAGAGAAGGGGTTGTATCTTATATATAAGATGGGATCTAGGGTATTTTTTCCCTTCTAATAGAGCCCATTATGTTTAGTTCTAGGGAAGTGTTTCTCAGGAGTGATCCTACTCCTTTTGTGGCCGATACCCCTGGAAACACAGTGGATGAGAACAGCTATCTTCCTTTCTTTCCATCCTGTCCAAAGTGAAAAGTCTTATGCATTTATGCCAGAATGCATTTCTATGCTCGGGTTCTCTTCAGTTAGCCGAAAGTCTATTGAACTGCTGGGACCCCTCTAGACACGCCCTTTTTGAAGAAGCCCCGCACACGTCTGAAGGCACGCAAGGCATCAGGGCCACTTTCCAGTTCTGGGGAAGCTTGGGAAGGCAGCAAGATGTGGTGATGAAAAACAAAGATAACACTTCACCACTTAACGCACATCTTCGCCATGCACTGGAAGCCTCTGCCTCCTTAATCTGTAAAATAAGGATCCTAACACACGGCAGAGCTGTTGTCATTCTTCAGTGGGACACTGTCCCATTTCACAGCACTCTGTGAAAGCACTTTGCAGACCTAAAAGGCCAGGTACCAAGGTCAGGGATGATTTTTCGGTGCTTACCACCTGAACGTGCATTAACAATGGCAGCCTGGGCTGCAACCTCAGGTGATGATATCGGATTTTATGATCATTATCTCTTTAATGTTGCCCACACTTGTATTTTCTAAGAGTCATTCTCTCTCTTCCTAAATGCCTGTATAGAATCATTCGCCCAACACAGAAGTTGAAAACTGACTTCACCCCACCGTCCAGCGCTATGGCTAACACCGACCTGTTTCCAAGAGGTATAACTCCATTTCCTTTCTCTACTTCAGCTGCAGTCACTCCTAAGTCACGGCCACCCACGAGTTAATGAATGTGATTTTATTTCCAAGCCTTCCAGACAGCCCCAGCATAGTCCTTGTGACACCTCCTACCTTCCCACAGTTAAATCTACTGATAGACAGGAATGATTACTTGGCATTTATGGAGCACTTGGTGTCACAGAGGAATTTATGACTTGTTTTATTAGTTCTCCCTAAGAAACCCCCTGCAAGGATGGTCCACAAGACACTGGTGAAGAAACTGGGGTCCGTATGACAAATCCGTTTCTGTAGATAAGACTTGTGTGGTTAATTCTTCCAGTTAAACCCTACGGGGTTGATCAAGCTGTGCCATTAATAATCAAGGGGTTGGGAGAGGTCCATCAACACTATCAATGAAAGCGATTGGTTCTGATGGCCTTTCAAAACTCCAGCAGTAAGCTCATGGTTTCCGGGTGCAGATTCCCCCCAGCTGGCACCAAGATTTCTCTCTTTCCTATAGGGGTATCTTAATTTTCTCAGAGGTGCAACAGGGAGCCTGAGGCCCTGAGAAGTGACTCGTCCAAAGTCACTGAATGGGTTGGCTGTGAGGCTAAGACCGTAGCATGTGGCACAAAGTCGGTGTTCAATAAACACTTGAAGAATGAGTGACTGAATGAACCCAGATCTGGTACTCGTTTTTCTCCCTTCACTATACCCTACAAGGAGCTCTTTAGAGTCCTGTCACATTTTCTGCTTTTCAGAAATGAAGTTCATTTCCTCAAGCCTAACCAAGTTCTAGTTCTAGTCCTACACTGTCCAACGCGGCAGCCACAGGCCACATGCAGCTATGGAGCCCCTGAAATGTGCTGGGTCCACGTTGAGATGGGCTATACATAAATCTCAAATTCTGAAGTTTTTCATGTAAAAAAATATCGTCAGATGTCTCAAGAAGGGTTATTTTTCATACTGACCACACATTGAAATGACAACAGTTGGGTTATGCTGGGTTAAAGAAAATGTTAAAATTGGGGCGCCTGGGTGGCGCAGTCGGTTAAGCGTCCGACTTCAACCAGGTCACGATCTCGCGGTCTGTGAGTTCGAGCCCCGCGTCAGGCTCTGGGCTGATGGCTCAGAGCCTGGAGCCTGTTTCCGATTCTGTGTCTCCCTCTCTCTCTGCCCCTCCCCCGTTCATGCTCTGTCTCTCTCTGTCCCAAAAATAAATAAACGTTGAAAAAAAAATTAAAAAAAAAATGTTAAAATTACTCACTTGTTTCTTTTTACTTTCTTCAGGTGGCTACTAAAATCCCCCCCCTTTTTTTTTAATTTAAATTTTAGTCAACATATAGTGCAATATTGATTTCAGGAGTGGAATTCAGTGATTCATCCCTTCCATACAACACCCAGTGTTCATCACAAGTGCTCTCCTTACTACCCATCACCCATCTAGCCCATTCCCCACCCACTGCCCTCTTTCAACCCATAGTTTGTTCTCTATCCTCAAGAGTCTCTTGCGGTTTGTTTCCCTCCCTTCTCTTCCCCCCTCCCCCATAAGTTCATCTGTTTTGTTTCTTAAATCCCACATATGTGTGAACTTCCGTGGTATTTGTCTTTCTCTGATGGACTTATTTCACTTAGCACAATACATTCTAGCTCCATCCACGTCATTGCAAATGGCAAGATTTCATGCACACACACACACACACACACACACAATGTCTTCTTTTTTTTTTTTTAATTTTTTTTTCAACGTTTATTTATTTTGGGGACAGAGAGAGACAGAGCATGAATGCGGGAGGGGCAGAGAGAGAGGGAGACACAGAATCGGAAACAGGCTCCAGGCTCTGAGCCATCAGCCCAGAGCCCGACGCGGGGCTCGAACTCTCGGACCGAGAGATCGTGACCTGAGCTGAAGTCGGACGCTTAACCGACTGCGCCACCCAGGCGCCCCAACACAATGTCTTCTTTATCCCTTCATTGGTCAGTGGACATTTGGGCTCTCTCCACAGTTTGACTATTGTTGATAATGGTGTATAAACATTGGGGTACATGTACCTCTTCGAACCTGTACTTTTGTATCCTTTGGGTAGGTACCTAATAGTGTCATTGCTGGATCACAGGATAGTTCTAGTTTTAGCTGTTACTAAAAACTTTTTAATTCTATTTACCGCTTGCATTTGTGGCTTCCGATGTCGTTCTATTGCACGACCCTGTAGTCTGCAGAACTTTTAGAAAAATAATTATGCGTGAGTTTTTAACTCTTCAATAAAAGTGATTTCTTCAGGCTAGCCAAGAACTTAGGAAACAGAGGGAAGGTTAATTAACTTTCTTTTGCAATAAAGAAAGAAACATTCCTCCCTCTTTTTTCCCCTACCTAAAGCCTTTCCCTGAAGTTCCCATTGCGTTCTCCTTAACCACACACTTGGAAACCTGGGACACCTGGAGCTGGCTGGGCAGCTGGCCAGCCAACCCAGGAAGCAGGGTGCTAATCAGAGAAGCAGCTATCTCCACCCGACTGCCACAGGCACAGTAGGTCACCCTTGGGACCGGGGACGTGTTTTGGGAGTAAACTCTTGGTGAACGAGTTTTAATAAAAATGACTACCGTAACAATGGACACTTTGCAAACAAATTGCACTTCGCAATTTATAAAATACTTCGACGTTTACCACCTCACTCGATTCTCAGAACAGATCCATTTATATGGGCATGATTAAGACACCCTCGAACAGATAAAGGTGCAAACCTCAGAGAGGCTGAGAGGCTCATTCACAGCCACACAGCTAGGACGTGGTAGATGTGGCTTTAAAGCCTGGTCCCCTGCGACAGGGGTTAGATCTCATCTTAGGCCACTCCAGAGCCCAGCAGGGGAGCCCTGACGGACGGACCCAGGGCTCAGTGGCCCCCAGGTTTTCTTCGGCGCCTCTCTAGCACAGACCAACAGTGGAGGAGGAAAGGATAGATGGCAGAAGCAGTAGAGAAGAAAGAAATCCAGGTAAGGGGATTCCATGTGTAATATCTTGAAGAGAAACTTCCCTAGTTTCACTGTAATTAACCTTTATGCCCAGACATAAAAGGAAGTGCTGTAGTGGCTAAATCCTTATTAGCAGAAATCCTACCTACTGTTGGGCGGAAGGGGGTGTTATTATCTCCATCTGAGAGATGAGGAAGCTGAGGCTCAAACATTCAATGACCATTCCACTGCCCTAAGTTGGCTTGTACATCAATATATAAATCACACGGGGGCGCCTGTCTGACTCATTCGGTAGAACATGCAACTCTTTTTTTTTTTTAAGTTTATTTATTTATTTTGAGAGAGAGAGGGGCGGGGGTAGAGGCATAGAGGGGAGAGAGAAAATCCCAAGCAGGCTCCTCTGTGCTATCAACGCAGAGCCTGACGAGGGGCTTGATCTCACGAACCATGAGATCACGGCCTGAGCTGAAATCAAGAGATGGATGCTTAACTGACTGAGCCACCCAGGCGCCCCAGAGCATGTGACTCTTGATCTCAGGGTCATGAGTTCAAGCCCCATGTTGGGTGTAGAGCCTACTTAAAAAAAATAGAGTAAATGTATAAAATATGTATATAAATCATATGTATTTTTATTGTTGCCATTTATTTTTTGTCTTTATTCATTAACTATTCAATAACTACCTTGATTATTTATATCCTCGTTTCTTAGGGTTTACTTTGTTTTCTTCTCCTGGCTTTTAAAATGGAACACTTTAGGTTCTTAAAAATAAAAATCTTTGTGTTGTAATAAATGCACTTAAGATCATGAACTCCCCCCCACCCAAGTATGTCTTTCATTGCATCCGGGGTTTTTGCTTACTTCCATTACGTATGATGGTATCGAAACCCCTTGCATTACTGCTGTTTCCTTAATAATTTCATTCTTAGCCAGATCTAAATATTTTATAATTTTCCTTGGCTTTCCTCTTTAACCCATGGATCATTGGAAGTATCTATTTTTTATATCTATGTTTTGCATCTCTTTTTTGAATAGATAGAAAAAAAATGTATCTGTTTTTTGAATAGATAGCGTGTACCAATGGTACAAAATTTAGGAGGCACAAAAAAAATGTACAGTGAAAAATCTCTCAAAAGCTACAGCTGTATGGTTCCATTTATGCAACATAACAGAAAAGGCAAAACTATAGGGACAGAAAACAGATCAGGAGTTGTCAGGGCTGAGGGTGTTTGGCTATCCAGAGACAAGAGAAAATCTGGAGGACGAAGGGGCCGTTTTATACCGGCTTTGTGTTGGTAGGTGCAGGCTGTATGCATTTGTCAAAAGCTGGAGAAAGGTATAGCGAAAATAACAAATTCACTGGATGTAAATTACACCTTAATTAAAAAAAAAAAAAAAAATTAAAGTCTCTCTTCCCTCTCCGGAACTTAATGGTAGTTTTCCCGTTTGTCTGAAATTTGCAGTCGTGGTTTTTCTCTTTATACCACAGCAGTCTCTATTGCAGTGACAAAGAAATTTCTAAAGCTATCTTTCTGAAAGCTGCTTCGCAGAATAATAGTCTCAACTAGGGCATATCGTTCACAGATCTCTGTGTTCTCCTGGGATCCCCTGGGGATAAATCACCTTGAATGCACTCACCCCTATACCTGGGGGCTACCATCGCTGTTAGAACCTTCCAGCACTTCCTGGAAAGCTTAGGCATGCCGGCGGAGTTCAGTATCCACCTGTCTGGGTCACTGCTGGAAAGCTAGCTGAAAGGTCAAGTCGACATTATACTTAAAGCCTTGTCTCTGCCATGACATCTTCTGAGTTAGTGTTAAGTGGCCACAGGAGAAGCTTGCTAAGATGGCATGTTATAATTATCCATAGCCAAACTCAAACAATCTAATTGTCATTAATATTGCTGGCTTGTGACAGCCAAACATCTAGGATAAAGCAGGGAGTGGGTGAGGTATGTCATCAATCATCATCATCACCATCATGTACAATAATAATCATCCCTCCCTGAAGTCTGTATATAGCAGGCAGGTGGGACAAAAGAAAGCCCTAATTCGGGAGGACTATTTATTAATGTATTTTTCACCTTAAGCCACAGGGTATTTAAAGATACCGAGTCCTTATGTAGCCATTATGTACAAGAGTACTGATGGGGAAGTCAATTTCTTTAAGCCTCGGCTCCCCCCTCTATAAAAGAGAAAATTCTCTCCATTTCACAAGTTACCAGAGAGACGGAGGGAGATACTAGGCAGAGATACCATCCAGAGAAGATTCTTTCAGTAACCTCTGTGTTGGGCGAACGAAGGCCCCCAGTCCGCCTTCTATAATGATGAGGCTAGCCTCCCGTCTCTGTCCCTCAGAGAATGCCCAGAAGAAAGTACCAATCTGTGAATTTCCCCAAGAGAGTCATAGCAACACGAAATGAAATAATAAATGGACAGGGGCTTTAGGTTTTGTAAAACACAGTAAATGGCATCGCTACCTCCCTTACCTGCACACCCCTTTCTTTCTATCTGGATAATTCAAACCCATCCTTCAAAACTCAGCTCAAGGGCCAACTCCTCCAGGAAGGCTTCCGGATGGCTCATTGGGAGCCTTAATGGCCCTTCTCTGGGCTCCCAGAGTCTCTCCCACTACACCACGATTGCACGTATGCTTGTCTGTCACGTCCTCTGATCTGGAGGTTACAGATCAAAGTGCGCCTCCTTATCTGCATCCCGTGGGAAGGGCAGAGACGGGCACAGGCACAGGGTGGGCGTGCATAGGTGTTTGTTGGCAAATTCTCACTGACGAAATGCAAGGCGTTATTTTTTTTTTTTTTCATGTTTGTTTATTTTTGAGAGAGACAGAGACAGAGCACAAGCGGGGAGGGACAGAGAGAGGGAGACACAGAGCCCGCCGTGGGGCTCGAACCCATGAACCGCGAGATCATGACCTGAGCCAAAGTCGGACGTTCAACCAACTGAGTCACCCAGGCGCCCCCGAAAGGTAAGATGTTATTAAGGCTTGTCTCATGAACTACTGCTTTCCCAAAGTCTCCCTCATCTCTTGACCGGGCATTATCTCGCTTTATTCAGAATGACCCATAGTTATTTCCTGTGTCCTTCCCTCACAGGGCTTGGGTGGGGTCACCTCACCCTGAGGGCCAGACAAAAGCCGCAGTGAGGAGCCCTGAGGAACAGACATGGGGGGCAGTTACTCTGAAGGGGCTGAGGGAGAGGCGCTAACAGTCTTCAGGCTCAAGCTGCTGCTTCCTTTACCCTCCCTGTCCCTTTCCTGTGACCCCAGGAGCACATCTTAGGGCCTGAGTCAGAATGACCCCTCAGCCAGGCATTCACTTCCCTCCCGGATCTGGAATGCCTGACTCCTCTGATCTCTCCCGTGGAGGCCACCGATCCTTCCCACTGGCTTCCTGTGGGTGACACCTACCTTGGTGATTTCCTAGGGTCCTCAAGACAGGAGTTCCCGGCCCTCGCTGCCCACGGGGATCACTGGAGAGTGTTCCAGGTCCTCCTCTGTCGCCCCGCCCCGCAGAGTCTGACGGGACCCAGCTTAGCCGGGACCCCTGTGGGAGGGCCTAGTGTATCATGTGGAAAGTCAGCTGCCAGCTGTGACCCTGCGTGTCTACGCACCTTCCCTGCTCCCCCGACGTGTGAAAGCTCGGGAGTCGACGGGCCCAGCCCCCTCGCTCTCAGATCGGGAAGCTGAGGCCCAGAGAAGGTCTGTGAGGGGGGCAGGGCCAGGACCTGAAGCCGGCTCTCCTAACCCAGGTTAGCGATGCTTCGGTGACCCGGGCTGCCTTCTGGGACAGTGCTGAGCTCTCTGCATCAGGGGTTTGCGTGGGGAGGTTCTTCGCACTTCTTTCAAATGAACTGCCAAGGCTCAGAATAAATCTACACCAACCCCTGCAGAAGCCTACCTCTTTTGTGCACTTTGGCCAAAGCCATTCAGGCCTACCGTCCAGACAATCACGAACAGGGAGATTCTGAAATCGAGGGGATCAGGAAGGCGTCAAACGGGGACGGGCTGAGCCCGGCCCTATCACGTATGAGCTGACTGACCTTGGGCGAGTTATTTCTGGGGGCCTCGGTTCCCTCACGTGGGCAGGCTGGGCGGACAGTGGTGGCCGTGACGGCCCGGATGAAACCTGGGAGTCACGCTGGGTTCCCCCAGCTCCCCACCCTGCACAGCCCGTCGGGCATCAGGTGCTGCCCCCCCCCCCCCCGCCCCCGCCCTGGTACCCTCCCAATTCAGGCTACTGTCCTCCCTGCCGTGCATCTAGCCATGGCCCCTGGCTGACCTCCCCGCTTCTCGCCCTGTGCACCCTCCACACCAAAGCCAAAGCCTTCTTTAGGACAGGGACGTTCGATGCTATCATCCCATCTCTTGGAACCTTTCCTCCCGTCTTGGGATGATCCGGAACGTCTTACCAGGACTTCCAAGCTCTGAAATCTGCCTCCTCGGAGGGCCTGGTTTCTCATCTTCCTGCCACCCCTCCCCAGGCCCCCATCCTCACATCACTGCCCCAGTCACCCGGGCCCTTTCACTTCCTCCAGGAAGCCCTCTCTGATTTCTCCAAGTCTGATTAGGACCCGTCTATGCGCTCCCGCACAGTCCGAACTTCCTGTTATAGCTGCAGAATGCACAGCAATCACCCCTTTGCCTGACTCTCCTCCACAGCCCGTGCAGGGCCATGCCCGCCTGTCTTCAGTGTATCCCCAGTGACAAGGACCGTGCTGGGCACTGGGGGAGGCTCTTCCGTTTTTATTTTTGGAAGCGTGAATAGATGTGTAAACGATGGGATATCGATTTAACAGGATTGTCACACAGGGTAAACGAGGTAACCCCTGCACAAAACCTTCACGGCGTCTGACGTCAGGCAGCATTACAGCATCACATAGCAGTGATCGATAAGCAGCTTTCCCCACCCCTGAAACCCTTCCAGTGTTTACATCCACGTTCTGGGTCTAAATTTTGCCTCTAACCAGTTACTTGGCTTCTCTGGTTCTTTGTTTTCTTCCCATTAATATGACAATATGGTTCCAAAGAACAAAACAAAACAGGGAAGGAAGGAAGGAAGGAAGGAAGGAAGGAAGGAAGGAAGGGAAAGAAAGAAAAAAGAAAAGAAAGAAAGGGAGGAAGGAAGGAAAAAGGAAAGGAAAGAAAAGAAAAAAGAAAAGAAAGAAAAGGAAAGGAAAGAAAAGAGGAGAAGAAAAGGAAAGAAGAGAAAAGAAAAGAAAAGAAAAGAAAATTCTAAAAGTCTGTGAGCTCTCTTTCCTTCCCCGCTTCTGGCTCATCTTTTCTCCCTCCAAGAATCAGAAGTGGGGAAGGACACAGTCTATGCTCCTCCCCAGCCCTTCTATGTTTATTGCAAGGACTATTATCAGGCTCTTAGAAAAGATTATATTCTCGGGGCGCCTGGGTGGCTCAGTTGGTTAAGCGACTGACTCTTGATTTCTGCTCAGGTCGTGATCTCACCGTTCATGAGATCGAGCCCTGCATCGGGCCCCACACTGACAGTGTGGAGACTATTTGGGATTCTCTCTCTCTCCCTCTCTCTCTCTGTCCTTCCCCCACTCATGCTCTCTCCCTCTCTCTCAAAATAAATAAACATTAAAAAGAGAGAGAGAGAGAGAGAGAGAGAGAGAGAGATTGTATTCGTTCAAGTTCAAAGAATTCCTTCTGAGGCCAGACCTGCTCCCTTCATGGGCATACGATCATGGGCTTGTGGATTTTGGCATTTGTCAGCCCTGGCGACATTAAGTACCTCTTTGTTCCAAGGCTGAGCCCTGCCTGAGTGATGACAGGTGAAGTTTCCCCCACACCCTGTGCCACTGTGTGATCACCCTGAGTGTCAGGAGGGTGGGGGGGAGAGAGTGGGCAGGGCAGGGGCGACGGTAAGGGAAGCCTGCACACACCCTTGCAGCTCGTGTCATGCTTCTGTGGCTGCCAGCTAAGGACCTGGGGCTCTCGGGCAAGAAGCAAGAGGCAGGAAGGAAGGAAGCAGGAGAGGGGCCTCCCTTCCCCCCCAGTGTACTTAGTCTCCCAGTCAACCTTCGCTCACCTGCCCTGGTGCAAGAGTCCCCAGACTTCCTTCTACAACCCTGACCTCACAGCAGCTCTGGAATCTACCCCGGCCCAACACGCAGAAGCAGAAGCAGGAGAGAGGTCGGCCACCAGCTCTGGCCGTGCTGGGGACCTGCAGTGCAGCTACCCAGGCATCCTACCAAGGAAAGTCCATTCTGGGGTCTCCTCCTCTGTGTGTGACAATTCTGGGGCCCGGGAGCCCACTCCGGGTCCGGGTGCCTCAGCGTGCGACTCCCATCTCATAGCTTGTGGGTTTGAGCCCCACATTGGGCTCTGTGCTGGTGGCTCGGAGACTGCTTGGGATCCTCTCCCTCTCCCTCCCTCTGCTTCTCCCGGATTCGCACGTGCTCTCTCTCTCTCAAAATAAATAAATAAGCTTAAAAAATAAATGCGGGAGTCACTACTCCAAAATAAAGGTATCTACCAATTCCACATGAATATGCTTGCCAGCTGGTTCATGGAACACACAGTCCCTGGAGTCCTTTCTCCTTAGAGGCAATGCAATTTCATTCAGCCTTTGAGCAACTGATCTGTGCAAGCCCACCATCCCCAACAGAAAGAGCCACGCCAAGCCAGCCTTCTCAGAACCCTGCCACCTAGCACAGGAAGCAGGACAGATACACTAACAGTCCAAGAGGGAACTGGGTAAATACTACAACTCAACCCACGGATCAAAAGATTGATTCTGGGGGCGCCTGGGTGGCTCAGTCGGTTAAACATCCGACTTCCGCTCAGGTCATGATCTCAAGGTTCGTGAGTCCAAGCCTTGCGTCAGCCTCTGCGTTGACAGCTCAGGGCCTGGAGCCTGCTTCGAATTCTGTGTCTGCCTCTCTCTCTGCCCCATCCCCACTTGCGCACGCCCTCTCTCTTTCTCAAAAATAAATAAACATGAAAAAAGTTAAAAAAAAAAAAAAGATTGATTCTGGCTGAAAAGATCAGAAAGTTTTCACAAAAGAAATCACATCTGAGCCAGACCCTAAAGGAAGAGCTGAATTCTTTTTTTTTTTTTTTCAACGTTTATTTATTTTTGGGACAGAGAGAGACAGAGCATGAACGGGGGAGGGGCAGAGAGAGAGGGAGACACAGAATCGGAAACAGGCTCCAGGCTCTGAGCCATCAGCCCAGAGCCCGACGCGGGGCTCGAACTCCTGGACCGCGAGATCGTGACCTGGCTGAAGTCGGACGCTTAACCGACTGCGCCACCCAGGCGCCCCAAGAGCTGAATTCTTATGAGCGAAGACGTTCTCATTGGCTCTGTTGAGTTAAGACTGGGTTAGCTTGACATGGAAAAAAGTCTCTGGGTTCCACTAAAGTGTGCTCCTAGTCTCTACTGCTATGTTGGAGACTTTGGTCAAAGGACTGTTGTGCCGTGTGTCTTTAGACAATCACCTTATCTCCCTGGGCTTCAGGTTCCTCTCTTTGTTTGTAAGATCGGATTCAGCTGCGTGCCCTGCTTCTCTCCCTCCCTCTTGTCCTCGTTACAGTCCATGCCCCACGAAAGCATCCTTTTTTTTCCCCTCAATGTTTATTTTTGGAAGAAAGAGAGGGTGAGCAGGTGAGGTGCAGAGAGAGAGAGAGACGGGGACCGAGAATCCCAAGCAGGCTCCATGCTGACGGCAGAGAGCCCGATGTGGGGCCTGATCTCTCGAACTGTGAGATTATGACCTGAGCCAAAGGCGGGCACTCAACCGACTGAGCCACCCAGGTGACACCCCACAAAAGTATTCTTAAAAGAATTTATAGGGGCGCCTGGGTGGCTCAGTCGGTTAAGCAGCCGACTTTGGCTCAGGTCATGATCTCACGGTCCGTGCGTTCGAGTCCCGCGTCGGGCTCTGTGCTGACAGCTCAGAGCCTGGAGCCTGTTTCCGATTCTGTGTCTCCCTCTCTCTGACCCCCCCATTCATGCTCTGTCTCTCTCTGTCTCAAAAATAAATAAATGTTAAAAAAAAATTAAAAAAAGAATTTATAATTGGAGTGTTGGGTTCCTTCTCCAGTTAACATTGCACCTTCTCCTAGGACTCCAGCACATTTCTCCTTAAAAATAATAATAATAATAGAAAAAATAATAAAGAAGCAGTGGATTTGTACCTGGAAGAAGGTTTGTTACAAAAAATGGCTTTTCCATTACCATGGTGGAGAAAATTACTATTTTAAAAGCAGATCAAAATGGCGGACAACCCAACAGAGAAATGGGGAAAAGGCTTGAACAAACCTTTCACAAAAGAGAGATGCCAAATGGCAAGTAAGCATATAAAAAGGTGCTCAATTTCGTTAGTCATCAGGAAATGCAAATTAAAACCACCATGGAATACCACTCCCACCCTCCGAAATGGCTAAAATGAAAAGGACTATAGCAGATATTAGGCAACTAAACTCTCTCACACACACTGCTTGTGGGTGTGTAAAACAGAATGACTACTTGGGAATGATGTTCGGCAGCATCTAGTAAAATGAACACAGACATACCCAAAGACTTAGCAATTTCCACTCCCAGATGTGTACCCAACAGAATTACAGGCACATGTTCGCCAGAAGATACACTAGAATGTTCACAGCGAAGACTGGCAACAACCCAGATCTCCACCGACAAGTTGTGATTCATCTACGCCACTAGAACTCCACGTAACACGCTATGCACAAATCACGGACGAATTTCGCCTGCAGCACGATGAATGAAAAGCGCCAGACACAACAGGGAACACGCAACAGAATTCCACCGTGTGTGAGGTCGAAGAACAGGCGAAACAAATTAGGGCGTTAGCAGTCACAAGCGTGGTCACCCTTGGGGGAGATAGATCGACGACCGGAAGGGGACACAAGTGGGGCTTTCGGAATTCTGGAAAACTTCTTTCTTTTCAGGTTCTTTCATTTATTTATTTATTTATTTGTTTGTTTGTTTGTTTTTTGTTTTGTTTTTTCAACGTTTATTTATTTTTGGGACAGAGAGAGACAGAGCATGAACGGGGGAGGGGCAGAGAGAGAGGGAGACACAGAATCGGAAACAGGCTCCAGGCTCTGAGCCATCAGCCCAGAGCCCGACGCAGGGCTCGAACTCACGGACCGCGAGATCGTGACCCGGCTGAAGTCGGACGCCCAACCGACTGTGCCACCCAGGCGCCCCCTTTTTTTTTTTTTTTTATTAACATGCAGGTGGCACGCGACGTCCCGGGAGTTTCAGGTGTACAACCTAGTGATTTGTTCTCTCTCCCTTTCTCCAGAAGTAAATCGCATCATTTATTGAGTTACAATGCACAGGCAACAAAATTCGCCAATTTTAAATGCAGAATATGATGAGTTTTGAAAAGTTTTCAGGAGTGTACCCGTTACCACAATGATGATCTAGAATATTTCCATTACCCCTGAAGGGTTCCCTTGCTTTCTACAGTTGATCCCTTCTCTTTACCCCTGGCCACCACTGATCTGCTTTTGAAAGAAACTTCACTGTAGTTTTTTTTTTTTCCCTTTTCTAGTGGAGTGTTACCATATTCTCTTTAAAATGATTTCCTCTATGGGGCGCCTGGGTGGCGCAGTCGGTTAAGCGTCCGACTTCAGCCAGGTCACGATCTCGCGGTCCGTGAGTTCGAGCCCCGCGTCGGGCTCTGGGCTGATGGCTCAGAGCCTGGAGCCTGTTTCCGATTCTGTGTCTCCCTCTCTCTCTGCCCCTCCCCCGTTCATGCTCTGTCTCTCTCTGTCCCAAAAATAAATAAACATTGAAAAAAATAAAATAAAATGATTTCCTCTGAACACGACAACATCCAGTTGGTTGCAGTTAGGTCCCGCTGTCACCCTGCATTTGTCCCTTATTACCACGCCATCTACCCTGACGAAACGCACAAGGCCCTTCATGAATGTCCGATGTCAAAATGGAATTGGCTAGTTGGAATTGGCTGGCTGAAGGCTGCACAGCCTAAACCCAAAGAAGGATTATGGGAGAGATGAGGTATACCGCAGGTAGCCCCAGAGGTCAAAGCCAAGACCCAGGGGGCGGTGGCATGAGAGGCAGTAGTCGGCAGCTTAACAAAAGGAAGTTTTCTCCAAAAGCTAACGTTTGTCAAACCTTGAATGTGCTGAGCCCAAGGCAAGTCAACTCCCTGTCCAGAATGGACATAATGACAATATGGTTGGGTTAAGCATCCAGGTGTGAAAAAGAAGATTCCGGCAGGCAATTGGACTCAGTGGCTTCTAATGCCTATTCCAAATCTTATAATCCCATTACAGCTAATTGGGCTCTAAAGCAAATCACAAAATATCCTTACATGTAGTAGGATAAAACAAAAAACTACATTTGTCATACATTCATTTTACAGCAAGACCGGGCCCTTCGGCTACTGCAAGGGGACATAACTCAAGGCCAGGGAAGCTTACTAGGTGGGACAAAAACCCAAGAAATAGTTGTAATTAGAAGATAAGGAGGCCGCCTTTTTTTTCCCCCCATCCGTTTTATGAACAGCTTCCGGGCTCTGAAATGAAGGAGGAAGTAGAAGAGATGTTTTCCAAAGCGATGTCTCAGCGCTTTGCTAAGACTCTGATCTCCTCTGTGCAATTAACACGTGGGGCAGTTCAAAAACTAAGCAGATGCACAACACCAGTCCGGGCCAGCCCAGGAACGGCGCAAATTCCCATGAGAGCAGAAGACAAGTTAAGGCTTGTAGGGGAATCGGTTGGCTCACCTTGGACCCGAAGAACAGGCAGATGGTCCACGAGGAAATACAACATCCTCATGGCAGGCGTGGAAGAATGTTCCGAAAGCCAGACCACTTGCTTATTTATTTTTTGTCTCTCGTGAGAATGAGTGGCCTCATCTGGAAACGAGGCAATGTTGGCTTTCGTTCAGTTTGTGCAGGAGGCGCTTAGGGGCATTTACTGAAAACAATAACGTTAGCGACAAAATGAGCCGGGGCTCCAAATAAATGGGTTCTGTATCTAAGATGGCAAGACCTTGGCTGAGCCTTGCGTTTATTATCTGGAAAAATAAATAAGATTGTCCGGAATCAATGGCTTCCACCACGGTTTTGACTGGAATGGCAGGAGTAGGAGGGGGCAGGGAGGTGACCCCCCACACTCACTCAGCACACAGGGCCTCCACTTTTGTGTCTTGATTGGACTTCGTTTGAATAAAGAGTTTGCTCCTCCGAAAAGTTTAAATATAGGCCTCACCAAATAAGTCATTGGGCTTGTCCTGCACCCAGAGTCTGGGCCTTGAATGGTTGATCTTCTCCAAGTAGAAGTTCAGGACATTCTGTGATTTAACGCATGTCTTTCTTTTTCTTCATTATGATATTATTATACAACAGTTTGTTTTCTAGCCATTTTACTGGCCTCAGACTTAAAGTTTTCTTCTTTTCCTCTTCTGCTCCACTCTTTTCTCCTGTTGTGTTATTTTTTGCTCTCTTGCCTCTTTTATTTAACCATGCACTTTTTCTTTTTAGGTAGAAAGGAGTTCGTGTCTGAGATCGCCACCTTTAGAAACACCTGCTTGAGGAGCCGGCCCTTGGCTGATGTCTGGGAACTTAGATCTGGGGAGGGGTCCCCCCCCCCCATTCCCTAAATGATGAGATGCTCGCTGTGCTAAACCGTATAAACCAGGTGGTGAAAGCTTTCCTTCTGGGAGCCTGGAGTTTCGGCTCACGCTAGCGCGGGCTGCCTGTGTGACCGACCCCCGCTAAAACCCTGGGCTCCTGGATGCGGGTAAGGGTCCCTGTAGACAACATTTCAGGGCTGCTGTGGCAGTCCCACGCTGGAGGAATTAAACACGACCTGCACGACTTCCCTGGGAGACTCAGAGGCTGGCACGTGGTCCCTTCTGCCCTCCCCCCCGCCCCCCCCCGCCCCTGCACGCCTTTTCCCTTCACCGATTTTACTCTGTGTCTGTTCATGGCTGTGAGGACGGTCCTCGGGAGTCCTGCTAAGTCAGGCAGTGAACCTGCGTGGAGGGGACTTGGGGACCCCGGCTGTGGGTCAGAAAGACCCTGCTCCTGAAATACCTTTTGGGGAAAAGGATAAAAGCGCAGCAGACAAAAAGCATAAAACAGTGGCCGAGCTGCTGCCTGTCGCGAGGAGTCGAGCCCCACGTCGGGCTCTGTGCTGGCCAGCTCGGAGCCTGGAGCCTGCTTCGGTGCTGTGTCTCCCTCTGTCTCTGCCCCTCCCCTGCTCACGCCCTGTCTCTGTCTCTGTCTCTCTCCATCAAAAAATGAATAAATACTTTAAAAACTTAAAAAAAAAAAATAAATCGATCCAAGGAGAAGAAAGGGGAGGGGGGGCAGGGGCGATCCAGCCACTTCTTCGGACCCAAGCCCATCTTGCATTCCAGCCAAGATTACAGTTACGCTGTCAATGCTGGATTTACTGCTTAAGATTTGAATCTACAACTTGCAACGATAGAAAACAAAAAACAAAACAAAACAAAAAAAACGGAGAGGGGCGTTTTAAAAATGGCTTTGTATCGTGCAGTTACTGGGGCAGAGCGTTATGGGCTGGCAATTTCATAAAGGCCAGAGGGATCATTCCAATCAGGGAAACTGAAAACAGCAACCAAAAAAGAGGTAAGACCAACGTCCTTGCTTTTTCGGTCACCGATACGCAAATTAGAATTTAAACGCTTTGGGTGTTAAAACAGAGTCAGTCCCCGTACTGATGATTTTTACTATAAGTTTTGCTATTGGAGCCTCTGGGTAAATGCAACTATATGAAAAGAGGCACTCACCAGCTGAACGCACACTTTGGAGTTTTAAAAAGCCATTTTTAGCAGCTAATGACCTCCTGTGAATCATACCCGATCTTGGAAATGCTGCCCCTCCCGGGCTGGTGATTTTCTGGCCGGCTGTGCGTGTGTTTGAGTAGGTCAACTTGAACTCTAGGACGATAAGCCAGAAAGCCCTGCTTGTCACCTGGGCTGGGAACCCAGCCCTCTGGCCCTCCAGGGTCTGCCTTTTCTGCTTGCCAAAGAAATGCCGGGGGCCTGCTGGGCGTCCTCAATTCACTGATCCTAATTGCCTGGGTCAGACTGGGACCTGAAAGCTGATTCCGGCCGCTGTGGGCCATTTCGGCCTCAACCGAGCTGAACTAAACGCTGGAACAGGCCCCAAGAGCAGGACCTCACTGCTGGGGCTGCCTTGGGTAGAGGACACCCCTCTGGGACCCTAAACCGTCAGGAGGTCATGGATGCTGGCTGGGCTGGCTGGGTCACACACAAATGTCCCCAGGAAAGGATTCAGGCTTTGATGGGGATCATCCGAAATGGAGCTGCCGATAGGATCTGCAGGTCTGATACAGAGACCGGGCTGCATTGTAACGTGAGATTACTGCTACAAGGCGGGGGAGGGCACATCACAGGGCCTGTGACCCCTTTGCCCTCTTCTGACAGCTGGGACCCTGGACCACCTCCGGGAGACGCCCCGCTGCTGCTGCTGCTTATCAGACTCAGCTTGCAACCGTGCACCTGCCGCCTGACTCCTCTCCCCGCCGGCCCCCCGGGGCACACACCTTGTGAGGCAGTCTGATGATGAAACTGCTCCAGAAAAGTCTGCTCTCTGGAGAGAAGAGGAGGATAAAAAGGAAGGGAGGTTACAGAAACCCATTTAGAAAGTTGTTGAAAAATCCAGGATGCCGTTGCGGCCAGTCCCTGAACAAGATCATCTTTCTGGTTCGGTTGCGCAAAAACATTTTTCTGCAAGCCGTGCGTCTGTCCCTCCTGCGTACCACCCTTTGAGGCGACGTTTCGGATGCTATAGGGGATGATTTTAAAACGTAAAGTTGGGGCGCCTGGGTGGCTTGGTCGGTTTAGCGTCCGACTTCGGCTCAGGTCATGATCTCACGGTCTGTGAGTTCGAGCCCCGCGTCGGGCTCTGTGCTGACAGCTCAGAGCCTGGAGCCTGTTTCAGATTCTGTGTCCCCCTCTCTCTGACCCTCCCCCGTTCATGCTCTGTCTCTCTCTGTCTCAAAAATAAATAAACGTTAAAACGTAAAGTTGCGGTCGTTCAGCGGGACACCCTGAGTTTTGAAACGGCAGCCGAGAAAAAGAAACAAACCAAAAACCCCCCAAGAAACAAACGTCCCAGCATCCGGGGAGGTTTGGCGAGCACTCACGCTCTGTGTTTTCGGAACTGTCTCCGGAAGCTTCCCCCTCTTCCTGAAGGAGAACTCCCTGGAGCTGCCTTTGCAAGCTGCCGGGAAGCTTTCAACTCACGCGGCCTGCTGAGCGTCTGATCGCAGCCGACAGCCTGACTGGGACAGCAGTGGGTGGCGGCCCGCACTTGCCGTGCTTCCAGACGCTTCCAGAGGCGTCTACGCTCCAGCTGGAGTCACAGACAGCAAACCTTTGGTAACTGACAGCCTCAGGCAGTCCCTCTGAATCCAGGGACTGAACCGAATTAATTGGCTGGGGCTGGGAGCCTGTGGGCAGAGTTCCTGGGATCAGAGACCACCCTGGGGTTCCTGTTAACCGAGCTACCTGACTCACGAGTGTCCTATAACTGTCGGCTCTTTCTTTCCAGGGGGACCAGGTGCTATACCTTGGGCCAGTCCAAAAAGTTCATACTAAAACATAAGGAGAAGGCCGCTTGGTTTTGAACGATAGACCTTTATGGTTTTGTCTTTTTTTTTTTTTAAGTTTATTTATGTATTTTGAGAGAGACAGAGAGAGCGCGAGCGAGGGTAGGGGCAGAGAGGGAGAGAGAATCCCAAGCAGTCTCCGTGCTGTCAGCACAGAGCCCCATGGGGGGCTCGAACCCACGAAACCGCGAGATCACGACTTGAGTCCAAATCAAGAGCCGATCGCTTCACTGACCTAACCCCCCCCCCCGGGGCGCCCCTGGTTTTGTCTTAACGAGCAAAGACCAGAACCCCTAAAGGGCACGACTGAGTTTGGTCGTGCAAGGTGGTCTCTCCCTGCTGCATGGGCTCTCGGTGAGCATAATTTTGCTGCAAAGACGCTTTGGCCAAGGGCCGAGGAGGTGAGCTGGGCAGAACAGGGTGAACAGAGCAGACGCGAGACTGCCACGTTTAGAAAGACGTCGCGAGTTTAACGCGGATTTCAGGGGAACAGAGTGACCAGCGCTCTCAACTCGATCCCGGGCACCCGGGCAGAAACCATCATTCTTTACAGGATGCACAGGACCTGAGAGCTTCTGTGCAGGGTGCTGAGCTTCCGGAACCACGGAAGACAGGACAAGCGTTATCATTGCTCTGAATTCACAGAGTGTTTAAAGGCTTCCTGCTCCTAGAATCAAAACTGTCCCCACCTGATTGCACTTCTTTGATAAACCTTTCCCTGATCTGCTGTGTTTGTTGGCTCCCTGTGCACATGTCTTTTCTCCTGGACTCTGATTTCCTTTAAAAGGGGCATTGGGGGCGCCTGGGTGGCTCAGTCGGTTGAGCGTCCGACTTCAGCTCAGGTCATGATCTCACGGTTCGTGGGTTTGAGCCCCGCGTCGGGCTCTGTGCTGACAGCTCAGAGCCTGGAGCCTGCCTGGGATTCTGTGTCTCCCTCCCTTTCCGCCCCTCCCCCGTCCATGCTCTGTCTCTCTCTGTCTCAAAAATAAATAAACGTTAAAAAAATAAAAAAATAAAAAATAAAAGGTGCATCGGTTTTTTGAGTGAGGGAGGGG
Organism: Herpailurus yagouaroundi; assembly: GCF_014898765.1. Lineage (NCBI taxonomy): Eukaryota > Metazoa > Chordata > Mammalia > Carnivora > Felidae > Herpailurus > Herpailurus yagouaroundi. Next base: position 15,779,950 of record NW_024412427.1, on the reverse strand, counting down.
ATAATCTTTTCTCAGGATCAATGCATCGTGGGAAGGTAACGAAAATAAAACGTAATAAAAACCATATGCAATCTCTATTTTAGTCATGTCCGTATTCCACCCAGATTCGAGAATAACCTGGCACGAAGGAGGTGTTCAGTCAACAATTCATCGATCTATTGTTAGCTAGAAGTTCTGGTCACGACAACACCTGCCTCGTGGGGCTATCAGGAGGATTAAATGAGATCATGGATAAAGGGGAACGTTATAAACTGCAAAGCCCTTTGTGGATCTAAAGTATTATTAGATCTAATAATAATGCATCATCAAATTTATGTTCATTAAAAAAAAAACAACAAAACTTTGAGAAAATGCCTGCGTTTTCCAAATAAGTTGATGGTCTATACTGCTTTCCAGGGCCTGAGTCTCCCATTTATAGGTAAGGCAACAGAGGGGCAGAGAGTTCTAGAGACTTACACAAGGTCATAAGTTTGTACCTGTGTTGACCTGTGGTTTCTCCTCAGTCATGAGACTTGACTTCGCAGTTTGTTCTCACTTAATTTCCACGTAACGTCGTGATAGTTTTAACATTATCAGTAGCCTTTTCTCTGCCCTATTGCTTCTTCTTTTTGTTTGCCAAAATTGTCACAAAGCTTTAACGCCCAGAAAAGGCATGGCGTCTCTTTATGGGGAGGTGGACAGGACGTGAGCATTGGAATCAGACTTGGGTTTGAATCCAGGCTCTCTGCTTCTTTCTAGCCCGGCAACCTTGAACAACTGACTGAATTTCCACGAGATTTACTCATCTGCAAAATGGGATACTTACAGCCACTTTCCAAAGTGATGGAGATTAAAGACGATGTATGTGGAGCCTCTAGCTCAGGCCTGGCAGCTGAGAGACACTGCAAATACTAAGAGTTGAGTACCCGTGTCATTGTCACTGCTATTATGAATACGTTGCAACAGGAGAAAGAAGAATTATAAATTTTGGCTTCGAGAACCCTAGTGAGACTGGTCTAGCAGGTCCCTTGTGAAACTAACCTCAAAAGGTCTCCCCCACCCCGCCACCCCCCACCCCCGAGAGACCACAAAAGTAAGATGTTCAAGTCAGCAATTTCCACCTCTGAGATGAGACATTGACCGGAATCAACAGCCTCAAACAGGTGCAAAATTTCTTTCTGGCATCAGTTTCACTGCCTCCCTGTGAGTCACCCAACCTGGAGACAAGGGTAGGAATGGTAGGATTCATCACCGCTTCTCATGAGTGAGTGTCTGTGGCAATGACAAAGAGAGGATTGGGGGTGGGGAAGGGCAAATACAAACTCTGATGAAGGCAGTGAAGACCGGGCAGAAACAAGCAACGAACGGAGATAGGACGTGTCAGCCTGAGATCACATGTCATGATGATTCTTAACTCAATTATCTCTTTAAAACATTTTTTTAATGTTTACTTATTTTTAACAGAGAGAGAGAGAGACAGAGAGACAGAGCATGAACAGGGGAGGGGCAGAGAGAGAGGGAGACACAGAATCGGAAACAGGCTCCAGGCTCTGAGCTGTCAGCACAGAGCCCGACACGGGGCTCGAACTCACAGACCGCGAGATCATGACCCGAGCCGAAGTCAGACGCTCAACTGACTGAGCCACCCGGGCGCCCCGATGATCTTTTTGTCAAAACCCCAGTAGTCGGGGTTGAATTACAGTCGATGGAGAATGGGGGTAAGGGGGTAGTTGTCACCACCATCGGAAAGGGCACAGGGTCAGTGAGCAGGGAGGGAGCTCGAAGGTCACCCAGGCTGGTGATTTTCCCTGCATCCACAGAAGCACCTCAGATCAGGAGGTATTTCTTGCCAAGAGGATGGCTTGAGAAACCTATTCAACCCATTTTGTTCTGGTACTAAAGATCTAAAACTTAGTGATGTTTGTCAGTGCCTGTCTCTTACCCGGGCCTCCAAAGCCCAGAGAGGACAATTAACTTGCTCCGAGAAACATGAGGGCAGACCTTGGCCTTCCACCTATATATAAGTCCTGCTTCCCAGCCCCCTGTAGGAATTTTAGACACACACACACACCGGTGACCCATTCCAGTTGACATAGGACGCCAGACACGAGGCTCTCTACCTCCCCAAACATAAAGGAGATCTTCATGAGAGCCCTTCTCTTGCTATTAGGAGTCGGGGTACAGAGGGCTTCAAGCTTCGGGGATTGGAGTTTCTGGCTTCCTGAAAACATGACCTCCCCAGATTGTTCTTCACTAACCTCTCACCCCAGCTTCCTTACCCAGTCTCTTTTACATTTTGCCCTCCCTGGTCCCGCCCCCTGAGCTTGGCCTGCGCCCATACATTGTGCATTGAGAGGTGCTTGGCCGCCTCTGCCCCCTGTTTTACTGGCTCTCACTGGGCCTGAATAGGCCCCACCTCCTTGCACGGCCCTAGGGCAGCTAATCAATCCCATCCCGAAGAGTCCTTGAGTTCCTAAAGCCGGAAAACGCCTTGGAGACCGTCTAAATCAATTGAGACACGGAGGTGCAAGAAGGCCTTGCAACTCCTACAAAGGAACCCAGTGAAAGCAAGATTCGAATTCCGGCCTCCTCACCCCACACTCGCATCCAACGCCTTTCCAAGAGCCACCCTACTCCTCTCCCTTGTAATTCAGCCCAGTTTAAATCAGCACACATTGGGGCGCCTGGGTGGCTCTGTCGGTTAAGCGGTTAAGCGTCCAACTCTTGATTTCAGCTCAGGTCGTGATCTCACAGGTTCGCGAGTGAGTTCGAGCCCCATGGGGGGCTGTGCGCGGACAGCCAGCGTGCGGAGCCAGCTTGGAATTATCCCTCTCTCTCTGCCTCTCCCCCACTCACACTCTCTGCCTCTCTCAAAATAAATAAATAAATAAACTCAAAAAAAAAAAAATATCAGCAGACACCGATGGACTGTCTAACCTGTGCACCTTAGGACACGGGAGAAGGAGGAAGGACAGGTGGGGGAGGGGCGGGAATCACCAATCGATCCAAAAGCAGCTGCGAGGGAGACAGGATGTGATCCCCGAGAAGTTTATGATCCAGAAGAAAAGGGAAGGCAAGCACATGACACCAAGCAAACGGTGAGGGCTCGAAAAAGGTTCACGCGTGCTAGATAAAAGTGCAGGAAGTTTAAGATGCTTGCAAAAGGCTTCGGGGAGGAGGTAATATTTAAGAGGTCAAATCATTTGCCAGCTCATCTGAACTCCCTTCTAGCTGGCCCTTGGAGGCTAGAGAGCTAGAAAGCTTCCCTGACCCCCTCGCAGTTGACGGTGGCTAGAAGGTGACTCCTTTCCGGCCAAGAAGGCAGAAAACAGGTTTCTGCAAGGGCAGCGTCTGCCTCTTCTTTCTTCCCGCCCGGAACTCGGGAAATGCTCAGACTAGAGCCGCTCTCGTGACAGCAGGTGGAGAAGGGCAGGTGGAGAGAGCTGGTTCCTGGAAGGAGCCCAGGATGAAGCTTGCATACCAGCCCCTCAACGGCCTGCCCCTGAACTTCCTGTCGCATCAGGTGGATCCCCTGCAATTCAGCCAGTGGAGCGGAACTTCTCCCAGATGGGAAAGAAAGAGCTGAACCCAAACCTGGGAGGTTCACAGGGCCTTGGAAAAGTCATCAGATTTCGCCAAGCAGAGGCAGAGGCCAAGGTCGCGGTAGGCCACTGCTCCAGAATGGGGAAGGCACGGGGCAGGTTCTCCGCAAAGAAGGAGTGAGGACGGAGGGCGGTTAGAAGAGGACTAGAGAGAGGCAGCGGGCGTGGGCGAGAGACCCCACGGGGGGCTCCCGCTGTGCCCGTGGACCTCAGAAAGCAGAGAGGGGGCTGCTGAGAGAGGGGGACGTCTTGGCGAGTCGAGGTTGGCTCTCCGCACCAAACACCGAGTGCCTCAGTGAACGTGCCTTGGGCCCCGGTTGAGCAGGCTGGGTGGCTGGTGAGGAGCCTTGGGCAAGAGTGGGTGGCCTATTCATTCTAATCTGCAGTGCGCGTGTTACATTCCTGTTTGGTTAGTGTTTACGCGGCACATCAGGAACCACAGTACCGCAAACTCACTCCCATTCTGCAGGCATTACCCTCGCCGGGCCACTTTCCTCCCACAACCAATTGCCAGGCTGGCAAACCACAGCTGTAGCCCTCTGGCTGCAGAGCACGGAAGGCCACAGACACCTCCGCCGAGAATGGTCAAGGGTGGAAGCCACAAGGCCAATACCAATAAGCCTACTTCTTGGCCAATAAGACCAACTACCAATAGCCTACTGTTGACCAGAGGCCTCACCGATGACATAAAAAGTCGACTAGCACATATTTTGTATGTTATGTATATTATATACTGTACTCTTACGATACAGTAGGCTAGAGAAAATAAAATAAGGAAGAGAAAATACATTTTCAGTACTGCACTGTTTTGCTGGAGAAAAAACAATCCGCCTCTCAGCCGCCTCATGCCGTTCAAGCCTGTGTTGTCTAAGAATCAACTGGCTACATAAAAATAAATATCGCAGGGGTGGGGGCGCTGCCTGGGTGGCTCAGTGGGTTGGGCGTCCGACTTCGGCTCGGGTTCATGGTCTGTGGGTTCCAGCCCCGCGTCGGGCTCTGTGCTGACAGCTCGGAGCCTGGAGCCCGCTTCGGATTCTGTGTCTCTCTCTCTGCCCCTCCCCTGCATGTGCTCCGTCTCTCTCTCAAAACCAAATAAACATTACAAAAAAAAGATTTCACAGATATTGGGGCACCTTGGTGGCTTAGTCGGTTAAGCTTCTGACTCTTGATCTCACTCAGGTCTTGATCTCAGGGGTAGGAGTTCAAGCCTCACGCCCCCCACCCCCCTCTATCCACCTATACCCTGAGAGGTCTGGACCAGAGAGACTGGTTTCATCCTGGGTCCGAGCTGCCAAGCACAGCCAGCAGAGGGCCCTGCTCGTCCCCATCTTCACACCTGGCCTCTGGGCTGAGTCCCCAGTTAGCTCCCTGGTGGCCGGAGCCCTGTTTCTCCCAAGGCCAGTGCACAACAGCAGAAGCTCGGTGAATCTGTCCTGAATGGATAATTGAGCTGCCACCGTTCCTCTGTGATAAAGGTTTTAGGAGAGCAGTACAGATGCTCTATAGGCCTGGGACCACGGATGGTGGTTAAATGGCCCCCTAATCACAGCCTCCAAGCCCCAGGCTAGTCGGCGCTGGGAGAGAATGAGGCGAAGCCGGGGCAACTTTTCATCAACCACATTCCATAGAACTAGTCCCACGGCTGTTGATAACGTTCAGAGCAAAAGGTCCTCTGGTCAAAAGAGGTTAAGAAATTTGCTAATTTTATCCCGCAGTCTCTCCTTCCACCCTTAATTAGCAGAGTAAAAGAGCTGAGAAGGACTTAGGTAATGGTATCTGGTTAATTTCGTGCAAGTTAGCGTTTCCCAAACATTTATTTGTGGAAGCTGTTTTTGGAGAATAGGTATGAGCTTAACACGTGGTGGGAGGAACACTGGTTTAATGCAAAAGGTTTCTACGGTGAAGTTTTCACTTTCACACCCTCTGGAGGTGAGAAGCCCCCCTCCAGGACAAAACAACAACAACAAAAAATGATCCTGGGGTGCTGTATCAATAAATTGACAGGACAAGGAAATGAGGGCGGATAGAAGAATTCTGACCATTATTATTATAATCATTATCTCCTTCGGTGAATATCTATGCAACACCAACAAATTATCTACTGTGGGTCACACACAGGGGTTATAAAGATAAACAAAACAAGGCAGGGTCCTATCTCTCCGTGAGAGCATTGCCTAAAGGGAAGAGCAAGTAACGTACAAGTACCTGTAAAAAAGGAACCCAGAGAAATCATGGAAACTGGACCCTGAATGCTGAAAATAATAACATTAGCAGCAATATCTTTATACACTGCTTACCACGTACTCAGTGCTGTTCTAAGTAAGCACTTTACAGCTACGAACCTGCTTGGACCTCACAAGAGTTTTACCAGATACCTTTAGCCCTTGCATTTTACAAATCAGTTCAACGAGGCCCAGACAGGTTAAGTAACTTGCCCAAGGTCACACAGCTGGAAATGTGGAAAATTCACGAGGATTCCACGTTCCACACCGTAATAGAATTGTTGTCTTAATATAAAACTTTTTAATCCCTTACCGGCTCCATTTCGGTCTTTCTGGGCGGAACCCCAAGCAGACCCGTCTGCGTCTCTGGTTCCCAGCTAGGAGCATAGCTGTAAACAGCGGAAGTCATGTAAGGTGCCCGAGCCGGGGAAGGGCAGATCAGAGCTGTGTCTTCAAACAGCAAGAGCCTAGAAATCGTTCAAATACCCATCAGGAGGGAACTAGTTAAATAAATCACACTCACACACTAGAACGCTCTGGAACTTAAAACACAAACGAGAAAGATCAACACGGGAGGAAAAGTTTCTAAGGTGACATATGAAGCAAAAAAAGAGCAAAGCCATGGGCGCCTGGGTGGCTCAGTCGGTTGAGCATCCCACTTTGGCTCCCGTCATGATCTCACAGTTCCTGAGTTAGAGCCCCGTGTCAGGCTTGTTGCTGTCGTCGCAAGGCCCGCTTTGGATCCTCTTGTCTCCGTCTCTCTCTGCCCCTCCCCTGCTCGCTCTCTCTCGCTCTCAAAAATAAAACATTAAAAAAAAAAAAAAAAAAAGAGCAAAACCAAGTCTACAGTGAGTATAGTGTATGGGATCTCACTCGTGTGAGAGGTGTGCAAAGCCTCTGTGTTTTAAGGATGTCCGAACACATGCTCGTATGGGCAGAGAACATTCTGGAAGAGTACAACAAACACAACAAACTGTCAACAAATGTTCCAGAGAACATTCTGGAAGAGTACAGCACAACAAACTGTCAACCTCCAGGTAAGGACACTGGGAATTACCACGTGAGAGAACTTAACTTTTCGACAATGTCATACCCTTCGGGACTATTTGAATTTTTACCATGTGCCTGTGTTACCTTCCCAAATTAAAGAAACAGTTTAGCGAGTCAGACTGCTTCAAGCAAAAAGCAGGAAAACATGGTTCTTAAGCAAAAGGAAAGGGGCGCCTGGGTGGCTCAGTCGGTGAAGCGTCTGACTTCTGCTCAGGTCCTGACGTCACGGTTTGTGAGTTCGAGCCCCGCATCGGGCTCTGTGCTGTCAGTGGGATTCTGCTTGGGATCTTGTGTCCCCCCCCCTCGCTGTCCCTCCCCTCTGGTTTTCTCTCTCTCTCTCTCTTGCCATGAATACAACTGTACGTTCTGAGTCCTGTGAGTCCTTCCGGCAAATTGCCAAACCTGGGGGTGGTCGCGGGGACCCCTGACACGCCTTCCGGCAGGTGGAGGTGGGGCGGGAGGCACACGCTAAATCTGCGTGGCCTCTGTGCTCCTCGCCACCCTCCGATCTCTGTCTGCCGCGGCTCCAAATGAAGATAGAACGTTAAATAAATGTTTATTCAAAGAAAGCCTAGAGCTTCTCAGAAAAAAAAAAAAAAAAAAAAGAGCTTCTCACTGGCTCCGGAGCGTGCCCGAAGCCAAGCTCCCTGTCTATAGGGGCTTTAACAACACGCTTGGTGGTGACTGCGTCGTCTCTAAGTGCCTCTTCTTTCTCATCACCTGTGGCTCCCTCATGGCTCCATATTGGAATGGTTTGACATTGTCCTGGGGCAAAATCCCAACAGAAGGAACAAAGGCTGTAAGAGGAAGTTCAGGGCGAATCTTCCACCCTTGGCCGGAATCCAAAGTAGCCCCAATTAACATGTGACGAAGGGAGTGAGGCGCCATGGACTTTTGATCTTTATTATCCCCAAGCATCTGGTCCAGGAATCTGCTCCTTCTCCCAGCCAGTCCCTGGCTCCAGGGGGTCTCAGTCATAAAGGCGTGGTCTTAGGGAGGAGCTGTTAGGACGAGCAATGGTTCCTCCAACTGGCTCCTCTCTGGAAACTGCCAAGGTCCCAAAGTACTAAGCCACGCTTCTCTGAGAAATGGGTGTGTGCGTTGGGGGGGGGGGGGAGCAGTTGATGGCCTTTTTGTGCTACAAGTCATAGTTTTTGTTGTTGCCACGCCTGAGAGGATAACACCGTGAGCTGGAATGAGAACACCAGGCCCGGCCAGCCCTTCGCTGCTGATTCCCCATTTCCTTCTTAGAGCTTTAGCATTGGCCACACAGTCTTTCGGTCTTTCGAGAATACGCCTCACTCCTCCCAGGAGAACGTAACATCACCAGTCTTTGTCAACTGCAGATGGGAGGGTCTATCGGGTTACAGAGGGTGCAGCCAGGGGGCTGCTCACACACAGTTGCATACCTGGATGCGTAAGGAGGTAACTGAATCCCCTATACAAGGATTAAGACCATCTAAGTCTTTATGGCAGTCACTTTGTTTATCACTGGCTTTTTAAAAGAGAATCCTCAGTCTTAACTCTTTGATGTCGGCGTCTGGGTCCAGCCTTGCCTAATGTGGGTATTGCTCTTGGCAATTTTCTAAAAAACCTCTATCTTCTTCTTAGTTCTTCAACGTTTACTTATTTTTGGGACAGGGAGAGACAGAGCATGAACGGGCAAGGGGCAGAGAGAGAGAGGGAGACACAGAATCGGAAACAGGCTCCGGGCTCCGAGCCGTCCGCCCAGAGCCCGACGCGGGGCTCGAACTCCCGGACCGTGAGATCGTGACCTGGCTGAAGTCGGACGCTCAACCGACTGCGCCACCCAGGCGCCCCTCTTCTTCTTAGTTCTACCCAAGGCCCGTTTATACCCAAACCTGTCATGCGTTAGTACCTTGCAGAAACACCCAGTTCTGAATAGGTAAGACCCACAAGGGCTTAGTCTCAAACACCACGTAGGGACTTTGGACAGGTGCCATAATCTCTTCTGGCCTCCTTTTCCTCACCTGTAAAATGGGGCAGGGGGGCTCTGAGGAGTAAACGTAATACTATGCCGTGACACACGTCGCCTTATGCCTGTCACGCAGCAAGCAAGGAATAAAAAGGTGGTTACTATTACTATGTCACTTGCCCCAGCGAAGGCATTCTCCAGTTCTCCTTCAACTCAGATCTTAGAGGACCCAATGCTGACGAAAGTACTAACTTGTCCCATTTCTATCTCTTACTAACTCGTATTTGTTTGCTCTTTTTTTTTCCCCTTCGAGATTATTCTCTTGGACATGCGAGTCCTACGAGCCCCCTGCCCGGGGCTCAGCAATCCTTACCCGTTCGCTGTGAGAACTTCCATATTAGTCGACATGCGAGACCTTTCCAGACTACAGCATTTTCATGTCAGACAGGACACATGAAATTTGTCCTCATATGAGGCACCAGGAGTTAACCATGAATGAGGGCTTCTAGAAAAAAGTTCATTTCTTGATTTGGTTCTGAGTGTTGAAATATCTGTTACAGGGGCGCCTGGGTGGCTCCGTCGGTTAAGCGTCCGACTTCAGCTCAGGTCATGATCTCAGTCAGTGCTCGTGAGTTCGGGCCCCGCGTCGGGCTCTGTGCCGACAGCTCGGAGCCTGGAGCCTGCTTCCGATTCTGGGTCTCCCTCTCCCTCTCCGCCCCTCTCCCACTCACGCTCTCTTTCTCTCAAACATAAATAAACGTTAAAAAAACAAAAACAAAACACGGTGAGATACCGCTTCCTACCCACCACTATAGGATGGCTGTAGGCAAAGACAGGTAATAAAGACAGGTAACAAGGGTTGGCGATGGTGGAGAAGTTGGCATCCTGATAAAATGCTGGAAGGACTGTAAATGGTGCAGGTGCTTTGGAAAATAGTGTGGCGGTTCCTTAAAAGGATAAACAGTGCTGCCATATATATGATCCAGGAAGCCCACTCTTAGGTATATACCCAAGAGAAATGAAAACATACGTCCATGCAAAAACTTGTACATGAATATTCATAGCAGTGTTATTCATAAGCCAAACAAATAGAAATGAGCCAGATGCCCGTGAATTCATGAATCGGTAAGTAAAATGTGGTAAAGCCATACAATGGGATGTGTCTTGGCAACAAAAAGGAAAGAGGCCCTTACAGATGCTACAACACGGATGAAACCCGAAAGCATCGTCACAAGCGATGAAACCAGTCACAAAAGACCACACGTTGTACGATTCCTTTCATGTGACGTGTGCAGAATAGGTAAATGTATAGGGACAGAGAGTAGATCCGTGGCTGCCTGGGGCTGAGGAGGGTGACACAGAAATGGGAGTGACTGCTAACAGGTACAGGATTTCTTTGAAGCGAGACGAAAATGTTCTAAAATCGATGGCGGTGAGGGTCGCTCAAATCTGAATATGTGAAAAAAACCACCAGATCGTACACTTTAACTGGGTGAATTGTGTGGTATGTCAATTACATCTCGGTAAAAGGATTGTGTCATAAGCAGGTAGATAAAGAAGGGAAGGAAGGAAGGAAAGAAGGAAGGAGGAAGGAAGGCAAAGGGAAGGGAGGAAAGGAAAGAAAGAAGCAGTACAGGATCTTATCTTGACTTTAGCGACTCAAAACTGAAGGTCAAAAGATCATCTGAGTAATGGCAAACCCCTCGGCAAACCTTATCGCCAGTGCAAACCTGGTAAGACAAGGCGCTTAAGGAAGGCGCTCCCAGAAAATTGAACCATCAGAAGCAGACAAGAGTCGATCAGCGAGAAAGATACTTCAATATCACCTTCCGTTGGTTACTTTAAATTATTCTGTAAGCCAATCTGGGTAGCTCAGCAATAATATTTGGGAGATAAGAGGTAAACTATCGATGCTAGATGGCAACCGGACCAGGTAAAGATGCTGCTGACCAACTGCGCATTCCACGCCCTGCAAACAATGCCTGGCTTATGCTAATCCCTGCCTGGGAGTTGTTTACAGCATCTGATTTAGTGCCTTGTCTGTAACATGGCAACCAAAATCAGCTTAGCCATGTGTCTCAAAAGTTCTCAGTTCACCTCTTCCCATGAGTAGCCAACTGAAAAAACATAATCACCAAAGCCCTACTGACAAATGGCAACAAAGGAATACAAAATGTGTGGGTCCTCTACAGAGGACTATAAAATTTTACTGAAGAGCACAAAACACCTGAACAGAAGGAACAATATTCCATGTTCTAGCATGGGAAGACTCCATGTTGAAATCAAACCCCTCCGGGTTCTTCGACCCGTTCAATAGAATTCCAGTGAAATTTCCAGTGGAAGCACGCGTTGTGTGAGAACGTGTACATGGCTGTGCACTGGCAGGCGTGTGTGCGCATGGGGGTAGACTAGTCCTTTGGAGGGGTTGGGATACAATCTGGACACAAATCCAGACACAAGACGTCTAGACGACAAGTCTAGATTGGCAGTTATGGAGTGGTTAATTGTGGAGGGCCGTGTTGGGAGCTGATGTATTCCCGTTATGACTTCCCACAGTACTGGGAATGAAAGCACAGAAGATACAGAAGATTCCCCTAATCCTAATCTCTGCAATCTCAGTGAGCCTCAGAGGGATAAGGGAGACCAAAGGGAGCCGTGAAAACTGTGCACAGAGGTATCTTTTAGCTGAGTTAAGGAAATGCTGGTCCTCTCTGATCCCGTGTCTGAATGTCTGATTTCTGCTTCAAGCTGACCCCAAAACTCACAGGGGAGTTGGCCTCCTCTGACTCTCCATTTGGAAAAGTGCAAAATTTGATCTCTCCCTTATTATAGACACAAAAATAAATCCCAAGGAAATTATCCTTCTTTTTTTTTTTTTAATTTTTTTTAATGTTTATTTTGGACAGAGAGACAGAGCACAAGCAAGGGAGGGGCCGAGAGAGAGGGAGACCCAGAATCTGAAGCAGGCTCCAGGCTCCGAGCTGTCGGCACAGAGCCCGACGCAGGGCTCGAACTCACAGACCGTGAGATCGTGCCCTGAGCCGAAGTCGGACGCCCAACCGACTGAGCCACCCAAGAGCCCCAAGAAATTAACCTTCTGATGCAACAATTCAACTTCTAGGAATCGCACCTCTTACAATATTCAGAAATGCTGTATCAAGATATTTGTGAAATAATGTTCATTACAGCAACCTTTCAACTAACTGGTCAAAAGAGTCAGATCGTAGTTACGATCATAGCTAATACCTGTTGAGGACCTACTACGAGCGTGGCCTTGCGCGAAGCCTTTACACCGAGTCCCTCATTTGAGCTTCACAACAATCCCAGGAGACAGGTGGCATTAGAAATTCCACGTTACAGACAGGGAAATGGTGGCACAGAGAGGTTATGGTGCTATCCGAGGCCACACAGCTGGGTTCGAGTCCAAATATCTGGCTCCAAAGCTCACCCTCTTAACCAGTACACTTTACTGCCTCAACCCAAATGTCCGTCAATTCGTTCGCTCATTCAAACATGCTTATTGAGCACCATCATATTCTAGGCACAGTGAAAAAAAATGGACATGGCCCTACCCTCACTGAGCTTACAGTCTAACGGCGGGCGGCAAAGACATACGAAAACACGCGTAACTAGAAACTATGATGAGTGCAAGAAAGGAAGGCTATACAGGGCTTTGCTATGAGACCAAATCACGGGTCACGTGATGGAACCCAGGGAAAGCTTCCCGGAGGAAGCGACTTCAGAGCCAAGACCTGATGCAGGCATAAGTTGGAGGCAGGTAAGTGTACGTGCGTGTAGGGCAACTTGTAGAACAATCCTGTGGCCAGAGGGCGTGTGGCGAACTCACTAGTATGGTGACCAGAGGCACCATTTTAGAGCCCTGGCCTCCGAGAAACCCATGCATGTCACACTTTTTGCAAACTCCCAACCCGAGGACCCTGGAGCCTGGCAGGGTGAAGGGTTATGGCAGTTTGGGCCATGTCAAGACTGTGTGCCTCCGGGGGTTGGGAGGGAAGGAGGTGCCCACACATTTGAGTTGCTGGGCTGGGGCTTAACTCTGCATGCCGACAGCACCTTTGGAAATGCATACCAGCAGGATGCAGCGGCTCTCCTCCGGTCCAGAGGGAGGCCACTCCTTGTGACCAGTCAGTCCTTTGGACACGCTCCTCTCCAGAAAAGAGACGCAAACACAGTCGCGCACAACAAAGGACCAGGGATAGAACTCAGTGTCAAAGGCACTAGGCCGCGGCTCGGCTGGGGGGTACTGGCTGCTTCCTGGGGTCAGGGACAATCACGCATCGCTCATTCGCTCCATAAGCACTTAGTAGGATTAAGGCATAGCTTGCATGCTGCAGGCAATAGAAGGAAATTGTACTTACGTATCTCACAGGGCCTCAAATCCTTTTTGGAATAAAAAGCAGTAAAAAATAAATAAATATGACAGGACAGAAAAAGCAAGGAGAACACACATAAAAAGATCAAATTCTACACAAAATATATTGAGAATATAACTGTATAAAAAAACCAACCGGGGCACCTGGATGGCTCAGTCGGTTGGGTGTCCGACTTCGGCTCAGGTCATGATCTCACTGTCCGTGAGTTCGAGCCCCACGTCGGGCTCTGTGCCGACAGCTCAGAGCCTGGAGCCTGCTTCGGATTCTGCGTCTCCCTCTCTCTCGGCCCCTCCCCACCCCGTCAAAAATAAAAGAAACATTAAAAAGAAAAAAAAAGAAAGAAAGAGAAAACCAACTGACCAAAATACCACAAGGAGTAAAAGGCTTGGGAAGAAATATTTTTTTAAAAGAGTGTAAATTATGTTTTGCCTTTCAAATGTGGAATTGTGTAAGGGTTTCCTACACTTTTATATTCCCTAAAGTTCTAAAATAAACACAGGTTACACTTTTGATGGCAAGATAGTAAACTGTATTTAAATCCACTTAGTAATGAATTCAATAGCTCTTCATTGAATGCCTCTTGCATCGACCTGGTTCTAGGCACTGGGGATTCAACAGTGTGTGTGTGTGTGATCCCTCAGGGTCAGGAAGGTCAAGGTGACTGAGGCTGAGGAAAGAGGCAGGAGGGAGGACACGGCAGGGTAGCAGGATCACGGAGACCCTTGTAGAGCATGAAAAGATTTTGGACTTTAAATGGGATTAAACAAAACACTAAGCAAGAGGTAAACGCCTTTGCAGGAGAAATAGCAAAACAATATGTAATTGTGTGGTTCTGATAATCACAGTAAGGACTTCTTTTGACAGAGAGAGAGAGAGAGAGAGAGAGAGAGAAAGGGTGCAAGTGAGAGAGGGGCAGAGGGAGAGAATCCCAGGAGGGGCGGAAGGAGAAGGAGAGAGAGAGAGAGAGAGAGAAGCAGGGCTCACACGATGTGGGGCTCGTGCTTACCCAAAGCGGAGCTCGAGCTCACCCTATGTGGAACTTGAACTTGTGAACCGTGAGATCATGACCTGAGCCAAAGTCAATGCTTAACAACTGAGCCACCCGGGCGGTCCGGGGATGCACACACAGACATAAGAAAAGCCATGCTGTGCAAACAAAACCCATTGTGACCCAGCCCTTTGTTTAACAAAATCAAAACCCAAAGCTTACCTTGACAAGGAAACACTTTACAGGTAGGAAGCTCTCTCTTCATAATGGACAACTAGACCTTTTGAGATGAAAATATGCCAAAACTGACAGCAGGAAATTGTCAAGATGTTGTCTGATATACTCGTATTTGTTTCCATAAGACCTGCTGACTACTGTGAAATAGTCACACTAGGGAGAAAAAGGAAATCCTACTCACAGAGCAGCCCAGAACTTTTGTGAACCTATGGAACAATGAGGAAGAAGAGCTTTCAATTCCTTTTTTTTCTTCCCCGCTGCTTTCTTGGTACCTGCTAAGTGGACCTGCCTAGCCATCAAATACGGGCAGGTGACGGCACATGACAACCGTCAGCCACGTGTTCGGCCAGGCGAGTGGGGCTTGGCTCCCCGAGCCATTATACAAGGGTACAATTTCAGAGTGCTTTGGAGACAGGTAGACTGCCAGGCACAACATCAAGTCAACTGTGCGGGTCGCCCAGCAAGCAATTATTGCACAAGAAGCCAGGGAGGAAGGGAAGGGGCGGAGGAGGCCAGGGTGCTCTCGAAAAAGTGACTGACTGAGATTGTGTTTTACATCCTCCCACCAAGAGGAAGGTGACCGAGGTCCGATCTTCCCCTGGAACAGAAGGCAGCCCAGGCTGGGCTCATTCTGGGCTCCTTTCTCCCCCAGATCTAACAAGTATCTCCCCTACAACACCGGGGGAGCCGGCAGCACTGGCAAGGGGGACAGATTGGGAGACAGGCTGGGAAAAAACAAAAACAAAGGCACAGCCAGAGAAAGTACGCCGCTTCTCCACTGTGCCCAAGACTTCCATCCCCACCAAGAGATACTGGGGTGGTGGGTGGGAGTGGCAGGGGGGCGACTTGACGCCATAAGCAGCCCAGGAAGCTTATTTGTCCCCATGGGCCTGAAACTCTATCCCCCACGCAGAGATGGGGGTAGCCAGGTGACATCAACAGGAGGGGTTGTGCCACAGCAAATGCCTGGCCAAAGAAACCTCTTTGGCCGCATGGGCCTGAGACTCCCCTCCCCGACTAAGAGACAGCCATAGGTTCCAGTCTGGGGAAACCCCTTCGCCCATGGGAGCCCCAGCATCACCAGAGAAACCCAACAGACCCAAATGATGTTGCAGAGGCTCTGAAAATGAAACTGTCATCGACACCAGAGCCGGCCGAAGTAGGCCAGTGCTTGTGTGCTAAACCTAAGCCTTAGTGAAGGCCTGCGAAAACAAAAAAATATGAACAGGACCCCCACTATCCTAACACAATAGACAGCATGTCCCAAAAACAATAAAAAGTGATCCGTTATACCCAGGACCAAGATCATCACAACATGAATGAAAAAGGACAATCGATCAACTGTTGCCAATCCAGATGCCTCAGATAATCGGAATTATCCGACGAGGATTTTGAAGCAGTTGTTGTAAAAATGCTTCAACAACCAATGACAAGTTCTCTTCAAACAAATGGAAAAATAGAGAATCTCAGCG
The DNA here is from genome assembly GCF_014898765.1 of Herpailurus yagouaroundi. Taxonomy (NCBI): domain Eukaryota; kingdom Metazoa; phylum Chordata; class Mammalia; order Carnivora; family Felidae; genus Herpailurus; species Herpailurus yagouaroundi. The sequence continues at coordinate 15,764,070 of NW_024412427.1, read as the reverse complement.
AGAAATAGGAATTATAGAGGCGCCTGGGTGGCTCAGTCAGTTAAGCTCCGGCTCAGGTCATGATCTCATGGTTCATGAGTTTGAGCCCCATGTCGGGCTCTGTGCTGACAGCTTGGAGCCTGGAGCCTGCTTTGTATTTTGTGTCTCCCCCTCTCTCTGCCCCTCCCCTGCTCATGCTTTTTCTCTCTCTCTCTCTAAAAAAAAAAAAAAAAAAAAAAAGAATAAAATATTTAAAAAAAACATTTCACAAAGAAATATAAAAAAGAACCAATGAGGGGCACCTGGGTGGCTCAGTCAGTTAAGCGTCCAACTTTGGCTCAGGTCATGATCTCACGGTTCATGAGTTTGAGCCCCATGTCGGGCTCTGTGCCGATGGCTCAGAGCCTGGAGCCTGCTTCAGATTCCGTCTCTCCCTCTCTCTCTGCCCCTTCCCTGCTCATGCTCTGTCTCACTCTGTCTCAAAAATAAAATAAAAACATTTAAAAAAAATTAAAAAAAAGGAAAAGAACCAATGAAAATGGTAGAACTGAAAAATGTGCTAATGAAAATGAAAATCTCACGGGATGGTCTCAATGTTAGACCAGAAATGAGGGGCACCCGGGTGGCTCAGTCAGCTGAGCCTCCGGCTCTTGATTTGGGCTCAGGGTATGATCTCCCCAGGGCAGTTCATGAGTGAAGCCCCCCCCGCGGTGGGCTTTGCAGTGAGAGCGTGGAGCCCGCTGGGGATTTTCTTTCTAAGCCCCTCCCCCTGCTTGTGCATGCACATTCGCATGCACATGTTCTCTCTCTCAAAATAAATACACAAATAAACACTTTTTTAAAAATAGAGGGGAGATGAAAGAATAGAGCCAGTGAACTGGAGAGCAGACCAGTAGAATTTAACCAGTATGATCAACAGAGAGAAAACAGACTGAAAAAAAAAAAAAAGAACAGAGCTCAATAACAAAAAAGCCGACATTCATCACTCGAATCCCAGAAGGAGAGGGCCTAAACGAGTATTCAAAACAATAATGGCTGAAAACATTCCAAATGTTACAGACACAACCCTGCAGAGCTGAGTGAATCACAAAGAGGGTAAATCTAAAGAAATCCACACTAAGACACGATAATTAAACTTCCAAAAACTAAAGGCAAATAAATTTTGAAAACAGCCGGGGAGGAATGATGCATAACTTGTGGGAGAATGTCAATTGGAATGACAGATTCTCACCGAATCCACAGAGCCCACTAGAAGGCGTACCACATTTTTCAAGTGGTAACAGACAAGCTGTCCACTGGGAGTTCTCTGTCTAGCCAAATGATCCTTCATGAATAAAAGGGAAATAAAGCCATTCGAGACAAAGGAAAGCTAAGAGAATCCGACACCAGCAGACCTACCTTAAAACTGGCTAAAGGAAGTTCTGTCGGTAGAAAGAAAGTGATAGAAGAAAGTATCCTGGAGCGCCAGGAACCAAGAAGAAACAATGGGAAAACAGAAGTATGGGCACCTACAAGACGCTTCTCCTCGTGAGTTTTACAAAGTACATTTGATGACTGAAGTAAAAATAAAACATTACCTGATTCTTATGTCAATAATGTTTAAAAGCAAGGACCTAAATGAAAGTAAAGTTTCTACACTTTACTGAAGGTGGTTAAGTCACATATGTATAATGTAATACTGAGCACCCACTAAGAAAACCATACAAAGAGATATACTCAAAAACATGGTAAACAAATCGAGATGGAATCCTTACAAATGTTCAGGAAACCCATAAGAAGGCAAGAAAGGAGAAACAGAAGAAACATAATAAACAATGAATAATAAAATAGCAAGCCTAAGCTCTGACATATCAATAATTACCTTTCAGGTAAATAGTCTAAATACATCAATCAAAGGACAAGAATTAGCAGAGTGGATTTTTTTTAAAAAAATGATTAAAATAAATGCTGCTTACCAGAGTCTCACTTCAAATTCAAAACACAGGTAGTCTGACCCATAGGTAGAATGTAAAAAGATATACCATGCTAGCATTAAGAAGAAAAAAAGTTGGGATGCCTGGGTGGCTCAGTCAGTTAAGTGTCTGATTTTGGCTCAGGTCACGATCCCAGGATCATGGGATCAAGCCCCGCCTCAGGCTCTGCTCTGAGCATGGAGCCTGCTTAAGATTCTCTCTCTCTCCCCCTGCCTTCTCCACTGCTGGCACACACTCCCTCTCTCTAAAAGAAATAAAAAATGGAAAAAAAAAAAAAAAGAAAAAGAAAAAGAAAAAAAAGCCAGAGTAGCCATATTAACTTCTGATAAAGTAGATTTCAGAGCAAAGAAAATTACTAGAGACAAAGAAGGACATTACATATTGAAAAAAGAATCAATCCACCAAGACATAAAGATTCTAAATATGTATGCACCAAACAACAGGGCACCAAAATACAAGAAGCAAAACCTGAGAGCCAAAAGGAGAAATAGACAAATTCACTGTTAGAGTTGGATTCAATGCCCACCCCTCTCCGTAACCAACAGAGCTACTAGACAGAAGATCAGTAAGGATATATAAGCTTTTGGGAAAAGCCTTTGAGGAGATCATCAGATCTGTGTCTCCTGAGGGCACAGAGGAGCAACATACAGATTGGATTGCAGAATCAGCACAGAAACTTCACATGGACAACTGGCCAGAAACATATAAGCATCATACAAAGCTCATTAACATTGGAAAGACTCTTAAAGGTCATTTACCCCAGCCCCGGAATAGCCTTCATCCCGAAAGCTCACTGCCTCCCATGCTTTCTTTGGCAACCCTGTTAGAAAGTTCTTCCTTGTAAAATGAGCACTCCCCTTCGATGCTGTCAGCAGTCCCAATTAGGCCAAAATCGCAAGGTGATAACATGCATGAATTGCCTTAAAATGTTCATAACCTCTTGGCGAGAAAATCAGAAACGTGCACTAAGATTTATGTAAGGATATTTATAGCAACACTGTACAACAGGCAAACCTTGCTTACAACCTAAAAGTCCACGACGAGACTGGTTAAATTAAACTACAGTACACCTATACGATGGAATACTAAACCATCCTAATTATTAAAATCCTATTTAAGAGAATACTTAGTGACACAGAAAAAGTTTCATAATATATTTTAAGGTGAAAAAACAGGTTATAAAATGTTACAAAAATCTTTCAACTTTTCAAAATACACATATATGTGTATCAGTATGTATATGCACACACGTAAGTATAAAAACTTAATGAAACAGGGGCCCCTGGGTGGCTCAGTCGGTTAAGCGTCCGACTTCGGCTCAGGTCATGATCTCACAGTTCGTGGGTTCGAGTCCTGTGTCGGGCTCTGTGCTGACAGCTCAGAGCCTGGAGCCTGCTTCCGATTCTGGGTCTCCCTCTCTCTCTGCCCCTCCCCTGCTCATGCTCTGTCTGTCTGTCTCTCTAAAATAATAAACACTAAAAAAATTAATTCTTCTATGGATTCCAGGCTGAGATGATTTCTGGATATATGGCATTAAATAAAACACGTTTTAGATATGGATTTCAGCTGGGGCTTTTTGTTAACGCCTGGTTTTAAACGTGGCTGCTGGAACACTTTCAATTACACACACTGCTCTCGTGATAGTTCCATGGGACGGGGCCGCTCTGCCCGTTTCTCGCTCATCTGCCTTTGCAAGAAAGGTGGAGAGGCTGAACCCTCGACGGTCCAGCCGCCCTTTCAGCCACGGGCAGCCACGTGACGCAGTGTGGCCCGGAGAGAGATGCTGGGGTGGGGAGGAGGGGGGTCTGAGAAAGCTTTTGCTTTCCTGATAACAAGAAACCGACCCAGCCGGCCCTGCCCCTTTCCACTTCTCCCTGCCTTGAATGAAGATTTAACGCCAGGAGGAAGGGTAGATATTTGTGGCCAGGACATCCAAACCAACCTGCCAAGGAAGAAGGGAGAGAGAAGGCACACAAAAGCAACATTCAGCAGCTGAGCCAAGGCCAGCAACTACCCAGTTTCGATCTCTTGTAAAAACATATGCAAAAACAAAAACAAAAAAAACCTGGGGCGCCCGGGGTGGCTCAGTTGGTTAAGCGTCCGACTCTCGGTTTCGGCCTAAGCCATCATCTCAAAACTCGTGAGTCTGAGCCCCGTGTCGGGCTCTGTGCTGACAGCGCGGAGCCTGCCTGGGATTCTCTGTCTCCCTCTCTCTCTGCCCCTTCCCCACTCTCTGTCTCTCAAAAATAAAGCATCTTAAAAACAAAAACCCCGAAAAACAAAAAAGCAAAAACCTGGTTTTTAAAGGCACTTCCGGCGGTGTGGGTAATGCTGTTACTCGTACGTGTTCCCAACTGATGCAACGGTTGAGTTTCCAAAGGACAGACCTCTGGGCCTCAGCGGACAGCATGTGGCCTCCACAGCTGGCATACCTTTCTGGACTGCATCCGGGCTCTTCTTCCCCCCCGGGCGCCTCTCCAGCTGGTGCGGGCGCCCCCGCCTTATTTCATGTCTGTTACAGAACAATTTCCCCTCCCTGTAGGTCAAAACCCTACAGGGAGACCCAGTTTAAAATTTTAGAGAACTCCCCCCCAGGCTAAATCAATCACAATGATTAAAATCCTATTTGAAAAGAATATTTAATAGCACGGAGAAAGGTGCATAATAGATTTTAAGGTGGAAAAAACCAGGTTCTGAAATGTTACACACATCTTTATTTCAATTTGTTTCAAACTTTTCAGTCTGGGGAACACACATCAGCTAGATGCCGGCAAAACCATGGTGACAAGGAATGTTGGCCCCGTCTCCAAGGGGAAGCAGTCAAACCTATCAAGAGCTGAGGGCAAAAAGTTTCATTACATGAAAACCACAAATGCTAGGGGCGCCGGAGCGGCTCAGTCGGTCAAGCGCCCGAGTTCAGCTCAGGTCATGATCTCATGGTTCGTGGGTTCGAGCCCCGCGTCGGGCTCTGTGCTGACAGCTCGGAGCCCGGAGCCTGCTTCGGATTCTGTCTCCCTCGCTCTCTGCCCCTCCCGTCCCCTGCTTGCTCTCTGTCTCTTTCTCTCTCTCTCAAAAATAAACACTAAAAAAATTTTTTTTTAAAAAAAGAAAGAAAACCACAAATGCTATGTAATCAGAACCAGCAAATACAGAGCTGGGGGAAGCATGCCTCTCCCAGAGGCTCTGGTGGTCAGAGCTCTAATCCACGGAGTCCCCTCCAGATAAAGTGCCCCTGCCGGTCTTGAACGTGCTCTTCCCAGTGGGTTCCGGTCTGTCTCCTTCTCCTTCAGCATGCTCCTGGGGAAAAAGAAGAGGCTGGCCTTCTCGCCGGTCCGCATGACAGGCGCCCTTCTCACAGCGCCGGACCATCTAGGCATCAAAGCCCACCTTATGCCTCTGGTCACAGCTGCCTGAACCCAAAGTGGAGCCGGAGGAAATGAAAGTCTGTTGACACTACTGGGCGCTCGGAGGCCTCAGTACTGGGATCTGTGGATCTAGCTTCTAGATCCAGCTTGTGTCACCTTGAGCAAGTCACCTTTACGGGAAAACAGCTGAAACTGCGGTCTCGGAGCTTCTAACGGTGATCACCATAGGGCAATTCCTTGTCCATCCCGAGAGGCAGCGGAATTGGCAAACCGTGGTGCCTGCCTTGTCGTTCCCCACACCTGTGCTGGCAGGAGATGGCACCTTTCACCCAGGGGCCCAGTCCCGAGCCCTGGAGTCAGTATGGACCCAACATGGAACTCACTGGCAGGACTCTGAAGCTCTGCCTTCAACATGCCTCCCAACTCGTTCCTCAAAAGAGGAACGTGCAAAGACGTCATGACGTCATAGAGCTCGCTCTGGTTTAACCAGGATGCCCCGAGCTCTACCTGTTCAGGTAGTTTTTCTCCCCCAAAAGCAATTCCTGGGGGGGGGGGGGGGCCGGGAGGGGGATCTTTTGAACCCGAAACCCCCCACAGAACAGTATCAAAAGCCCTGGATTAGAGGCGCCTGGGTGGCTCAGTCGGTTAAGCGTCTGACTTCAGCTCAGGTCGTGATCTCACGGTTCGTGGGTCCGAGCCCCACATCGGTCTCTGTGCTGACAGCTCGGAGCCCGGAGCCTGCTTCTGATTCTGTGTCTCCCTCTCTTTCTGCCCCTCCCCTGCTCGAAAGTTCTCTCTCTCTCTCTCTCTCATACACACACAAATAAATAAATAAACATTAAAAAAAAAAAAAAAAAAAAGAGCCCTGGATTAGATGATTCCCCAAAGTCAAATACAGTGAGGGGATGGGATTAGAGGAAGCAAAAATACCTTCCCTGGGTCTGTGCCTCCCTCAGAGCTGCTACCGCTCTGAAAACAGCCCGAGAGGTAGAATGGAACACCTGATGTCACGGGACGTTCTCATTCTGATAACTAGGGTCCTTGCAAGCGGTGGGGCTGCAGTGACAAATTCTCATTGCGTCCTGCTGTCTCAGGAGTGTAATGTCAAGCAATCCACTAATAGATGAGGAAATTGCATCAAGGAAGCCAGCTCATCCTTGGGGAAATGAGAACACAGGACCTGACGTCAGCACCACACCAGACTCCTATGTTAGCAGAGGCTACGTCGTTACAGAAACGAGGCTGCTGTCGGCCTCATTACGGAAATGACACAGAAATCCATGGCAGATGTCCCTGTCAGCTTGCGGACTGCGAATCAATGACACCAACGCGTCAGGAGTCAAATTAGAAGGCTAGACAAGGTCATGGAACTTGAGCATTAAACGCGGTAATGGGATGTAATACAGTTTCTGGAACAAGTGTTCAATAAACGCTCGCTGCTCTTAGGGCAATGTGAAATTGATTATTACTAGTTTCCTGGGTGGATTTACTCATTCATTTGCACGCATTTGCTGGGCCCCTACTATGTGCTCGGCAATAAAGAGAGGAAAAGGGCTAGGAATGATGACCCTGCCTTTTGTAAGCTAACAACAGAATACAAATGCTAATGGTGACAAAAAGTGCAGCTAACAGGGGCGCCTGGGTGGCTCAGTCGGTTAAGCGTCCAACTTCCGCTCAGGTCATGATCTCACCGTTCGTGGGTTCGGGGGGGGCCCCCCCCCCCCACGTCGGGCTCTATGCTGACAGCTCAGGGCCTGGAACCTGCTTCTGATTCTGTGTCTCCCTCCCCTCAGTTCTTCCCCTGTTCACACTCTGTCTCTCTCTCAATTAAATAAAGATTAAAAAAAAAAAAAAAAAGTGCAGCTAACATTTTCTGAGCCCTTGCTCTCTGCCCCAGAGACTGCTGGACCCTTCAAGTGCAATACCTCGTATCCTTGTTACTATCCTTGTTTCGAAGATGAGGAAACAGAGGCTCAGAGACTTATCTGAGGTCTCAAGGGGCTCAAGTCTCTTCTGACTTTCCAAGCCAATTCCCTCTAATAGCCACAAAACACGGCTCACCATTTAACCTAGTGGGTTCTCACTTAAGGAGGATAAATACAGGCCTGACCTCCTGGTGAGTTTCTGTAAACAAAAGAAGAAAACTATTACCAGATGCTCCTGCTTCAGCTGGTGGAGGAGGTCAGCCCCGGGTCCAAATCTGGGAATACATAGCCGCAGACAGACTAGACTGGCAAGTTGAAGTGCATTTAGCGGCATCCCTGCCACCTGAGAACAGGAGGGGGACGGGGGGCAGGCGGTGGGAGGGGGGTTCTTCCCAGATTTTTGGTTAGATGGCGGGATGGACCCATCCTCATTTTACCCCCAAACTTCTTGGCATTTCTACCTATTCGAAATACAAAGTAGAAACAGAATCTACTTCTCAGAATCCCCACAGCATCTCATTTGTCACCCTCACGGCACTTGCCACTTTCTTACTAGAGACTCCCTGACACAGACGGGGCTAATTTTTACTGAATACACTACCAGGAAAGGCTAAACATATACAAATACATAATACTAGGCCACCCTTTGCGGAAAGAGGCCCCGAAGTGGTTGAGGAAACTAGATGATCTGCCCGAGGTCACATAAAGAACCAGCAGCATACCAAACAACACAAGCCGGCTGAATGCCTGCCCAGTGGTCTTTTGAGGACGCGATACCGCCTCTCCTAACCACGACAAAGGCGGAAAAACTTTGAGAGGGAAAAGGAGAAATGCAGGCAAACAGATCCCCAATGCAGCCCGAGGCTAACGGTCTTTGTGGCAGAGGGACAAAATCAGTCCTCTCCCATTCCCGAGCAACCACGGGCAAACAGATGATAACAGTGATAACAAATATAATCATGGTAATAACGGGGAGCATTTATATAGCATTTACTATGTGCCTGGCACCGTCCTAGGGACTTTCTAAATACTAACTCTTACAATCGCCACAACTGTTACCACCTCCCTTTTTCAGTGAGGTTAAGGACAGCAAGGGTAAGTCGTCTGCCCAAGTTAGCGAGCATGTATTGCTAATAGGAATTAACATGCATTGAGCACTTGCCACGTGCCAGGAACGGAGCCCGGAAACGGTACGAGTCCCACTATTTCGTTGAGCACTCAAAGCAACCCTAAGATAAATGCTATCATTATCCCCGCTTTCAGATGAAACCAGGGCGCTCGGGAGGGTAACTTCTCCCAGCCGGTTGAGCTCAGAGGCCCTGCTCTTAGTTCCATCGCCGCGTGCAGGGCCAGATGCTACAGCCCGGGCGCGAGGGGACCGCGCACTGGGCACAGGCCTGTTCGCTCCGGAGCAGGGAGCGTCACGCGGGATCCTCGGCCGGGGCGGCACCGGGGGGGCGGGGTCGGATCTGAGAGCGAGGAAGGCCGTTGTCGGCGTCTCAGAGCTCGGCGCCCAGCCCGGGGACGTCCGCGCCCAATCAATCCCTCCTGCACTGCGAGCCGCTACTGCCCCCTGCTGCCCGCCCATCCGGAGCCCAGGCCCCCGCCCGCCTCGGCCCAACCGGGGAGCCCGGCCGGCGGCCCCCGCCCCCTCGCAGCACGACCACCGCACCCCTGCGGCCACGGCTCTTCCCTCCGCCCTTCCTTTCCCGCAGCCCGCCACTCCCCTCCGTCCCTTTCCCCCACCCCTCGGCCCAGACCCTGGGTTACTATGGTGACGCGGGGCCCCAGAGAGGGGCGGGAAGGGGCGGGGTCGCGGGGCCCCGGGCGCGCCCCCGGGTTCGGGCACGCCGGCGGGACGCCCCCGGTTGCCAGGGTGATGCGGGGTCGAGCGGCTGCGGGCGCGCTCCCCGGCTCCAGGAAGCGCGCGGGAAAGGCGGCCGCGCGCGTTCTTCCTCGGCCCCCGGCTGGTCTGGCACATTCGGGCTCTGAATTCCACGGCGGATCGGGCCTCGTGTTCCCGCCGTCGGTGCGGGGGAGCCTCAGTGATGCGGCCCGCGGGGGCCGTCTCCCTCTCCCCGCACCCCATCCTCCGGCTCTGGGCAGTAGACGGCGACGAAGGAGTTACACCAAGGCCCTACCTAGCCTCTTACGACCGTCGTGGGGTGGTGGTGGGGGCGCTCGCTGTGGCCTTGGACCTGCTTCCTGGGGCCCCTTGTGATGCCACCCTCTTGGCTTCGCGTGGCTGTGGGAGGGTGCGCGAGGGCGGGCTGACCGCTGTCGCTGCAAGACCAGCTGATCTTTGTGAGGCCACCTGATTTTCCTAGCATGGATGTGCCATCATGTGTTTAACCGTTCTCCCACTGGAGAACACTAATTTTTTAGCCAGTCTTTTGTTCCTACACACAGCGCAACGGTAACCTGCTTGTCTATGCCTCTGCGTACATGTGCGGTGTTCTCTGTAGAATAAACTTCCAAAAGTCACATTGCTGTCAAAAGCCAAGTGCAAGTTTAATTTTCACGGATGTGGAAAAATTGCTCTCCAAAGACATTAGCAAATTTACATCCCCACCAAAACTGGAATGCAATCATTTCAATTAGGATTATATCAACAGTGATGAACTGTTGTGAAAGAATTTTTCCAGAGCCAATGCCATTAAGCCAATTCAATTTTTTAAAGTCTTTCTTTCTTTCTTTCTTTCTTTCTTTCTTTCTTTCTTTCTTTCTTTTTTTTCTTTTTTTTAAAAGTAATCTCTACACCCCAGCTGGGGCTAGAACTCTCAACAGCCCTCCCACCCCCATCAAGAGTCACTGTGTTCTACTGACTGAGCCTTAAAGGTTGGGTTCAAGGGGCGCCTGGGTGGCTCAGTCGGTGAGCGTCAGATTTTGGCGCAGGTCATGATCTCATGGTTTGTGAGTTGGAGCCCCATGTCAGGGCTGACAGCTCAGGGCCTGGAGCCTGGTTTGGATTCTGTGTCTCTCTCTCTGCTCCTCCCCTGCTCCCATGCTATCTTTCTCTCAAAAATAAATAAAGGTTAAAAAAAAAAAAAGTTTGGTTCAAGAGCGAATGGCCAAGAAAGAATTCTTGAGACTGTTTTGTTGAAAAAAGGTAGTTTTATTATAGCATGGGGACAGGACCGTGGGGAGAAAGCTGTACTGGGATTATGAAGAGTGACTGATTATATACTTTTTAATTAGTGGGGGTTAGAGATAGCATAAGTCTCTAAGAAATTTGGAAGCAAGGCTTTCAGGACCTTGAGGGGCTAGCTGCTGTGAAGATAAGGTTACTCTTAGTCTTTAATTAAACATCAACACCAAGGCAGCCATGAGTTCCTTGAGGAAGGTCACGCTCTGTGAGTTTCAGGTGTCTGTCTGTGGGCTGCAAGCTGTAAGGAGATTTAATTGTGGCTACATTTCTCTTGTCTTTGTTTTCCTCATCAATAGACATTTTACTTACTCAATAATCTGTATACCGAGTTTTACTTTCATTATATCAAGGTGAAGTATCTTATGTCAACATCATTTTACTGAAACGAAACAAAACAAAACAAACTCCTGAGATCGAGAAGCTGGTCTGACATTCTGATTTGGCCATATTTCTCTCCTTTTGGACATAAACAAACCACAGAATACCATTCTCAAACAAGCTTACTCTGATAGCGTGATAAAATGAGACAGAGCAAGGCTACCTTACAATTTTGATTAAGCACGGACAAAAACATGGTCACTGTCACACGTACAAAATACCAAAGGTTCCCCTCTCTTGGCTAGAGTGACTGCCACTTCTTCACCAATTAGAGTTTTCCTCCCAATCTAGAGCAAACCCTGCTTTCCTAAGACTCCTTGATCACTCAACCAATGCTCCATTCCTACAGATTTCTTTCTAACGCTTTGACTGAAATGCCCCATAGCTCCCCCTGCGGCGTGCAACTTGTTCAGGGATGGGTGTGTTCCCAGGTCTTTGGCCAGAGGGCACTGCCACTAGCAAGTGCAAGTTTTCCTTGGTAAAATTTTGCAAGTCTAAAATTTCCCAATGGCAGTCCTTTATCAATGTTTGATAAAGCACACATTTTACGTGCGCTGTCTAGTCTATTTCAGTTTGACTATTTCAACCTGTTAAAAAAACAAAATACAAGCGACTGAACTTTAAGATCGCTCTGGCTTTATTAAACGATCCAAGAATCGAGGAGCATCCCGTCTAACAAGTAGAGGAGTTTTTAAATGGAAGGTTTTTTTGTAAGGAAGGAGGGTGGGACCAGCAGTTATTAGCAAGAGAAAAGAAAGGATCGTTTCAGGCAAGGTTACCAGCCCTTAGGGGGACAAGCGGGAGCAGGGCAGTGGGGAGGGGGTGGAGGGGGAAGGGAGGAGGTGGGGGAGGGTGGAGGAGTCTGATTAGGTGGATTACCTTGTCCTCCTTTGAAGGATGAAGAGCCCCTACAACGATTACCTCTTTGGTGCTGACCAGAAAATTCCAGATTGATTGGTGTAAAATTCCACTACTGGAAAGGTTGAAACTGCAATTAAGTCTTGGTTTGCTGTCCTGGGGGCAAGTGACTCCACCTTGGCCTTGTGGCTTTCTTTTTAACAAATCAGATCTGAGTGTTTCATTTTTTTTCAGTTTTCAGTGTTACCCTCAAGATAGGAATCTTCTGAGTTGTTTAAAAAACAAAACAAAACAAAACAATTTTAGCAGGTGCATCTTAACTGTTATCAGTTTTATTTTGTATTATTATTTATTTTTACCAGGCAGAGTCATTATGAATTAGACAGAAGATTGATAATTTGGATCTATTTCCTGAGTCGAGAACCATCAGTAAAGGCAGTGGGATGGGACCCGGCTACAAAGCGAAACAAGCCAAGATGTGCTTTAACTGGCGGGTTTAGTCTCTGCCACCATATCCGTACAGGCGCAGGGAACACGGACCCTGCTGTGAAGGAGCTCATGTCCTTGTTTTTTGTGTTTTTTTTGGTTGTTGTTGTTGTTTTGTTTTGTTTTTTTAATTTTTTTTTAACGTTTTTATTTATTTTTGGGACAGAGAGAGACAGAGCATGAACGGGGGAGGGGCAGAGAGAGAGGGAGACACAGAATCGGAAACAGGCTTGTTTTTTAAAGTTTATTTATTTGATTTGACAAATTGATGGCGCGAGTAGGGGAGGGGAGAGAGAGGGAGACAGAGAATCCCAAGCAGGCTCCGCACTGTGAGTGCGGGCTCGAACCCACAAAACCGTGAGATCGTGACCTGAGCCAAAACCGAGAGTTGGATGCTTCACAGACTGTGCCCCTCGGGCGCCCCGGGGAATTCGCATTCTAATCAGAAGAAGTAGGAACTGACTGGCCTCAATTTGTCCATTGGACTCTGGAGAAAGGCCTTCCAGACAGAGGGAACAGCCAAATACAAGATGTTTATTCAGTCAGCACGTGGTCCTGGCGTGCGCCTCTGCCAGGAATTGTGCTTGGCATCGGGATACGGGGATGGATAAGTTCCACAAGGCCCCTGCCCTCACAGAGCAATCAGTCCGGTGGGAGGGATGCACGTTAAATAATCACGCGGATGACGACTGTGTGTCGTAACTGTTGCAGAGAAAACCCTAGGATTCCGTGGGAGCTGGAATAATGGCAACCTCACCAATCAGGTCAAGGAAGTGGGGGTTCGCGGAAGGCTTCGTTGAGATAATGACTTTAAAAAAAAAGTTTTTTTAAATGTTTATCTATATCTGAGAGGAAGAGAGAGACAGTGCGTGAGCAGAGAAAGGGGCAAAGAGAAGGAGACCGAATCCACAGCAGGTTTCAGGCTCTGAGCTGTCAACACAGAGTCAGACGCAGGACTCGAACTCATGAGCCCTGAGGTCATGACCTGAGCCGACCTCGGATGCTCAAGTGGCTGAGCCACCCAGGCGCCCCGAAATAGTGACTTTTAACGTGAGATGTGAAGGATGAGTTGGAAGGGTGTTCCTGGGAGAGGGAACCACCGATAGCCTCAAGTGAGAGCAGCTTGGCTCTTGTGAAAGCACGAAAACAGCCAGTGGGGTTGGAGTAAAGCTGACCGCTGACCGGGCAGGGGGTCGGGGGAGGAAACCAGAAGGCAGGTGTAGGTCCTGCAAGGCCTTGTCCAGCATATTAAGCCATTTGCATTTTAATTGAAAAGCAACCGCTGGAAAGACTGTCAAGAGGAATGGTATGATTCGATCTGACATATATGTTTTTACAGTGTCGGTGCGGAGAACGGATGGGGGCAGTTGGGGAGGATAATAAATGCGCAAAACCGATGAGAAGGAGACCCCTACACTTGTCCGAGGGAGCAAGGATCGTTACCCGGCAGTCCTTGGCACAGGGAAGTATTCAGTGGGGTGCTGGGATGGCAGGAGATTGGTTTGGATGGGGGACTGTGTGAGGGGAGGAAACGTCTAGCGAAAAGTACGGACACACCCCTGTTTACGAAATGCGTTGTGTTTCCCTCACCCTCATGTGTTGAAGTCCTAGTGGCCGGTCCCTTAGAACGCAGCTGGATTTGGAAAGAGGTAATTAAGGTGAAACAAAGTCATCTGAGTGGGTCCTGCTCCAATGCGACCCGTGTCCTCTTGAGAAGAGGACCAGAGACAAGGCTGTGCGAGGGCGCGGCAGGAAGGCAGCTCTCTGCAAGCCAAAGAGAAAGGCCCCGGGAGAAACCTGTCTACACCGCTCTCCTGGCCATCCCCTGCTCCGGGACTTCGAGAAAACACATTTGTCGTGTGTATGCCACTCGGGGGCTGTGCTATTTGGTTATGGCGGCCCTAGCGGATCGCTATGAACCCAAATGTCCAAAATAACGGGGCCGTTGGGAAATAAATTGTGTCCGTGTGGTGAAGAAGAGTGTCACCCCAAGATTGGCCCGTGTAAATCCAAGACTGTGACTTCACGAGGAGTTTCACTTCATACCCTCTCTTCTGGCTGGAGGAATTTCATTGCGTTTCCAAGGACCCATAGTGAGCTTTAAGAGCAGCCACTGGCTGTCATTGTGACAGTGGCCTCTTGAGTGCAGGTTGTGATTAAACTGGCTACTTTGGGTGGGGCCTGGGGCAGGAGGGAGAGCTCGGGCCTGACCCCGCCCCCGGGCCACGGCAGCCGGCCAGGGGTCTGTGACAAGTGGCGGATGGGGCTCGTGGACAGCAGAAGATTCAGTCTCAGCAGAAAAATGCCAAAAAGCAAGCTGGACAGAAGAAGTCAAGAAGGACACGACTGACGGCAGAGGTGCCTGCCAAAGCCACCTTCATATACACCTGCACTCTTCGTAGGACACAGATGCCGGACCCCAAGACCTCCAAGCAGCATTTGGGAAGCCAACATCCTAAGACTCCACTTCCCCCGGAACCGGCTGCTGTTCAGGCATAAAGTTGTTTACAGGTGACGTGGTATCGTTGACTCTTCTACTGTCTGAGACCTTAGGTCACAAACCTGCAGTTCTTTATTGTTGAGAGAGACAGAGCTCGGGCAGGGGAGGAGCAGAGAGAGAGGGAGACACAGAATCCGAAGCAGGCTCCAGGCTCTGAGCCGGCAGCACAGAGCCCGACGCGGGGCTCGAACTCACGGACAGCGAGATCATGACCTGAGCCGAAGGCGGCCGCTTAACCGACTGAGCCACCCAGGCGCCCCCACCCTATGAATTTTTTAAGGAAGAAGTAACCTTGTAATGAGGGGGGGGGAGCTATTTTATGCAAATATTTAAAAGAGTAAGGCAGGGAAAACATGAGGTAGAGCCGTGTATACTGACATGAAAAGACGTCCAAACCATATGGTTAAGTGGGGGGAAAAATATGTTGATTATGAACCGATTTTTGTTTTTTAATAAAACCACCTATTACTTAGGGGAAAAAAATCTGGAAACATATGCAGCCAACTTTATTTTATTTTTTTAATGTTTATTTATTTTTGAGAGAGAGACAGAGCATGAACAGGGCAGGGCAGAGAGAGAGAGGGAGACACAGAATCCGAAGCAGACTCCAGGCTCTAAGCTGTCAGCACAAAGCCCAACGTGGGGCCTGAACTCATGAACTGCAAGATCATGACCTGAGCCCAAGTCAGATGCTCAACCAACTGAGCCACCCAGACACCCCTATGCAGCCACCTTTAAAATACCTTAGAGGCACCTGGGTGGCTCAGTCCATTAAGTGTCTGACCTGGTCTCAGGTCATGATTTCACCACGTGCTGTGCTGATGGCTCTGTGCTGATGGCTCAGAGCCTGGAGTCTGCTTCGGATTCTGTGTCTCCCTCTCTCTCTGCCCCTCCCCTGCTCATGCTCTGTCTCTCTCTGTCTCTCAAAAAAAAAATAAATAAATAAACATTGAAAAAAAATACCTTACAAATTCTACTATTTAAGGATCTAAGTTCCGTCAAATTGATGGGCTTTTGGGGTGATGGTGGGGTTCAGAGCTGATGGCCAAGAAAGAATTCTTGAAGACATCTTTGGTGCAAAAAGGTGATTTTATTAAAGCACGGGGACAGGACCCATGGGCAGGAATAGCCTCACTGGGGTGGTGAAGGGTGACTGGTTATATACCATGGGGCAGGGGGAGGCAACGTCAAGAGGAAGTTTCTGAAAGGGATTTTCCATCTGCTAAAGACTCACAGATTCCCGGAGGCCTAGCTAAGGTTGTTTTTCCCCCAACAAAGCATTACCATTAAGACTGTAGGGAGGTCCTGGAGACAGTTGAACTCTGCCAGCCTCAAGTATTTGTCAATGGGCTGCAGGTTCCAAGGAAATTTAATTTTTCCTGCCATTTCCTTCTTGCCTTTGTTCCCCCCATCACCATGGAGGGGTGATGTTGGGGCTCCGGGAAACTGAGTCTGCAGGTTTCTGGAGATTAGGCTATTGATAGGACTGCCTTTTTCTTGCAATTTACTAAGATAGTTGTCAACTCATGGAGACCCCGGTCCTGCATGACTGTGATCTCTATCAGTTAACCATTTGTTTTCTTTCTTTTCCTTTGTCCCTGGGCAGACAGGGGTGCCTGAGGAATGTCACACACATCCCGCCTGGGGTCCGGGCTAGCCCCGAGCCTTGCCTTCAGCTTGCCTTAATGCTCCCTCATCAGAATGAGCCTTGTTGCTGATTTCCTGTAGCAGGGAAACCGCAACACATAATACGTGAAGACCAAGAAAGGACTTACTGTCCCTGACACGTAACCGAGGGTTACGAGGGCCTGTCCCGTCAAACCACATATAAATACTAGTAAAGCTTACTAGTCTTATTGTGTCTTGTGTCTTATTGTGTGTGTGTGCGTGTGTGTCTTTATTTATTTATTTGTTTGTTTGTTTCAGGAACATTTTCTTTTTCTTTTTTTTTTTTAACTTTTCTTTTTTCTTTTTCTTTTTTTTATTTAAAAAAATTTTTTTTCAACGTTTATTTATTTTTGCGACAGAGAGAGACAGAGCATGAACGGGGGAGGGGCAGAGAGAGAGGGAGACACAGAATCTGAAACAGGCTCCAGGCTCCGAGCCATCAGCCCAGAGCCCGACGCGGGGCTCGAACTCACGGACCGCGAGATCGTGACCTGGCTGAAGTCGGACGCTGAACCGACTGCGCCACCCAGGCGCCCCATCTTTTTTCTTTTTTTAAATTTACATCCAAATTAGTTAGCATCGACTGCCACAATGATTTCAGGAGTAGATTCCTTAGTGCCCCTTCCCCATGCAGCCCATCCTCCCTCCCACACCCCCTCCCGTAACCCTCAGTTTCTTCTCTTTATGAGTCTCTTCTGTTTTGTCCCCCCTCGGGTTTTATATTGTTTTTGTTTCCCTTCCCTTATGATCATCTGTTTTGTCTCTTAAAATCCTCGGGGCGCCTGGGTGGCGCAGTCGGTTAAGCGTCCGACTTCAGCCAGGTCACGATCTCGCGGTCCGGGAGTTCGAGCCCCGCGTCAGGCTCTGGGCTGATGGCTCAGAGCCTGGAGCCTGTTTCCGATTCTGTGTCTCCCTCTCTCTCTGCCCCTCCCCCGTTCATGCTCTGTCTCTCTCTGTCCCAAAAATAAATAAACGTTGAAAAAAAAAATTAAAAAAAAAATCCTCATATGAGTGAAGTCATATGATTTTTGTCTGTCTCTGACTGACTCGTTTCACTTAGCATAATACCCTCCAGTTCCATCCACGTAGTTGCAAATAGCAAGATTTCACTCTTTTTGATTGCTGAGTAATACTCCACTGTGTGTGTGTGTGTGTGTGTGTGTGTGTGTGTGTGTATATATATGTATATATATATATACCACATCTGATTTATCCATTCTTCCATTGATGGACATTTGGGCTCTTTCCATACTTTAGCTGTTGTTGATCGTGCTGCTATAAACATGGGGGTGCAGGGGTGCGTGGGTGGCTCAGTCTGTTGAGCGGCCGACTTCGGCTCAGGTCATGATCTCGCAGTCCGTGAGTTCGAGCCCTGCGTCGGGCTCTGTGCTGACAGCTGGAGCCTGGAGACTGTTTCAGATTCCGTGTCTCCCTCTCTCTGACCCTCCCCCGTTCATGCTCTGTCTCTCTCTGTCTCAAAAATAAATAAACGTTAAAAAAAAAATTTAAACATGGGGGTGCATGTGTCCCTTCGAAACACCTGTATCCCGTGGATAAACGCCTAATCGTGCAATTGGTTGGTTGTAGGGTCGTTCTATTTTTAGTTTTTTGAGGAACCTCCATACTGTTTTCCAGAGTGGCTGCACCAGCTTGCATTCCCAGTGTGTGTCTTATTTTTAAAACAAGCGTATCCATAAATATGGGGCGCCTGGGTGGCTCAGTCAGTTAAGCATCAGACTTCAGCTCAGGTCATGATCTCGTGGTTTGTGGGTTCGAGCCCTGCGTCGGGCTCTGTGCTGACAGCTCAGAGCCTGGAGCCGGCTTTGGATTCCGTGTCTCCCTCTCTGCTCCTCCCCTGCTTGCACTTTGTCTCTCTCCCTCAAAAATAAGCATTGAAAGCATTTGTTTAATAAAATAAAACAAGCATATTCGGGAACATAAATCCTAATATTCTCTGCTCCCACCCCGGGGGGATAATCTTATACACCCCATGTACCCTACTTGAGACAATACCAGTCACTATACAGATAGAGCGTTCTGCAAATGCAGTGAGTGATGCTTCGTTAGAACAGTGTGTTTATGCAATTAGAATACAATCTTGTATATGAAACACCCACTGTGTACGATTCAGAGCACACAGCCGTTCAGAGAAAGGAGTCACCGACACTATCAGGTGTTTTCTTATTGGAGAAGGGAGATGATGGACTTTGATGATCTCTGAGTTTTCCCACTGGTTTTCTGCAAGTCCCGGGTCTCTCCAAGTCATTGATTCCAGCATTTGAAATGGCTGTGCTGGGCTCAAGTGGTGTCCTTAAAGGAAATTGTGCCCAGAGGGACTGTTCAATAGGGTGCTGTGTGGCAATCTTTGAAGTAAAGTTATTTAAAGTCATTTAGTGTGATTCGGTGTGGCTTTTGCCACATTGAAGAGGGTTTGGTTTCTGAAACCTGGATTTAACAAAAGAATTAAAAATTTTTTTTTAACGTTTATTTATTTTTGGGACAAAGAGAGACAGAGCATGAACAGGGGAGGGGCAGAGAGAGAGGGAGACACAGAATCTGAAACAGGCTCCAGGCTCTGAGCCATCAGCCCAGAGCCCGACGCGGGGCTCGAACTCACAGACTGCGAGATCGTGACCTGAGCTGAAGTCGGACGCTTAACCGACTGAGCCACCCAGGCGCCCCATTAATAAAAGAATTTAATAACCACCACTTCCTAATACAGTGAAACGTCGGTTTACTGCTGGAGGTGGCTGGGTTATCTGTACAGCTGCCCACAGCGCTACTCTGAGAGCAGCACTAAAATGTCAGCGGGACACATGGGAAACGGGCCGGTGACTTGAGAACCTCACACAAGAGTCCTTCAGGGTTGGCCGGCTGTTAAGCGGTCTTGCTCCCACTGATGAAGGTCGTCTGGGTTGGGGGAGAGGGAGGGGGTAAAGGGGCTTAGATCAAACTGAGAAGGGAGCTTTCAAGTTAGGATAACCCGAAAGTGAAGAAGGGGCCAGCCATGCGGGGAACCCACAGAAGAGTGTTAAACGCAGAGGGACAGTGAATGAAAACGCCCCAGTCCCAAGTGTTCCGGAAAGAGAGGCCACCGTGGCTGGAGCACAGAGCCTGGGAGGGAGGCGTCTGGCTGCGGGGGATGAAGAGAAGTGGACAGACCCGGAATGATACTTCTAGTTAGAACAAGCAGGGTTTGCTGGACCGAAGATGGGAGAGAAATACGTCTCCTGAGATCGCCGTTCATGCATCTGGGTGAACGGTGGATGGTTGGCCGTT
The DNA here is from genome assembly GCF_014898765.1 of Herpailurus yagouaroundi. Lineage (NCBI taxonomy): Eukaryota > Metazoa > Chordata > Mammalia > Carnivora > Felidae > Herpailurus > Herpailurus yagouaroundi. Next base: position 15,744,511 of record NW_024412427.1, on the reverse strand, counting down.
TACTGAGATAGGCGGTGGATCCGGGAAGGCAAGGTTGTGAGTAGAAGGTCAAGAGCTCTGTTTGGAACGTACATGTGAGTTGTCTGTTAGACATCCAGGTGACAAGTGTCAAGCAAGCCGCTGAGTGTCCAAGTCCTCGGTGGAAAACTCCAGGAACAACCGGTTAAATAAACCGTTCTTTTTAATTAATTAACTTATTATCCATTCCACCCACGTAATGAAATACTATGCAGGCATGCCAAGAGCACAGTGATGAGAAGGCTCTACTGGAACGGATACAAATGAGCTGCATCCAGGAGACAAAAAAGCCGTGTGTGACTATTTGCAAAAGCACAAGGGGGCAGGGAGAGTAGGTGAGCATTTGACTGTGTGATATCTCTTGTCAACAAGCACAAGGCACTGGCACCCAGATGACGTCCAGGCAGAGGATCAGGGCAGGTTGGGGATGGTGAGGAGGGAGACGGCTTACCTTTGGTACTTCTGAATCTTGAATCGCATGACCATACTACCTGTCCCACGATAAGTCAGTTGAACTACAATGTTTATGTGAATTAATTAATGGACTCTCTGATCTGACTTTCCCTCTCACTTAACAGAAAATCTAGTCTCCTCACCCTGCCGAACAAAGCCTCCCAGTGGGACCCTGCCCCATGTCTGCGCTAGCTTTCCAGCACTTTCTCACCAAGGTCCAGCCCCTCTGACCTCCTCTTGAACCTCAACAGGCCAAGCACAGTCGCCACTTTGGGCTTTTGATCCCTGCATCTTGACCTTCCCGATGATGGCCCTCCATGGCTCACTCCCTAAAGTCTCTGCCCGGAAGTCACTTCCTTAGAAATGTCTTCCCTTGGGGCACCTGGGTGGCTCAGTCGGTTAAGCGTCCGACTTCGGCCCAGGTCATGATCTCACGGTTTGTTGGTTCAAGCCCCGCATCAGGCTCTGTGCTGACCACTCAGAGCCTGGAGCCTGTTTCAGACTTCGTGTCTCCCTCTCTCTCTGTCCCTCCCCCACTAGCACTCTGTCTCCCCCTGTCACAAAAATAAATAAACATTAAAAAAAATAATAAAAAAAAAGAAATGTCTTCCCTGATCTCAAGTAAATGTACTACCCCCCACCTCCCATGTTTTACTTCCCTCATAGCGATTACCGATCTAACATTATTTCGTTTGCTTGTTTACTGTATGTCTCCCCCACCATGTTCACGTGCCGCCATAATCTCGACGCCTAGAAGGGTGCACACTCTTCAACACATATTTGTCAATGACTGAATGATGTCATCCGGTTCTTGCTGCAGCCTCCCGGTGGCCCTGGCAGCCATGATATTTGTCATACCTCTTGCTTTGTTTCTTTACAGTTCCGGAGGCAGCATCTAGACTAGAGTTCCAACGTTGGCTTCTCTTCTTCTCAGCTCTGTGACCGTGGGCAAGTCACAAATGTCACTGGGCTCTGTGGCAACTACATGCAATCCCACGTAAGGAGGGCGCTTCTGGCTTACTCAGCAGATGTTCACCGCAACCCGGGGGCCGGCTGAACGGGAAAGGCCATTGTCCATTTGAGGGTGAGGAGATGCGCCCAGTCGGGGTGGGGGGGGGGGGGGCAGTGACCTGCTCAAGGTCAAGTAACTTGCGTGGCCGAGACCGGTTTTTTTTCTCCTTATTGCCTGTGAATCCTGCAAGAAAGAGCGCCTGCCCTCCTCCTCTGGGAGCAGAGTCTATCCTTATAATCAAGCACCACAATAATTTCCCTCTTTACGGGGAATTGGCCGTTTGTCTTTTGGTTTTCTTCTCATAAATGCTTGATATGCTTTGGCCTGGAAAACAGTACGTAGAGTTTCTAAACACCATCGTCAAATTAAATGCAGTGACGCACTGGCTTAGGGAAGCCGTTCGTCTCGCTGTGTCTTAAAAGCAATGAACCGGCTGATCGGTTTTGCTTCTGCATGTTTATTTCTTATAAGTGATGGAAACACCAATGTCGAAAGCCGGAGAACTGAACCTGCCTTATAATGTAAGCGCCGGAACAGAAAGTCGTTTCCCAGACATCGTGTTCGCATTTTATTTTCTCAATTTAGACCGCAGACCGCAGGAACAAGGGCTGGATTTGTAATGACCCGGAGGAAGGTAGTGAATCTCTGAAATCCGACAACAGATGTCACCCGCACCGTGTTGCTCACAGAGACGTCCGTGCCACCTTGCATTTCGGTGCTCAGACATCTTCTCAGATGTAATAAAATTATTTGTGACGGTGCAGATGCTTATTGTCAAAAACGTCTGCCTCCCCATGCCACCGCATCCGACCTCGTTTATCCCCGCCGTGACTTTACGAAGTCATGAGCACGCTCCCCGTTTGACAGGCAGGGAAACTGAGGCTCAGCGTGGCCCGGTATTGCTCACGGTCACGCCTGTCTGTCTCCAAAGCTGTGGTCTTTCCATGCCGTCCTTGGACAAAGTCCAGGGTCCCTATAACAGTCCCCAATGTGTGCCATCCCTGGAGGGTGCCCACCTTGCATCAGTCCTTCTGAGCCAATTAGAGCTGCTCAGAATCGGAATGTCAGACGGAAGCAGATCCATAGAGGCAGAGGGGGCTGACATGTAGAATTTAAACGAGGGGAAGGAAGGCACGGAAGCTCCCAGAAGCAGAATCCCCAACGGCCCCCCCCCCCCCCCCGGCGTACAGCTCCCTGATGCTAAGTCACTGACACTTGAAAAGCCTTAACAAAACGTGTGTCCCATTTTCCTTGTCTGCCTCTTCTCTGTGAAGCAGCAATCAGCTTTGTCATTCATTCTTCAGGAAACCAGTCAGGGCGTGCAGGGCAACTGCAGCTGAGAACCTCAGATGTCTCTTTCTTGCGCAATCTAGGGAACAAAGAAGCTGTTTGGGGCCCTTTAATTCACAGCCCGGCTTCAATTCAGCGCAAGAGAAGGTGTCACCACGCCACCAAAGCCTGCGGGAGGGTAGGGATGGAAGAGTGTGAGGCATGGAGGTCGTCCTCAGCCTTTTGGGGCAGAGGACACGGGGGACAGGGGACGAGGAGCGCGGCCTGCTGAGCAGAACCTCTGGCCGTGGCACCCAGCCACCTGGGGGGCAACACACGCCGCGGGGAAGGCTGATGCCCGCTCAAGTGCGAGAACCACTGAGCTAAGCCATCTCAAGGGGACGGGTGGGGGTAAGGCTCCCGCAGCCCCCGGTTCAGGCTCCTCCTGGCCTCGAGGTGTCACGGGCATCCTCTGGGTCTGCCGGTTGACTTCTCCAGTTCGTTCCACGCACCGAAGGGGAGTGCAGGAGGAGGAAAGCTAGATTCAGAAGGTGCTCCGGTTTGGAAAACGATGATTCTGGGGCCGGAGGCACTTCCACAAGAGAGACGTCCTAAAGTGTGGCCCATCCGATGGCGTGGGCGAGTGGGCACAAGTGGCCTCTTAAGCCGACTCATTGTCAACCCCCCAAGTGCAGGCGTCCATCCGGCAGGTCCTCTACCAGCTTAAGGGCGGCCGCCAGCTTGCTTGTCCTCAGGGGTCGGAGCGTAACCCCCATTCCACATATTTAAGAGTCTCTTCTGGTTTGCCTCCCTCCCTCTCTGTAACTTTTTTTCCCCCCTTCCCCTCCCCCATGGGCTTCTGTTAAGTTTCTCAAGATCCACATAGGAGTGAAAACATATGGTATCTGTCTTTCTCTGCCTGGTTTATTTCACTTGGCATAATACCCTCCAGTTCCAACCACGTTGCTGCACATGGCCAGATTTCATTCTTTCTCATTGCCAAGTAGTATTCCGTTGCATATACAAACCACAGCTTCTTTATCCATTCGTCAGTTGATGGACATTTAGGCTCTTTCCGTAATTTGGCTCTTGTTGCAAGTGTTGCTATAAACATTGGGATACAAGTGCCCCTATGCATCAGCACTCCTGTATCCCTTGGGTAAATTCTTAGCAGTGCTATTGCTGGGTCAGAGGGTAGGTCTATTTTTAATTTTTTGAGGAACCTCCACACTGCTTTCCAGAGCGGCTGCACCAATTTGCATTCCCACCAACAGTGCAAGAGGGTTCCCGTTTCTCCACATCCTCACCAGCATCTATAGTCTCCTGATTTGTTCATTTTGGCCATTCTGACCGGCGTGAGGTGATATCTCACTGAAGTTTTGATTTGTGTTTCCCTGATGATGAGTGATGTTGAGCATCTTTTCATGTGTCTGCTGGCCATCCGGATGTGTTCTTTAGAGAAGTGTCTATTCATGGTTTCTTCGCAGGCTTATTTTCATGGGTTTTGCAATGAACATGCACCAAAGAACAAAGGAGGGACTGAAAGTCTGCGTCATCTCAGGAAATGTACATTTGTTCCAATCAGACTACTTTTCGCCTTCCATGGGCATAAGCGACATCCAGGTAAGGGTGTAACCTCTGTAGCACTCAGCCAATGAGGAACCAGGGGAGGGACTTCACACTTGGAGATAAATTGTCTGCTGTAAGTGCCCCAAGTGTGCCTGTCCATTAGACACTCGCTCTTGCAAGAACTTTGATTAAAGCTTCATTTCATTGTGCCCCGAATCTCCACATCCCTCCTTTGGTTGGGTCGGTGGGCTCATTTTTCACATTGTATGCCACACTTCCCACTAAAACCCCAGCTGCTAGAACAAGAGCAAGAACAGGATAGGGTCTGGGACTTTATTGAATGAATGAATAAATGAATGAATGAACGAGGTCCTCATGATATGCTTGGCTGAAGTAAATGGCTGTGTTGGCCGGGTACAGACACGACTGTAGTTTTCTTACATGCAAGATGGGGGTAATTATAGTACCTGCCTCATAGGGTTGTGGTGAGGATTAAATCAGCTAATACGTGTAAAAGGTTCAGGACAGTGTCTAACGCACGGCATGCACTCAATAACGTTAGTTATTACTGTCGCAAAATGTAATGTTGACTGGTATTGTTACCCCCAAGGAACAGATGCAAAACTACAGTGCCGAGACGTGAAGCTACATGTCCAAGGTTGTTAGGCAAAGCGATAGCAAGCAATTCAAACCCTGTCTAATCTCTGCATTCTCAGACACGTCAGCCACCAAGATGGGTAGGTCAGTCCTCAGAGCAAAATTCCAAATTCTATTTTACAATAGATCTGGGCAGTTTGTGGGGACAGACCCAAGGGTGAACGGCCCTAGAGTAATTACGTGACCTTATTAATAGCCATTCATTCATTGCTAGTTTTCCGTACCCAGAGTAAGCACCACACCTAATGCCAGAAAGCAGGAATACTGAAATATTCAGAACACGGACCCTGACTCAAAGAGATCACATTCTAGTGAAAGAGACAGGCCAACAAACAGAAAAAAATAACATGAAGGTGTACTAGGTGTTGCGATCGGGTGCCTTTTACGCTAGATCTTATGTGATGTCACCTTCATAGAGGGAGAAAGCTCTGCCAACCTTTGCTTGGGCTTCGATAAGTTTAGGACTAATCTGGATGCTATTGGCTATAGGTAACAGAAACGTGCAAACAAGAAGTCTCGGGTTTAGCACGGTTGGCTAAAGTGAAGATACAAGTTCGTCTTTGCAATAACTTCCAGGGACACCTGGGCGGCTGAGTCAGTTGAGCATCCAACTTTAGCTCAGGTCATGATCTCATGGTTCGTGAGTTCGAGTCCCACACTGGGTGAGCTCAAGCCCCATTTTGGGTGAGCCCCACCTCTCTCTCTCTCCCCCACCTGTGCCCCTTGTGGGATTCTCTCTCTCTCTCTCTCTCCCTCTCTCAAAGAAAAAAAAGAAAGAAAGAAAGAAACTTCCAGAATGGTGGCATGAGAAGCTCTGCAGACCATCTTCCCAGTGAAACAACCATAACTGGCAAAAAGAATTTTTTAAAAAGATACTTAAAATTGTCTTATCGAGGGGCGCCTGGGTGGCGCAGTCGGTTAAGCGTCCGACTTCAGCCAGGTCACGATCTCACGGTCCGTGAGTTCGAGCCCCGCGTCGGGCTCTGGGCTGACGGCTCGGAGCCTGGAGCCTGCTTCCGATTCTGTGTCTCCCTCTCTCTCTCTGCCCCTCCCCCGTTCATGCTCTGTCTCTGTCTGTCCCATAAATAAATAAAAACGTTGAAAAAAAATTAAAAAAAAAATTGTCTTATCGACATACAGAAAATGAAGCAACACTTCATGGTAAGTAAGAACAACAAAAGTCAATGCCATTTGAGCCATGGCTGGTCCCCTCTCCTGTCTCCCAGCTCAGCACAATGAAGCTCTGCCCCAGGTGGGTGCAGATAAGAACACGGGACTCCTTCCTCCCCCAGATCCCTGCTTAGGGCTAGAATACTGTGGGCCACCTGGAGTTCTCATCCCACCTAGTTCCATGTAGCAGAATTCCAAGATAGAATGGCTAAGATATCTGGGATGCCCTTCCTCTACCCAGCCCCCATGCAGAGGACAGAAGCTCCACCCCAGGAATGGCAGGTCGAGGATACTGGGACCCCGATTGCCCTTCGTCCTGTTCGATCTTAGGGCAGAGGTTCCATACCAGGAGAGGCAAGTCAAGAAGACCAAGGCTGTGACCCCCCCGCCCCCCAGCACCCTACTTCGCAGTACGGATATTATTGCCAGAGAAGTAGGCCGCTGGAAGAGTGGTACAGAGGTTTATTTCAGGGGAAGAAGGGAGGCCTGAAACACAGAAAACATGGACGCTTTCTGCAAAAGAACGGACTTTATTGGGAACAGAATGAGGGGAAATTCAGGCCTAAGGGTGCTCTCAAAAATAGTGAAGACTTTGGTGCGAGCACTTACCAGGAGATTGGTACCTCCTTGAAAGCAACAAGCTAAGCCTTAGACCATCTAGTAGGTTAATAGAGAGAGTCAGGGAAAGAGACAGCTAGAATAGCCCTTCTGGGATCAGAACGAGCCTTAGAGACGATCCCTGCGAAGAAGTCCAAATGACATTGGAGCAGACTGTGTAGCAATTTATGCCCCAGATCATTGTCAAAAACAATAGAACAGCCAGTCCTCAATCAATGGAGGCTAACAGCCGGGTATGATACCAAGAGAGGAAGACAGTTAAACAGAGATAAGAAAAAAGACAGTCTAAGAGAGTCCTGCTAAATCCATTGGCATTGAAGAGCGACCATGCTCATGCCCAAGGCTGCGGTTTCTAAGAAGCAACACCACAGGCTGAACCCTATAGGGGAAATAGATTTTCCCAAAATATTCCAGCAAAGCCACCAGCCAAATAAATAAGCAAACAACAAGTCCAGGGGAGGGTAAGGAATCTACGTAGAGTTGCTACAGTATATTATCCAAAACGTTCAGTTTTCCCAAAACATCACGATATACAACGAAGAAATGAAAAGCGTGGCCAATCAAGAACAGAAGCAGGCAACAGAAACCACCTTTGAGAAGGCCCAGATACCAGACTGCAGACACCAATGCAGACGTAATGAATATATTCAAAGGACTAAAGGAAGCCATTCTTAAAGAAGTCAAGGAATGGGGCCAAGGCACATTGAGGGAAGTGAGAAGTGACAGCTGAGAGCCTAACAGAGGAAAAGAAATTCCTAACAGGAGACACAACAATGGGAAGAGGCGGGGCCTCTGAGAGAATGGCCTTCAACTACCTTCAACAGCTACATACCTTCTCCAATTTATAGAGCACCTTCTCCAATTTATAGAGCACATTTGAACAGTTCTCTCTCTCTCTCTCTTTTTTTTTTTTTTTAGTCTAAATGTGTTCAATGTTGTCTCATAAGACAGGAAAACACAATATGTTTGAGATGGATTTTCTTCCATGAGGAGTAAGACTTAGCTATCTGCCAAGTTCACACAGGTGACAGAGATTACATGTGATAGATCGCTGTGAATGAGTTGTAATGGCTGCACCCCCTCTGCCAATATCAAAGAAAGGCTTGTAGTACAAAAGAAAAATATGAATTTCATTAAACACATCCCTATTCTCATTACTCTTACCATTGAGTAATGGAGGCAATCATCATTAAAAATACATCAATAAATCCATCAAGAGCATCTTGCAGCTTTGAGCTAAACGTTTGCTCCCGTATCTCAAGATGTGGAGGGCGTCTCATGCGGCTAAATATTTTGATGATCACGTTTTCTGGGAATTTCATTTGGCTGTTGGGTTGTAAGCAAAATCATCCAAGAAAAACAAGTTCTATTTGAAAACAATACAACTTTCTTTCTGTTGGCCACCTTTCCTTGTATGCAACAAACACTCGTGAGAGGAAAGTCCCCTTGTAATCAATGAAACAAGAGCAGAGACATACTTCACATTAAAAATAAAAAAATGGAGGGGCGCCTGGGTGGCTCCGTCGGTTGAGCGTCCGACTTCGGCTCAGGTCATGATCTCATGGTCTGTGAGTTCGAGGCCCGCGTCGGGCTCTGTGCTGACAGCTCGGAACCTGGAGCCTGCTTCGGATTCTGTGTTTCCCTCTCTCTCTCTGCCCTACCCTGCTCATGCTCTGTCTCTCTCTCTGTCAAAAATAAATAAACATTAAAAAATTTTTTTTAATAAAAAAATAAATAAAATAAATGAAATAAAAAATTGAGGGGCGCCTGGGTGGCTCAGTCGGTTAAACGTCAGACTTCGGCTTGCGTCACGATCTCACAGTTTGGGGGTTCGAGCCCCGTGTAGGGTTCTGTGCTGATGGCTTGGATCCTGGAGCCTGCTTCAGATTCTCTATCTCCTCTCCCTCTGCCCCTCCCCTGCTCACACTTGATCTCTCTCTCTCTCTCTCTCAAAAATAAGTAACATTTAAAAAAAATAAAAAATAATAATAATAATAAAAAATTGAAAACCTGTTTTTTAAAGTGGTAATTTAATAACAGTTCTAAATAAATATGTTTGGTTCAGAAAGAAAGAAAGAAAGATGTCTCATCAAATAGAGCATATCAATAAGGAGATAGAAATTATAAAAAAAAATCACATGGAAACTCTGGGGTTGAAAAGTACAGTAAGGGAAATGAAAAAATTCACTAGCAGGATTCAATACATTTGTGACGGCACAAAAAAGAATCAGTGAGTTTGAAGGTAGAGTAATAGAGATTATGCAACGAAGAACAGAAAAAAGAAGAAAGAAAAATGAACAGATCCTCAGAGACCAATCCTACCAATGTACATATAATGGGAGTCTCAGAACAGGAAGAGAGAAAGAGAAAGGGACAGAAAAGGCAAACAGAATATTTGAAGAAACGGTGGCCAACACCTCTCTGAATTTGTTGGAAACTATTTATCTAAAATACAAGAGGGGCGCCTGGGTGGCGCAGTCAGTTGAGCGTCCGACTTCAGCCAGGTCACGATCTCGCGGTCCGGGAGTTCGAGCCCCGCGTCGGGCTCTGGGCTGATGGCTCGGAGCCTGGAGCCTGTTTCCGATTCTGTGTCTCCCTCTCTCTCTGCCCCTCCCCCGTTCATGCTCTGTCTCTCTCTGTCCCAAAAATAAATAAACGTTGAAAAAAAAATTTTTTTTTAAATACAAGAAGCTCAGTGAATTCTTAGTAAAATAAATCCATAAGGATTTACACTGTACACACTGTAATAAAATTGTTGAAGTATGAAAACTGAAGACAGTCTTACAAGCAGCAGTGGAGAAGCTATCATACAGATGGGATCCTCAATAATATTAACAGCTGATTTCTCATCAGAAACTAAGGCCGGTGGGATGACGTACCCAAAATGTTGGGGAAAAAAATCTGTATCAAGTAAAACCGTGCTTCCGTGAAGAAGTTAAGACATTCCCACATACACAGAAATGGAAAGAATTGTTGCTAACTGAA
>NW_024412427.1:15723893-15734750 GCF_014898765.1 Herpailurus yagouaroundi | reverse complement strand
AGACATTCCCACATACACAGAAATGGAAAGAATTGTTGCTAACTGAATTTTCTTACGAGAAATATCAAAGGGAGTTCTCCCGGGTGCAATGAAACGACACCAAAAAGTAACTCAAGCCCACACGAAGAAAACAAATTACCAGTACATGTAAACATAAAAGACAGTGGAAGCGGATATTTTGTTTGTAACTTTTTTCTCCTGTATGATTTAAAAGATGACTGTATAAAGCAATACCTATAAAACTCTTTTGAGGACTTCCGATGTACAAAGATGTGATTTGCATGATAACAATAGCACAAGCGAGGGAGAAAATAAAGTTATAAAGGAGCATGCATTTATTTACATGCTATCGAAAGTAAATTGGCATTAATTTGAAGTAGATGGTTATAATTTAAGATGTTAATTGAAATCCCCAGGAAAATCTCTAAGAAAATAACTCAAAAATATAGTAGGGGTGCCTGGGTGGCTCAGCTGGTTAAGCATCCAACTCATAATGTTGGCTCAGGTCATGATCTCACAATTTGTGAGCTCAGGCCCTGCATCAGGCTCTGCACTGATAATGTGGAACCTGCTTGGGATCCTGTCTCTCCTTCTCTCTGCCTATCCCCCACTGGTGCTCTCTCTGTCAAAATAAATACATTAATTTAAAAAAATACACACACACACACACACGTGTGTGTGTGTGTGTGTGTGTGTGTGTGTGTGTGTGTATATATATAATAAAAGAGAAAGAAATTAAAATGTATGCTAGAAAACAGTTCTAACAAAAGAAGGCAGTATGGAATAATAAAGGAACAAAAAGACATAAGAAATACAGAAAATAACACAATGGCAAAAGTAAAGCCTACTTTATTGGCGACGGTATTGAATGTGTATGGATTGAACACACCAAATAAAAGGCAGAGATTGGAAGAATGGATGAATAAATATAATGCTGACTCCATGAAACAACTCTATGTTGACTATAAGAGACAAACTTTGGATACAAAGACACAAACAGTTTAAAGTGGAATGCTGGGAAAAGATCTCCCATGCAAACAGCAACCAAAAGGGAATCGAAGTGGTCGTTAAAATAAGAGACAAATAAGACTATAGATAAAACTTGTTATTGGGGGAAAGGACATTTATGTGACAAAATGGTCATTCTTTGATGCACATATAACAATTATAAACACATATGCAGCTAATAAAATAGTCACCAAATACACAAAGCAAAACTGACACACTTGAAGGGAGAAGTAAACAATTCAACAATAATAGTCGGATACTTTAGTAGCTCACTTTCAATACTGGATAGAACAACTCAATAGAAGTTCAGTAAGGAAAATGAAGAGCAATACATAAACCAACAATACCCAACAGGCATTTATAGAACACTGCACCCAACAAGAACAGAATGTACATTCTTCTCAGGTGCACATGAAACATTCTACGTTTTACAGGACATGCCATGTATCAGGTCATTTCAATCTTTTTACATTTATTAAATCATACAGAGTGTGCTGTCTGACAATAATAAAACAAAAGTAGAAATCACTGTCTGGGAATTACATAAATATGTGAAAATAGAACAGTATAGGAATCACAGGGGAGATTGAAAATACTCTGAGTAAGGGGCACCTGGGTGGCCCAGTCGGTTGAGTGACCGGCTGTTGACTTCAGCTCAGGTCATGGACTCACGGTTCGTGATTTTGAGCCCACTGTCAGTGCAGAGCCTGCTTGGGATTCTCTCTCTCCCAGCTCTCTCTGCCCCTCCCCTGCTCGCTCTTTCTCTCTCTCAAAATAAATAAACTTAAAAAAATTGTTTGAAAAGAATAAAAGTGTAACTGAATCATGGATTTAGATTTATGATTTTACATTAAAAAGTGTAAGTGATTTTATGAAGTTTGTGAACTGATTTGAAACATGCAAGAAGCCCATATGATAAGCGTTACTAAAGTATTTCACAGTTTTTATTTCGTGGGCAGATGAAACACCTAAACATAAAATCAACTGTATTAAATTTAATAATGCAGTTTAAAACGTTAAGTTAATTGCAAAGGCCCCCTGAAGCTTGATTATTAAAGTTTGCTAGATCTAGAGATAGAATAGGGGCGCCTGGGTGGCGCAGTCGGTTAAGCGTCCGACTTCAGCCAGGTCACGATCTCGCGGTCCGTGAGTTCGAGCCCCGCGTCGGGCTCTGGGCTGACGGCTCAGAGCCTGGAGCCTGTTTCCGATTCTGTGTCTCCCTCTCTCTCTGCCCCTCCCCTGTTCATGCTCTGTCTCTCTCTGTCCCAAAAATAAATAAACGTTTAAAAAAAAAATAAAAAAAAAAAAAGAGAATAAAGATTTATAAGTTGGATTTAAAAGTTTAAGGGACTACATTTTTAATTTATAATTTTAATATATTTAATGTAAAATTTAAAACTTGAAGTAAATAAAAATGGTCTTTTCTGTGTATAAAAGTCATTTTCAGGGGACCCACACTAATACTTCCGGGATGGGCACATGACCCACCAGACCCATTCAGAAAATGTTTGCCAGGATTTCTGGAAAGGTGAAGCTGTTTATTCCTCCTTTCTACAAGGGCTCTCAAGGCATACCTTCTCCCTTCTCTTAGTCAATAACGGAGATGATACGAAATCTACAAAAATTGGACCACTGTGTACACAAGAGAATCTGGGCCTATTTTAGGATGGGACAAATATGGAGCCAGAGGAAAAAACTAACCCCAGCATTGTCAGACAAAAAAGAAATTAGGCCTTTGGTGACATAATTTGGGCTGCTGGATCAAACCTTACCTGAACTTACTGTTAGACTCTTTGGTTATGTGATCCTGCAAATCTCCTTCTCTGTTTAGGACAGTCTCAGGTAAGGGCGCCTGGGTGGCTCAGTCGGTTGAGCGTCCAACTTCGGCTCAGGTCATGATCTCACACTCCGTGAGTCCGAGCCCCACCTCAGGCTCTGTGCTGACAGTTCAGAGCCTGGAGCCTGCTTCGGATTCTGTGTCTCCCCCTCTCTCTGCCCCTCCCCTGCTCACACTCTCTCTCTCTGTCTCAAAAATAAATAAAAACATTAAAAAAAAATTTAAAGACAGTCTTAGGTAGATTTTCTGAAGGTATCCTGACCGGTAGAAGGAGTTAGTATAGTGGTAGTGTTGTGGATTGAGTCTGGATTGGATTCAGATATATCTGGGTTTATATCCTGACTTAGCACTCACGGGTTATGAGGCCATGGACAATACTTCTCCTTTCTAGGACCCAGTCCTCTTCTGAAAAATGGCAGTGAACCCTCTACCCACATACCAAAGGTGCCCAGCATTGTTCCTCTCAAACACTGTAGGTGACTAATAAATATGCTCATTTAGCGTCTTCTAGTTGCTGGAGACCAATCAGGAACAGACACCCTGCCTCATGCATGTCTGTTCCTTTCCTTCCTTTTCCTTTTCCTTTTATTTTTTTTTTAATTAATTAATCTTTTTTAAGAGAGAGAGAGAAGAGAGAGTGGGAAGGGACAGAGAGAGGGGAGGGAGAATCCCAAGCAGGCTCCACATTCCCAGTGTGGAGCCAACGTGGGGCTCAAACCCACAAAACCGCGAGGTTGTGACCTGAGCCCAAACCAAGAGTCAGCCGCTCAACCGAGTGGACCCCCCAGGCGTCCCTTTTTATTTTTACATGCTGATGCCACATGTGCCCCAACAGTAACTGAACAACCGAATGGAATCTTCCTCTCGTCCACTGGAATTGCAAAGCCAGAGTTGTCTCACTCCCCAAGACTCCGGCACATTCTGTTCCTCTATGAAGATTCCCGAGATGGCTTTGGTTTATGTCGTAGTTTTTTGTGCCCTTGGTTTGTTGTCCCCACTACACGCAGAGTAGCTTACTGATACCCGGCATGAGGCTCAGTACACAGTACGTACTTAATAAGTGTTTGACGGATGAATCAATGCATTTAAATTCTAACAGGGGCGCCTGGGTGGCTCAGTCGGTTAAGCGTCTGACTCTTGATTTCAGCTCAGGTCACGGACTGACAGTTGGTGAGATTGAGCCCCACATTGGGCTCTGCACCGACAGCGTGGAGCCTGCTGGGAATTCTCTCTCTCCCTCTCTCTCTGCTCCTCCCCTACTCACATGAGAACACGCACGCGCGCGCTCTCTCTCAAAATAAATAAATAAACATTTTTGAAAAATTTAAATCCAAACAAAGCCCTCTAAACTCTCATTCTGTTTTCTCATATATAAAGTAGGGACGAGAGTCACCTCCTCCTGGCTGCTTTTTCCTGCCCATGAACGCCTGCTCCTGCTCCCGCAAACTAGAAGTGGACATCTTTTCTCGGCTCTCCTGTTGGATTGTCCATTTCTCCACTGGGATCTTGAAGCTGTTGATGATTAAGGGACTAAAAGCACAGCAAGCTAACAGCTGATGTGGCAGCATCCATCACTGGCTTCATTTTGCTGCCTTGGCTTTGCCTGTGGATGAGATTGAGATACACTATTAACTGTGATGCTTCACTGGAGGGCTGTTCTGTGCCTTCAATAATGAGATTTGGCAGTTCTTTGCTATTCTCTACTGGGGCTGGAGCTGAGCCTGTTTGGTTCCAGGCATCTGGTTAAATTGTCCTTTGAATTTGTCTTTGATTCTCATAGATGAGTAAAATCAAGTCATTTGGGGAACAGTTTCCTTCATCTACCTCTGCATCACTTAGAAATGTGTTCAGTGCAAGAAACAGAAAACTGGGCTCTGGTGGTTACAATCCAAGAGAGGTTTGTTTTTCTCATGTAACAAGATCAGAGGTAGTTGGCTGCTGATTTTGGTTCAGCAGCTCAACCATCTCAGGATATATACCTCCATGATTCTCTTGACATTTCCCTCATGGTTACAAGATGGCTGCCACCACACCAATCATCATGTCTGTGTTCAAGGAAGAAGAAGACAAAAGTTTTCAGAACCCTCAACCCCGTCAGCAAACCAGCAGACTTTTGCTTAGGTCTCTTTGGCCAGAACTGGGTCACAAGGCCACGTTTGGCTGGGAAAGTGGGAAATAGGACTGTAGAGATTGGCCTCGACCAATTGTGATCCATGCCATTGGTCTGGACCCAAAGTCTTCCCGGGTAATGTCTACCTCAGCCTTCTTCAGACGCTGCTGCTGTTGTGTTTGGGCGACGATGTTTGGAGTTGTAATCTCTTGGGTTTTTATTCAACTCTTGTGTTCGGCTGGGCCTCTCTGCCTCTTGGGGTCTACATAAGATTGGCTAGAACCCTTCGCCCCAAGCCCCGTCCAAAAGTCCTTTGGAGTATCTGTGGATTTCCAGGGCGGGGCAGGAGGGGTAGGAATATGGCTGACACTCTCGATGTCAGTTCTAGCCCTGGACTCCTATTTCCCCAAAGGTTGTCTCTGTTCCACTCTGAGTCCCTTCACATGTTCCCATACTGTTCTGTCCTATCCATTCTCACCTGAGCCCCTCCAAACAAAAGAAAACCGAACCACACAAAGTGAAAATGGCAGACTTTAATGATGTGTGAGAGTCACCGGGAGGACCTGCCTTGTAATCCATCCATCAGGCACCGCCACCCTGCGTTGCCCACCCTGTTCTTAAAATCCATCTGGTCTCCCGGGGGGGTTCCTTCAGGCGCTTTGCCCCACACAGTGCAGGGCACCACCTCTCTGCGGCTTATCCCCTTCCCATCTCTGCTTTCTTTTCTCTCCTTCCCTTCTCCCTCCCTGGACGAAAGCACGATTCCCAGCAAAACGAACACCTCAGGCAGAGCCATTCCAGCTTTTCCCCCCTTTGGGGCCTTTGGGGACCCGACCCTGCCAACACTGGAGCACCCCCCTCCCCGTCTTCTACCCTTTAGTGATATATCAAGGCGTTTTTTTTCCAAATGATGAACGATCCCCCACCCCAACTCCCCACCAGAGAAATGCCAAGGATTAACAGCATTTGACTTTGTGTCATGCCCAACCGTAGTGTGGAGTGATAGAGGTCTTAATTAATTCCTGAATTTGAGCATCTGAGGGGGAAGGGGTGAGGCCAGACCAGAATGCATTGGCTCGAAGCTATTTTATTCTGACACCCTGAGACAGGAGGGACTCCTTATGGTCCACGTCCCTCACTAGGCTCTCTCCACTGACATCTGGGGCAAAGCCAGCCCCTCATACAGGCTTATCATGCTTCCATTCTGTCTCGATGTTCTTTCCATAGACACCTACTCAAGGAGAGATTGTAGAGGGTTTCATCTTCTTGCTTATGTGCAAGGAGCATGCATGAATCAACACGCCGATTTGTACATATATCTGTGTGCAAACGCACACACGTGAAACTCGACTTCACACAAGGATTTCACGCCCATCGTCTCCCTGGATTTTTCCAGCGACACCAAAGTTCAGAGCTTCCGGGGAAGCATAGCGTTTCTAGACCTGGATATCGGATACGCGGGAATTTTGCCAAAATACTGTGAAATTCACTGAGCCGTCTAGTTATGATTCGTGGTCGTACCTTAATTTTTATTTTTTAATTTATTTAAGTTTATTTATTTATTTTGAGAGAGGGAGGGAGAGAGAGAGAGAGAGAGGGAAAGAGAGAATCCAAAGCAGGGTCCACACTGTCAGGGTGGCCTGAACCCACCAACCCTGAGATCATGACCTGAGCAGAAATCAAGGCATGGATGCTTAACCCAAATCAAGGGATGGACGCTTAACCCAACTAAGCCACCCAGGCGCCCCAATTTTTATTTTTTAAATTTTTAATTGAAGTATAGTTGACATACAACATCATTTTAGTTCCAGGCATACAACATAGTGAGTTGACAATTCTGTCCCTTACACCGTGCTCACCACGGTAAGTGTAGTTACCGTGGGTCACCATACACAATTTTTGTGATGTTATTGACTGTATTCCCTAGGCTGTACTTTTTCATCCCCTTAACTTCGTGGTTTTCAATCTATGTTATATTGCAACTTAAAAAAAAATGTGTTTAAAATGCTTCCCCAATGATCCCCGCTACAGGGTTCATAGAAGGGTAGACACTGCTTGGCCTGATGGGAAGGCACTGCATTAAAGCTTCAGAAATTTTGGTTCTAGACCAGCCCACACCTTATCTTAACCTGCCTCAATGTCCAATGCCTTCTTTCTTTCTTTCTTTCTTTCTTTTTTAATTTGAGAGAGAGAGAGAGAGAGAGTGTGCATATGCAAGTGGCAGAGTGGCAGAGGGGGAGAGAGAGAGAGAGAGAGAGAGAGAGAGAGAGAATCCCAAGCAGACTCCATGCTCAGCAGGGAGACCAACACGGGGCTCGATCCCATGACCTTGGGATCTTGACCTGAGCTGAAATCAAGAGTCAGATGCTGCACCGAGAGCCACCTAGGTGCCCTCCAATGCCTTATTTCTGTAAGGAGAATGTTAATACTTTTCCTGCTAAGTCCATACGATTGTTTTGAGGACAAATGAGATCGTGGATGTGGAAGAACGGTCAAAACAGACGTGTGAGTTTTCTGCTCTCCGCTTGAGCTCTCATAATTCTCCTATTGTGGGGGGCGGGGGCAGTGGGAGGGGGTGAGGCGTTAGCTCAAAAGGGACTCAGGGATCCAATCCCTCCCAGGAGCAAACTTCAAAATCCTGTTTCTGATGAGGGCAGCAAGTCAAGGCGACATCGAGACAAAGCCAAGACGAATTATTGGCAGGGGTGGCCCGTCTTGACCCTCCGGGCATGCTCTCTGTGGAAGCTGACCGCTACCCTTGCCGACGTCGCGGGCCTTAGCCGCCTCCCTCTGCCCTCTGTCAGGGCTGGGGCACCGCCACCGGGAGATGAGGCCAGGGTCTCCTCCTCTCTCTTCATTAGCAGGTCCTTCCGGAAGAAGAGGGCCAGCAACCTCTGCCCTGGGGCTGCAGGTTGGGGACTGCGGAAGATCAGCAGGGCCAGAGGACGAACTGTCAGGAGCCCAATTAGAAGTCTCTGGCGATCTGGGTCCTCACTTCTCATGCCATCCGTGCCTCTGACGCTGTGAGATACGGTCCAAGTTCAAGACTGAAAGCAAAACACTGTGGCGTGGGATCAGGCCGGAGAGAGGGAGGCAGAGGGGCCGAGGGTGCGCTGAAGGCAGGGAGGGCTCAGCTCCGGATCCAGTGGATTCTGCAGAGTGCCCCCCCCCCCGCCCAAACACACACACACAACCAGCCCCACCTACTCTGCCCCACATACCGCGTCGCGCCTCAGACACCTGGTGCAAATCGGTTGTGGTTGGTGCTGATCGTGCATGGGGGGCGCCGGGCCCCTCACGGCTCTGTGGCCCTCTCCCTGGAGGAGGAGGCCAGATCCCCCCTTGGAGTTGAGTCCCCGGAGCCCGCAGTGGTAACTGCATTTCACTTCCCTGTATAATCCCCCTCCCTTTCCTGTCTGGATCCACTCAGATCCTAGCCTCAGGGCCTGCTTCTGCCGGATCCAACCTAAGACAGTGTGTCTTCCTTGCTGGAACGTACATTCTACGAGAGCAAGGGTGTCTGTTTGGCTCGGGGATGCAGATCCCCGGCGCATTGGGGCCCCTGCAGAAACATTTGTTGAACACAGTGTTGATGCACGGGATGACAACTCCCAGGTGTCGGTGGAGTGCCCGCTGCCAACTCTGTGCCGGGCATCTGGAACATTCCGAGAACAGGACAGGCGTTAAGTCCTGCCCCCTGCTGCTCACAGTCTATGGGGAGGAGAAAAATAGACTGGATGGGCAGAGGCCCGGAGTGGAGACACTGGGGTGATGGACAGGAGCGGGCCTGGCTTCATGAATGTGTCACCTGTGCGGTCATACAGGGCCCACACTTAGGAGGGGCCCAAACTTGGTTTCATGCTTTGCTGTTGCCATCTGGAAACTCTTTTTTTTTTTTTTTTTAAGTTTATATATATATTTTCAGAGAGAAAGAGAGAGAGAGAGTGCTCAAGTGGGGAAGGGGCAGAAAGAGAGAGGGAGAGAGAGAGAGAGAGAGAGAGCGCGAGCGAGCATGAGTGGGGGAGGGGCAGAGAGCAAGGGACACAGAGTCTGAAGCAGGCTCCAGGCTCCAAGCCATCAGCACAGAGCCCGATGCGGGGCTCGAACTCATGAACTTCGAGATCATGACCTGAGCCGAAGTCAGACGCTTAATGGACTGAGCCACCCAGGCGCCCCTGGAAACTCTTAATAAAGTTTCAGCACGATCCCACGTTTCCATTTTGCACTGTGCCCATCCAGTACTTTCTGGTGTGAGATCCACACTGAGACCCGAGAGGCTGCATGGACGGAGGGGGAAGAAAAAGTGCCGTGCTCCATGCAGGGCCCGTGGCACGTGCAAAGGCTCAGAGGTGGGAGAGACCCCAGAACATTCTGGAAACGTAGTAAGTACTCTGGTCCTGCTGGAGTTTCAAGGGCAAAGGGGTGCCGGAGAGGGTGGCGGGGGCCAGGCTGTAAAGGGCTGTGCGGGTGTCCAGAGGCCGTATCAGGTGTTGCTTGCAGAGCAGGGGTGGGGGGTGGGGGGTAGGGAGGGTGCAGGGGCAAAACTGGAGGCAGAGAGCCTGGTCAGCTGCTTCCAAGAGTCCCAGGCAGACAGACAGGGAGAAGCTGGCAGATCTGAATAGCATTTAGGAAGTGGAAGCTGGTACTCAGTGACTGGATATGGAGAGCGAAATCGTGCCAAGTCCATGTTTACCCAACACCTTCAGATTGAGAACCCTGGGGAGGGGCTCCCATAGAGGCCTGGGCATCGCGCCCCTCCTGATGCTGGCCTGTGATGCGTCCCAGCTCCAGCCGCGGAGACGAAACCCCTGCAGGAGGGGCTTGGTTCCAGCCTCTCTTCTTCCAGCTCAAACATGCACTCCAAATGAGCTTTCTGCCCAGAACTTTAATATGTTAAAAATGACCGTGGAGTCTGTGTCTGCCTCCCAGCACCTGATGCTGCAGGACCCACCCCGGGCCCCAACCGGGGTGTGAGAGAGGGAGAGAGAGGAGCAGATGGTACAAAGGGGACTGGCTTGACACCACCTGAGTCTTCAAGGTCAGATGGTACCGTTCTGGTGAATCCTGGAGTGTCAAAGCCAGACGAAAAGTTAGCTGTAACCTCACCCAACCTCCTTCCCATGTATGGATGGAGAAGACCCCACAGGGAGGAAAGGAAGTGCTCAAGGCATCCTGGGCTCCTGACTTCCGTTCTGCTGCTAGTTCCATCCCCCCAGGCTGCCTCCCTGACCGTGACCCCTGGCCTCCCCTGCCCTAGAGGATTTGGGAGGCACACAGCTCCAGGTCACAGGATGCCTCAAGGTGCTTTGGGCTTCCTAGAATAAAAACATTGACTCAAAATGCTTTCAACAGTAGTTCTCAAAGTGTGGTTCCTCAGACCAGCCAGCATCTGCATCACCTGGGAACTTGTTAGAAATGTAAGTTCTTGGGGGTCCCTGGGTGGCTCAGTGTTTGGGCATCTGGCTCTTGATCTCAGGGGTCTTGAGCTCAAGCCCTGCATGGTGCTGGGCATGGAACCTACTAGGAAAGAAAGAAAGAAAGAAAGAAAGAAAGAAAGAAAGAAAGAAGAAAGAAAGAAGAAAGAAAAAAGAAGGAAGGAAAGAAAGAAAGAAAAAAGAAGGAAGGAAAGAAAGAAAGAAAGAAAGAAGAAAGAGAAAGAAGGAAGGAAAGAAAGAAAGAGAGAGAGAGAAAGAAGGAAAGAAAGAAAGAAAAAAGAAGGAAAGAAAGAAAGAAAAAAGAAGGAAGGAAAGAAAGAAGAAAGAAAGAAAGAAGGAAAGAAGGAAAGAAAGAAGAAATAAAGAAAAAAGAAGAAAGGAAGAAAGAAAGAAAGAAAGAGAGAAAGAAAAAAAAGAAGGAAGGAAAGAAGAAAGAAAGAAGAAAGAAAAAAGAAGGAAGGAAGGAA
>NW_024412427.1:15670629-15723793 GCF_014898765.1 Herpailurus yagouaroundi | reverse complement strand
GAAAGAAAGAAAAGAAAGAAAGAAAGAAAGAAAGAAAGAAAGAAAGAAAGAGAAAGAAATATAAATTCTTGGCTTTGCCTACTGAATCAGAAACTCTGAGAGCGGGGTCCAGCCACCTGTGTTTTAGCAGGTGATGTTAATGCCCACTGCGGTTTGAGAAGCAGTGACGTTTGTCATCTCCCAAGAGGCCTCAGGGCTGCTGACGTCAGTGGCTTGACAGCTTTGTGAGGACCCTTGGACGCTGTCTGTCTTTCCAGGCCTTCATCCGTAGTGCACGGGGCTCTGTCTTCAGGCTCGGCTCTCCCCACGCACTGGGTGGCTGCCTCCATTGACAGCTTCACAGTCACATCAGGAGGCAGAGGAGGATGCCACACATGTCTCTTAATCCACGAGGAAACCGGACACCCCCCCCACACACACACACATCGCATCGGCCACAGGGGGCCGTGTGCCCTTCCCAAAGCAATCACTGGTCGGGGGCGGGGGGGGGGCAGGGAAAAGAGAGTGATTATGATCGATGGGGAGTCATCTCCAGCTTCCGACGGGAAAGACAGCAGAGCGACAGAGAGCTCAGGTTTTCCAGCCCCTCCACCCTTCAAGCCTGGCCCTGCCATTCGCTCATTTCGTGACCTTGGTCAAGTTCCTTAACCTCTCTGTGCCTCCGTTTTCTCATCTGCAAAACGGACGGAATACTAACACCTATTTTACAGGATTGTTCGGACTAAGTGGATTCAGATGTGTACAGCACAATTTATTAAATAAATAGCATACGCCCTGCTCTTTATCTTGATTTTTAAATTTCTTTTGCCTTTTTATAATTTCCCTGTAGAGCTTGGGGATCATCCAACAATAGTACAGAGAGCACGCTCTCATTCCCTATCTATCATCTATCTATCTATTTTGGTTGTAGAATATTCCATCGCATGAGTGTACATAATTTGCTCAGCAGTTCGGTTATTTTAATTTCGTTGCTCGTACAAACAATGCTGCGATGGATAAACTTGTAGATGCGCTGTTTCAAGTGTGCATGAGTACAAATGTAGGATCATATTTTAGAAATAAAAGGAAGGTTGAGGATTTGTGCGTCTATGATTTTTTTCTAATGTTTAAATGTTTATTTATTTATTTTTGAGACAGAGACAGAACATGAGTGGGGAAGGGGGAGAGAGAGAGAGACAGACAGACAGAATCCAAAGCAGGTTCCAGGCTCTGATCTGTCAGCACAGAGGCAGACGCAGGGCTTGAACCCTCGACCGGTGAGATCACGACCTGAGCTGAAGTCGGACACTTAACTGACTGAGATGTCCAGGCGCCCCTGGGCATCTAAGATTTTGACACATACTGCCACCCGGCCCTCCCTAGCCATGATAGGGGGCCTGCTTCCCCACGGGCTCACCACCCAGAGAGTCACCATTGCTCAACCCCTCCCGCCCTGTGTCAATCCACGTGCGTGGTCGCTCTCCTTGGCCCCGGAAGAAATAGACCCGGAGAGGCAACATGACTTTCCCTAAGGTCGCCCGTGAGCTGGGAGAGGAGCCCAAACCTGGTAAAGCCCTCCACTGTTTTCAGAGCACTTCCCCTCCGGTAGTAGATGACCCCTTGGGTGCCGGCTCCCACCAGGCTTCCACCCCCAGCAGCCAGCACCTGTCTCTTTCAGAGGAGCGCACCTGGCCCGCATTTATGGAGAGCAGGAAGTACCTGGAAAAGCACTGGCAGCGTCCTCCTAAGGGCAGTGGTCTTCCTCCGATCACCGATGAGCACAGGAGTACAAATACCCCAGCATCGCTGCTCCCCCAATGCGACAACTCTGAGACGCGCCCTACGCTCTTTGCCGAGCACTGTTGCAGGATCGACCAGAAGTGGGACTTTAAGATGATGCCCCTGGCGTGGCTTCTGTCCCTCCCCTGCTCGATTTCCCACCGGCTCTCCTGGGAAGAAGGCTCTACAACAAGGTATATTCTATTCTGTATCATTATAATACGTGGGATTGCCGCGAAACCTTGGTTTCGTAATTTCGCGTAATTCGCTCCGGAAACATGCTTGTAATCCAAAGCACTTGTGTTATCAAAGCGGATTCCCCCATAAGAAATAACGGAACCTCAGATGATTCGTTCCACAACCCCAAAATAGTCACGTAGAAATGATTCTAACAGTGTAATATAATGCAAGATAATAAAGGAAATACAAAACGAAAAGTAAATTAACCTGAATTTGACCTTTGAAACCTTTGCGGCTGGTGTGAGGGAGACAAGAGAGAGGAGGGTTATTGGGTAGGACAACTTTCACGATCACTAACGGAATCACTGCAATCTATTGGCTCAATGGAATCTTTTTCTTTTTGGGCAACTTTAACCAGGAACTTAATCCAATGACCTAGAATGAGTCAAAGCATTCCTAAGCTTACTCTCTTGTGGAAAAGCAAAGGTGCTTTGAAGTGGCAAGAAATACGTTAGTGCTAGTTGTGGGCACCTGTCGGTGTTTTGAAAATCATTGGTTTCTGCCAAACACCGTGGCCTGAGACCGAGCCTGAGCAGGGGAGACGATCACCCACAATTCGGCTGAGAGAGAGAGAGAGAGGGAGGGAGGGAGGGAGAAAGAGGGAGAAGAATCGTTGGCTCAGTTGTGATCATGTGATACCCGGTATCCGTACTGCTCGTTTGGTGAGATATCGCTCGTTTATCAAGTTAGGATTTTCTGGAAACGTTTGCTCGTCTTGTGAAACTCTCGCAGCACAAGTCACTTGCCCTCCAAGGATCTGCCGTAAATGGAATCCTTTCCTTACTTTCACGGGAATCCTTGTCTCGGGGTCAACTTCTGCGAACCCGAACCTCGGGCACCTTCCCTGGTCTCCTTCGTGCTTCCCTGTCATTGTACCCATTACACAGAAGAGAAAACAGGTTGGGGAAGTGAACAGAGCTGTCAAGCAGGGCCGGTGGGACTAGAACCCAGGACTCCTAGCTCCTCATCCGTGGTCCTTCAAAAGGACTGAAGACCAGCCCTGCCTGAGAGTGGGATTCGTTCCTTCCTCTCTTCTTACCTCCTGAACACAGCGAATCTTCTCCACGCACCTGAGCCTTACAGGTGCCTCTCTCCATACGGCGCGTCTGGGTCTCTGGGCCTCTGCCTCCTCTGGTCTCCGAAGCGATTATGCTGTCTGACGCGAAAATCAGTTCCATATTTCATGTTGGTCACATCCTAAATGCTGAGTTTGACTATGACCGCAGCGAGCAGACCACAATATATTTATTTAACAGACCCTGAGTTAGGACCTCTCGCATACATTTGCATGCTATTTGCATCTATTTGATTAAACTAGAGAAAAAAAAAAAAATCAACAGATGCAGCCCTGAAGTCAGGCCAGGGGGAAAGGACCGGAAGAGCACCAAGCTTCATCCTGCCCCAGGATCTGCACTCAATCAGTGGCTGAGAAAACCCTCCCCTGTGTTCTTCCACAGGGCTGCCCTGGGCCAGAGCTGAGGTTCCTACGTGAGTCTCGCTTTGCCCCAGGACTCACCATACCCAGGACTGGGGGGATGTCCTTCTGGGGCCAAATCCCCCCCTCCCACATGGACCAGACCATGCTTCATGAAGGCCACTCTCACCTCTGGTCACTGCTGGATTCCCAGAGGCTGTTATATGAATGAATGAATGAATGAATGAATAAGTGAATGCACATGGTCTGGTTTATCTTTCTGAAGGACAGATCTGCTGCGATCCCTCTCTTGTTGAGAAACTCTCGGAGGCCCCTTATGAACTGCAGGATGAAGTCCAGAGCTTCCTCCCAGCATTCAAAGCCGGTTGCGTCTTATTCCAAACCTTCGAGAGAGTAGAGACGCGCACCATAGCAGGCCTGTGATAATGATCCTGAAACTTGGCCTGGAGCGGTAATAGAGGTGAGTGAGCTCTCCCCGCACCCTTGGTTAGAACACCCTGAGGTCCAGGCCTGGGCAAATGCCAGGGTAGGGAGGGAAGGCTCAGAAATGACACAGAGACACGCCTGGCAGGGGACAAGCGGGCAGGAGGGCCCTGGTTGGTATCCGCATGGATGTAGACTCAGGGTTAGGCTCGGGTCGGCGGCAAGACCCTGCCTGCACTCCCCCGATCTGTCCAGGAGGGGGCGGCAGCGTCCCTGGTTACAGGCACCTGAGCATCTCCAAGTTTCTGGGGCAGGATGAGTCTGGGAGTGTCTGAATGCGTGAGCCAGGTGTGGATGGGCGTGTGTGTTTGTTAAGAGCGGGAGAGGGTCTGGGCGTGTGACTGAGTTCCCGGAGTGAGAATGTGTGTGTCTTATATAGTGCATTTATTCATTTGCCTCTCTCACTCATTCACAAGTATTTGTGTCAACCCTGCGCCCAGCCCCGCTCTAGATGCTGAGGACACAGCAGTGAGCTGGACGGATATGGTCCCTGCTCCCATGAGATCAGGCTGGGTAGAGGGGAGACAAATCAAAAAAGCAGGCAAATAACTAGAGTGACGTCAGAGGGCGATAAAGGTCTCGGGTGAAGGGTAGGGATGCGTTTGGACCAGGAGGTCAGAGGGCGCCCCTCCAAGGAGGTGGCTTTGGAGCTGAGACCAGAAGGACGAGGAGGAATCGGGTCGAGCAAAGCTGTGAGAGACGGTTCCCAGCAGAGGGAGCCAAGAGGCCCAAGGGCTGGCTGGTACGAGTCTGAGTTTGAAGAGTTTGGATTGTAGTCTAACATAGAAAGTCCTCAGAGTTCAAATACAGGAGTGATATGATGTTTGGGTTACAGTTTTTAAAACTCTCTGGCCAGTGAGTGGAAGAGGATTTGGAACTGAGCAGGGTAGACAGTAAAGAGGCTACTGCAACAGTCCAGGCAAGAGCTACAGAGGCTGGGCCCCTGGACCGCGGTGGAGCTGACCAGAAGGACACAGACTCACGCACTTTGGACGGGGTGCTCGCTGACTGTGGGGCAAGAGGAGGAAGCAGGGGCACCCCTGGGCTCTCGGCCTGGACTGGCCCGGACCCCTGAGTGGGGGGCAGCTGTGGCAGGGGCAGCTTTGCATTTTATTTTATTTTATTTTAATTTTATTTAATTTTATTTATTTTATTTTATTTTATTTATTTTATTTTATTTATTTTATTTTATTTATTTTATTTTATTTATTGTATTTTATTTATTTATTTAATTTTATTTAATTTTATTTATTTTATTTATTTTATTTTATTTATTTATTTATTTTATTTTATTTATTTTATTTTATTTATTGTATTTTATTTTATTTATTTATTTAATTTTATTTATTTTATTTTATTTTATTTATTTTATTTATTTTATTTTATTTTATTTTATTTTATTTTATTTTATTTTATTTTATTTTTAAATATAAGTTACTGTCACATTGGTTTCCATACAGCAGCTTTGCATTTTAAAGGCTTGCTTCTGGGGCGCCTGGGTGGCTCGGTCGGTTAAGCGTCTGACTCCGGCTCAGGTCATGATCTCGCGGTTCGTGAGTTCGAGCCCTGCGTCGGGCTCTGTGCTGACAGAGCCTGGAGCCTGCTTCAGATTCTGTATCCCCTCTCTCTCTGTCCCTCCACCGTGCTCTCTCTCTCTCTCAAAAATAAATACACATTTAAAAATTAAAAATAAATAAAGGCCTGTTTCTGCCTGGGGTCTCGCTCCCTGGCTCCTCTGACCAGCTCAGACCTCCAGGGGCCGGTCCCTCCTCCAGGCCCTCCTCCCGCCTCTGCCTCTGCGAGAGGGACTTCCCGGGGCTGGAGGTTCGGGGCTGGAACATTCTGCTTGGATCCTGCTGGGGGTCATCAGCCCCAGGCAGCTCCCCCCTCCCAGTATTTCTGGCTCCTTCAGTCCCTCCTGGGGGGGGGACAACACGGGCCTTGGAGACAGACTCACGAGACTTGACTCTCGGAACCCCCGGCCCCGGGTCGTGGGGAAGCCAGGGCCCCACGGCGAGCCGCTCGGCCCAAGTCACCGCTAACACCCCAAGCGCGGGTGGAGAAGGCAGATTCCAGCCCCAGCCCCCAAGCTCCCCCAGCTGACACCGACAGGAGGGGGGACGCTGGTCTCCGCTGCATCCTGGCCACCTCCCACACGCCTGCACGCAGTGAGCGTTGCTGTTTTAAGTCACCACGGTCGCGCGCGGCAACAGATCGCTGAGACGAGTAACCTTGTGTCCCGGCTCAGCCCACCTCTGCCACCAAAGCTGCGCTGAAACCCCGTCTTGGCCTCTGGCCCTTCTGCCCTTTCCCCTCCTCGGGCCACGGTCCAGGGGCTGGCTGTCCGCTGACCCGCTCCCGGGCAAGACACGTGGCCGGGCTGGGTCTCGCTCTCCTTGCCTGTACAGAAGGGATGACAGTCCCTTATTTGCCGAGGGTCTTGGCAGGATGAAAGGTAGTAAGGACTCCACGGTCGTACCTGGGTGCTTCTAGGAGATGCTAGAAGGCTGGGGGCGGGGAGGACCACATGGAAATACCCCTGCAGGGGGGAAGCCTGGCTTCGGAGCCTCCGAGGACACGCTGCCGGCCTCGTCCCGCACCCTGGGGGGCCGAGCTGGTCTGGGCTGGTGACGTGGGCCACAGCCAGAACCCCTTGCCACCCACGGTGTGTGAACGGTGCCTGTTGCCAGGCAACAAGCCTCAGTTCCGGCCCTGAGTCCCGAGGTCAGCCGCCCACCAGCTGGCCTGCTATTTCTGGGCCGTGGGGGCTGCCAGGGGCCTTCCAGATTTCTCTCCTCCATCGGGCCGGGAGGGAGGAGGGGGCAGGCTGTGCTCTGGGGACTCCGTAAAGCCGTCATGCCCCTGGAGAGGCAGACCCGGGAGAGGCGGGAATGAGGACTCCCAGTCTGCCATCGGCTTTGGGGACCAGTGAAAGGAGGGGGCTGGGGGCTTGCCAAGGCACAGAGCGAGGCAGCAAGGGGGCCCAGGCCCTGGAAACCCAGGTCTACCTTCTACTTCCCATCCTTACTGCAGAGATGATACAGATGGGACAGAGAGGTCAGAGGACTGACCCAAGACCACACAGCAAACAAGGGGCAAAGTGAGAATTCCAGTCCTATGTTTCTCTTCCGAGGCACCGTTTCTGCTGCTTCTGTTTTGCAGGCGGGTCTCCTTGGAGCCTCAGGTGTCTGCACGGCGTCTCCGGGGCCTTGGAGGGGAGGCCGCAGAGCAGCTGGGCTCACCAGTGGGACTCTGAGACTCCCCCTAACCCTTTCATCCATTTTATTTGGCTCTCACGCAGAACAAAGGGAGCCTAAATTGTTTCGGAAAAATCCCCGACCTCTTCCAGCACCTCGATCACCTCAGCAAGAAAGCCGAGGCCCAGAGAGGGAAAGGGGCTTACTCCGGGAGCCCAGCAAGGGCAGGGTTCCTGCCCCCCAGCCAGAAGGCCGGCCCCGGGGGTGGGGGGGGGGCGGAGACTAGGCCCACCTCGCCTCTGTCTCTGTCCCCACACACAGCGCGGGGCGACAGCATCAGGAATGATGATGTCGGGTCCTCACAACATCCCCAAAGGGGGCATCTATTGGTTTTGGCCCAGTACCTGTCCCCCCCTCCCTAACAGTGCCCCTATCCCCTCTGGGGGATTACCTTTCCCACATCGCATGGAGTCTTAGTCATGTGACAGATCCCTCAGGAGGACTTTTGCAGTTCTTGTCTCCCACTGCAGCACGCAGAATATAATGATGATGATAATAATAATAATAATAATACGAATTAACTTATCAAGGGCCTTCTGAATGCCAGGTGCTGTTCTCAGGGCTTGACATGCATCAGGTCATTGCATCTTTGCAGTTAACCCAGCTCGTTTCCGGAGGGCCAAAGCAAGTTCAAAGATTAACATGCTCCTGGGGAGCAGACTGGGACTTGAGCGGAGGGAGGCTGGCTCCGGGGGCCTCATGCTTTATCTCTGCCCCGTGGCTGTCTTTTCCTTGGGCTTCTCACTGTGACGCTACAGCCCAGGCCCGACACGTGACCACCTTCCGCCTTTTGGGATTGTGACTCCGAGGATGGGGGGGGATGCAGGGGTGGAGGGACGGTGGACCTGCTCATGCTGTACTCAGGGCCCTGACAAATCTTCTAGAAACCGTTCCGGTTCCTGCTCAGACCAAGCCTGGTTCTCCGGGCTTCCCCTCAATTCTGGGATCCTCAGTAATCTCCCAGTGAATTCTCCTTCTACCCCCGAACCAAAGGACCTACCAGATACGGGACCAACAGCTGATGTAGCAGTGAGCTGCTGCTGTGGAACAAAACAGCCCCTGAAAAATCAGTGGATGCAACAGCCGGCAATTATTTCTCACAATCCTATAGGTTATTGGGAAGTCCTTCCGGTCTGGACCAGCTCATCTGGGACTAGATGGTTCGCTTGGCCCCCTGCACCTGTCTGGCAGTTGACGGGCTGGTTGGTCTGGGGGCTCGAGGCTGGGACGGCTCATGTGTCTCGTGCGGCCTCCCATCCTCCAGCAGGGCTGGCTCAGGCTCGATCACGTGGTGGCCTTGGAGTTCCAAAGAGGAGCACGCGCTCTGCAGGCCTCTGCGTGTGTCACATTTGCTGTTGTTCCATTGGCCAAAACAAGTGACAAGGCCATGCCCGGAGTCAGGCGAGGGAGGACTGCAAAGGGGCATGGACGGGAGGGCGGGGATATGTGTGTGGCCATTTGCACCATCTACCAGCGGCGGGAATGCTCCTCAGAGGCGGGTGCTGTGACTCTGACGATCGCTTTTGCACAGACGAGGCACTGACGGCAGAGGGGACCGTGGCTCTCCCGGGGGCATACCGTGGGGGTAGCGGCAGAGGCGGGATTTTCCAGACCCTCTGGAATCCCTCACCTCAGCCTCCCTGGTGAAGGCAGGGGCCAGGTTTACCTCCCTGATGTGAAACAAGCTGATTTAATAATCCTTCTCGCAGTAAGGAAAAGCTACAGTGAAACATTTGTTGTGTAAAATTAGCGGGTCCCATTTCCCGTGTGGAGTGCTGACCTGGGATAATTGCCTTTATGCACAGAAAAATAAGAAAGGAACCTGAAAGCGCTTTCCAGAGCCCAGAAAGGTCGCCTTCTTTAAGAAAATCAATTACCTATTCCCACTTCAGAGAAAACACTTCACACACACATTTTACATTCTAAGTAGAATTCAGCGCTCCCGGCTGAAATCTACCTGAAAATTCTTTTCAGGGACCGAGCGGCCAGACAGAGGACCCCAATTACCTTGGCTATCGACGTTTCAGGTGGCAAAACGCAGTGGCCGTCTCCATAATGAACTGCTTTTTTCATCCAGAAGAAAACCCCGAAGTGTAAAAGAAGCCTTGGGTTGGGATCCTCCGCCCTCTGCCCGGTCTGCTATCGACCAGGGTTTTCTGTCCCCCTTCCCCCTCCCAGAAACACTCAACCGGCTCCTGTAACAGGCTCGGAAGAAACTGCCTTCTTCTGCGTCTGCACAAGCTCTGACATCGCACAGACCTGCGTTTAAGCCTCGTCTGCCGCTTTCTAATGATGCGAAATTGGCTAATGCCTCCACTGCTCCGGACCTTGGTTTTTCTCATCTGTAAAATGGGCGCGGTCACAGCGCGTCACGGAGTCGGGCACAGCGGTGGGTGTCGTGAGGAGCCATTCCAGGTGGCGGCACTTTGTACATGGGCAAGGGCAAGGGAGTGGATGCTCGTCAAGCACTTTTCATGTTCTTCGAGTCTTAGCCCCTCCCCAGTCCCGGCTGGCGGACAGTGGAGGGTAAGGTTAGGCTCTGGAGTAGGACTGCCCGCTTCAGAGCCCGCTCACCAGCCAGCTGACTTGAGAGGCAAGCCGGCTCACTTATTCGTGCCTTGGTTTTGTCATCTGTATAATGGGGCCATCCACAAGGTACCTCCTTCCAAGAGTAGAGGCAAGGGAGGGGCAGGGTCCTCACCCACCCAGGGATGGGAAGAAGAGTGTGGGTGTGCATGGGAGAGCAGGTAAGCTCTTTGGAGGTGCCCTTGAGTGGGTGGGTGGGGCTATGGGAACACCAGGGTGCAGGGCGAGGTGCTGGGCAGGTGGCTGTGGCATTGGTACACAGAAGGCGCACGGAGGTTTCACCAGCCCTGTAATGAGATGGGGGGGAGTTCTCTCAGAGCAAAGGGCCGTGAGTGGCCGGAGGGAGAGTGTGCAAGCCCTGGCCTGGGCCACAGCCTCCCAGGAGAGGAAACCTGTTCTGGGGGATGGGGAACAGAGACCACTCTGCGCCACCCTGCCCCGGGGTTCGTGTCCTCCCCTCTCACGGAGCCCCCGTTTCTCTATCTTTACAATGAGGTCAGCACGCAGCTTTCAGGGCACTGTGGCCCTCTGAGACGTTTCCGTAGGTAAGGGCATGCCCGGGAGCGGGGACGAGGTGCCAATAGATGTCATTAGTGCACCTTGTCACCGTCTCGTCCGCTGATCCCGGGGGCCCTGCTTTCAGGATCGCCCCCGACTCTGACCACTTCTTGGATCTCCTGGGTCCCCCGGCTGCTTCCCCGCCCCCTCCCCGCCGGCCTCTCACCCAAATCTATTACCAGCATGGAAGCTGAGAGACCCTTTGAAAATGGAAACCGGGTCCTGTCACCTGGCTCAGAGCCCTCCAGAGTCTCCCCGTACCACCGGGAGGAAAAGCCAAAGACCTTGCAATGAACCCCTCCCCAGCCGTGGCCTGGCTCACCCCTTCCTTCAGGTAGGCCTTGCCCCCCCCCCCATCCCCTCTGCGGGGAAGCCTGCCCTGCCAGCCCCCTGCTTTCTGTCCCATTGTTCTGATTTCTCTCCTCTTTCTTTTTTTTTTAACTTTTGAAGATCTTTATTTTTGAGAGACAGAGAGAGAGAGAGCACGAGCAGGGGAGGGGCAGAGGGAGGCCCAGAACCCGAAACAGGCTCCAGGCTCTGAGCTGTCAGCACAGAGGCCGACGTGGGACTTGAACTCACGTGAGATCACGACCTGAGCTGCAGTCGGTCGCTTAACCGACTGAGCCCCCCAGGCGCCCCGGATTTCTCGCCTTTAAAGCGCTTACCGCTCGCTGCACGCTTTTATTTGTCTCTGTTTCCCTGCTCTGGGCTGTTAAGTGCCGGGAAAGCAGACGCTGAGGGCATGGATGGTTCTGGATCCCCAGCACCTGGTCTGGGCCCGGCCGACTGGCCCCTCTGTGACTGGGACCATACCAGTAGCTCTCACTTGCTGACCTCTGAGGGCGACCCACCGCTTCCTGTAACTCTGTGAGGTCCGTTACCCGCACAACTTCCTGGTAAAAGAGGACGCCGAGGCCCGCAGGGCCACCTGACCTGACCTGGGTCACTCTGTGGGGAAGAAGAGGCCTGGGGCGCTGGGTTGCGCCCCTTGAGGCAGCTCAGGCCTGAGTCCCAATGCAGGAAACGTCAGCGGGCACTTGGGCCGGGTTCCAAGCGAGCACATGGAACCCGGGGCGTGTGTGGGCAGGTGGACAGGTGAGCTGGGTCTTACAGGGTCATCAGTGTCCAGGTGGGGCACACTGGGACCCGAGCTCCTCCCGCGCCCCGGGCATCCGTGCAGGCTCCTTTCAGAGCCAGTGGGCAGGCTGAATGGGCGGTGGGTCCTGTCGGGGCGATTAGAGGGCACAAAGCTGAAGGGTTGGCAGCTTGGGACGTGGCCTGGGAAGCTTCTCTGGGCAGACACAGAATAAAGGCCCTGCCTGCCCCCGTCACCCCTGCCCAGTGCCAGATTATGTAATGTGTTGATGCTGCGAGTGGCATCCACCCAACCCTCTGAGAACTCTGCCCACACCCCAGGAAATGAGTCTCAAGAGACTGACCCAGATGGCTCCCGGCTCACCATCCCCCAGCCCGTCCAGCACACGCACACGCGCGCACACACTACTGTCCGGAGGAGAGGGGAAACCTGGCCTCGGACGTGGTCGCTCGAGAAACCTGTACTGAGCACCTGTCGTGACAGCAGGCCTTCTCCGGGTGCGGGGAGTACAGGAGTGAACACGACAGACCAAAATGGCTCCCCTCGGGCAACAGGCACTCTAGCGGGGAGACGGCATGACAAACCCCCGGCAGGGTGAGGTGGTGACAGGTGCTCAGGAGAAATATACAAAGAAAGCCAGCAAGAGGGACCAGAGGGGAGGGAGGGAGCTGAGTGGATATCGGCTACGGGAGGGGGAGAATTTCAGGAGAACGAGGAGGTGCAAAGGCCCTGGGGCAGGGGTGTGTGGCTGGGATGTGTGTTCTCAAAACTGATGCAGAAGTGTGGGGGACTGGCACAGCATGAGGGAGGTGAGGAGAGCACTTGGGGCAGGATGGGGATGGGAGCCGACCAAAAGCCTGTCAGGGACTGTGTGCTGTAGAGAGGACTTTGGTTGTCACCTTCCATGAGACGGAAGCCATCTGGATAGGTTTTAGTGAATGGATCTTGGGGTAAACATAGTCCCGGAAGCAGACGTAATGTCACTCATGTACAAACACAGCTGGTGGCCTGGTACCTCTTGAGGACATCGCAGCCTGCCCTTGTACTGCCCGCCCCTCCCCCTCCGCCTCCCCCCCCCTCCCCAACTCACCCACGCTTTATTCTGAGCTCCAGGGAGCTCTCACAGGGAAGAACCCGGCAGGAGGGGATAACCGTCCTGTCCCGCTATCGTGGCCTGATAGGACCCAGCAGGGCTGTGGCTGCTATGAGGAGAAAGAGGCCTCCAGGAGGGTGGTAAGTCGGGAGAGGCCCAGGTATGGCCTGGTGCTCAAAGGTCTGAGCCCTAAGCTCTCTCTCCAGCTGGCAAGACCCTCTGGGCTACCGACCCTCACCGGTTCTCCTCCCTTTTTTAAAAAAAGTTTATTTACTTTGAGAGAAAGATTTCGCGCATGCACGAGCAGGGGAGGAGAAGGGAGAGGGGGAGAGAGAGAATCCCAAGCAGGCTCCGTGCTGTCGGCCGAGAGCCTGACCTGGGGCTCGATCTCACGAGCCACGATCTCCTGACCCGAGCCGAAATCAAAAGCCAGACGCTTAACCCACTGAGCCACCCAGGAGCCCCTCTCCTCCCTTTTTTTTAAAAATGTTTATTCATTTTTGAGACACGGAGAGAGACAGAGAGTGAGCGGGGAGGGACAGAGAGAGAGAGAGGGAGACACAGAATCCGAAGCAGGTTCCAGGCTCCGAGCAGTCTGCACAGAGCCCGACGCGGGGCTCGAACCCATGAACCAGGAGGTCATGGCCGGAGCCAAAGTCTGACTGAGCCCCCCCCGGCACCCCCCCTTTTATCCCTCCTATTTTAAACTGTAGTGTTTTCATACCGACAGAAGAGTTAAAAGACTCGTACAACGAATACCCACACACCCTTGACCCCAGTTGTTTGCACGTGGCCCCATAGGCTCTCCCTCTCCTTCACCCTCCCTTTCTCTGTCTCTGCAGGGGTCAAAGAGAGAGGTACAGCTATCATAGCATTTCATCACGAGATGCCTCGGCACATACCCGTTTACCACCTAAAAATAAGGCCATTCTTCTCTACAACGAAAACACCGAAATAACCAAAACGTTGACCATTGTCCCAATACGATCGTCACACTCAGTATGCAGTCTGTCATCAGACAGCCCGTATCCGGAGTTCTCCAAATGGCTCGACGATGTCCTCTAGAGCTGTTTTTCAATCTAGGATTCCATCCAGGAGCAGACCCTTCATTTGCTGGTTACATTCTTTTAGTGTCAGATCAAGAATGAATAGTGCCCACTGTACTGCCCACACTGCCTTTTTTTTTTTTTCTTTTGTGACATGGACATTTTTTAAGAGACAGCCCAGTTGTCTTGAATGACCCTCCATTTGGGCGTATCTGATTGTTTCCTCGTGATTAGGTTCGGGCGGAACATTTGGGGCAATAACACAGAGGTGAGGTCACAGCAAACCCCCCCCCCCCCGCCCCCGCCCCCCAGGCCAGGGCGTTACATAAGGAGGCATCATGCCAGCTTGTCCTATCTTTAGTGTTGTTAAATGTGATCATTCGATTAAAGTGGTTCCAACAGATCTCTCCATTGTAAAGTTAATCTTTCCCTTTGTAAATAAGAATCCGTCTGTGTAATGAATTATGATGTCTGAGACTGTGTGAATGTCCTGTGCGAATTCCCCCACAAATTTTCACACCGTGATTTTTAGCAGCTACTGAGACCTTGCCTGAATCCATGAGGGCCTTGGGGGGGCTGCAATGTGGAGAATTTTCTAGTTCTATTAACCTTTCTATATTGTTCGGTAAAGGAAAGTCTTCCCCCACCTTCTTGTAGTATTACGATGCACTTAATAGATTCTTTTTTTTTAAATTTTTTTTTTAATGTTTATTTATTTTTGAGACAGAGAGAGACAGAGCATGAACGGGGGAGGGGCAGAGAGAGAGGGAGACACAGAATCAGAAGCAGGCTCCAGGCTCTGAGCCATCAGCCCAGAGCCCGACGCGGGGCTCGAACTCATGGACCGCGAGATCGTGACCTGAGCTGAAGTCGGACGCTTAACCGACTGAGCCACCCAGGCACCCCAATAGATTCTTTTATCATTGTTACTATTCAATGGGTTTAAAAATCTGTGATGATCCCTGTTCTTTTTGATGTCCTGAGTTTGGCCAGTGGAAGTCCCTTCAAGCTGACTCTTTATGTCCCCCAACAATTTTTTTACGAACAACTTTATTGAGGCATAGCTGACATAGAATAGATTGCATGTATTTAAAGTGTACAATTAATCCGTTTTGACATATGTCTACACCCATGAAATCATGACTGTGTTCAAGGGAGCGAACACTCCAAATGCTTCCTCGTGCCTTTCCGTCTTCATCTGGTCACCTTCCCCTCCAGCCCTTCACCGTCCCCAGGCCACCACTGGTCTGCTTTCAGTCATGTCAATGAGCTTGCAGTTTCTAGAGCATTCTAGAAATGGAAGCACCCTTCTGTGCTCCTTCACGTTAGTTCCTTCCACTCAGCGTCATCGCCGGGCTCCTTCCCTGTTCCCGTGGGTCCCCAGACTTCATCCCTTGTGTGGCATCCATTCCGTCGGATGGATATATCGCAATGTGCCCACGTGTCACTATGGTGATCGACATTCTAGCGGTTTCCAGCTGGGGACTCTTACAAATAAAGCTGCTATGAACATTCGTGTAAATCTTTGCAAAAGCATATACTTCTCTTCCTCTTGCATAAACACCTAGGAGTGGGATGGCTTGATCATCTGGGAGGTGTGCATTTATTTTTTTTTTTAATTTTTTTTTCAACGTTTATTTATTTTTGGGACAGAGAGAGACAGAGCATGAATGGGGGAGGGGCAGAGAGGGAGGGAGACACAGAATCGGAAACAGGCTCCAGGCTCTGAGCCATCAGCCCAGAGCCCGACGCAGGGCTCGAACTCACGAACCGTGAGATCATGACCTGGCTGAAGTCGGACGCTTAACCGACTGCGCCACCCAGGCGCCCCTGGGAGGTGTGCATTTAATCTTGAAGAAACCATCAACATGTTCCCAAGGTGGTCCTACCATTTCGTATTCCTGCCAAGCAGTGTCTGAGCTCTGGTTCCTGCATATACGTCCCCCCCAGACTGTCGTGGTCAGCCTAAATGAACAGAATTGCAGCCATTCTATTCGGTGTGCAGTGACATCTCACTGCGGTGTTAAGTGTCACGTTCGCATGTTGAAAACTTAAAATACTCCAATTTCCCTCAGCGACCAGGGACGTTGAGCGCCTTTTCACGTGCTATTCACCCTATGTTTGCTCTTGCTTGTTACACGCCTACTCAAATCTTTGGCCAGTTTTGTGCTGGGTTGCTTTCTTGTTCTTCGGTTGTGAGAGTTCTTTAAATATCCCGGATGCGAGTCCTTGATGACATCTGGGTAAAGACTTTCTCCCAGTTTGTGTGCTGTCTTCACGTTCTACGAAGCGTCCCTGGAGCTGCGGGAGTGTCACGTTTGGATGTAGTGCTTCTTCTTCTATGGATTGTGTTTTCGGTGGCAGATCTAAGAGATTCCTGCCCAACCACGGACCACAAAGATTTTCTCCTGTGTCGGTTAAGCGTCCGGCTCAGGGCATGATCTTGCTGTTGGTGAGTTCGAGCCCCGCATGGGGCTTTGCGCTGACAGCACAGAGCCTGCTTGGGATTCCGTCTCCTTCTCTCTCTCTGCCCCTTGCCTGCTTGTTCTCTATCTCTCTCTCTCAAAACAAATTTTAAAAAGGAAAAAAAAAGGCAGTACTTTCTCCACTGCATTGCCTTTGTAACTGTTGAAAATCAGTTGTCCGAATGTGTGAGTCTATTTTTTTTAAGTCTATGTATTTATTTTGAGAAAGAGAGAGAGAGAGAGAGCAGGGAGGGGGAGAGAAGGGGGCGGAGAGAGAATCCCAAGCAGGCTCCACACTGTCAGTGCAGAGCCTGACTCTGGGCTCGAACCCACAAACCATGAGATCATGACCTGAACTGAAATCAAGAGTCAGTTGCTTAACCCACAGAGCCACCCAGGCACTCCTGTGTGGGTCTATTTTTGGACCCTGTTCTGTCTTGTGATCTATATGTCTGCATTTATGTCATACTGTTGTGATCACTATAACTTCATAATAATTCTTTTTTTTTTAATTTTTTTAACGTTTTTTATTTATTTTTGAGACAGAGAGAGACAGAGCATGAACGGGGGAGGGGCAGAGAGAGAGGGAGACACAGAATCGGAAGCAGGCTCCAGGCTCTGAGCCATCAGCCCAGAGCCCGACGCGGGGCTCGAACTCACGGACCGCGAGATCATGACCTGAGCCGAAGTCGGCCGCCCAACCGACTGAGCCACCCAGGCGCCCCTTACTTCATAATAATTCTTAAAAGCCGTCGGTGTTAGTCTTCTAAGTTTTTTTTTTTTTCATATCTGTTTTTTTTTTTCAGTTTATTTATTTCAGTAATCTCTGCACCCCGCATAGGGCTTAAACTCACAACCCTGAGATCAAGAGTCACATGTTCTTCTGACTGAGCCAGCCAGGTGCCCCTTTCAGATCTGTTTTTGACCATTTTAGGTCCTTTTCATTTCCACATGAATTTTAAAATCAGCTTGTCAATGTTTACAGAGAAGCTTGCTGGCATGTTGGTTGGGATTACACTGAATCAATCCATAGATCGATCTGGGGAGAACTGCCATCTTAATATTGAGTTTATTCCTCCCTGAACAAAGTCCGGTGGACTCTCATTATTCACAGTAGTCACGGTCTAAAAAGTCTCCGTGAATGCTGAATTAGTGGATACCGAACCGTGGCTTCCTGGGGAAATACGACGTTAGCTCCCTGGAGCCTCCGGTCCCATTTTTGCCAATTGATCGATAAACAGCCTTGTTTTATGTGTGTTTCTGTCTCAAGGGAACTTAGGTAACATCTGTGGTTGATTTATGACCATCGAACTCGCAGCCAACAGCGCTATTGCTCACGCCCGAGTGAAGTTTAACACGCACGTTTTCTCAGCAAGGCACGTCACAGCCTTCTTGCACAAAGGACCTTCAGATAGCACTCGGTGGCCGTTTTTAAATCACGAACAAAAAGTACAAACGTGAAGGGCATACCCCTAAAGAGATTACGGAAAGGACCCTGGCTCACTTGCTTATGGTCTGGGAGCAGGGACGAGAAGGCAGAGAGCATTGCCTTGTCTGACCTCAGCTAGGAATGTGCATCGGGCTCCTCAAATGTTTTGCTGCCCTGCGCGTGTCTGGGAGTTCACGGCGACAGCACCGCCATTATTGATTTGGCGGGCACGAGTATGTCTTCGCGAGTGCGTGAATTCGCAAACGTGGAATCTGCGAATAATGAGCACTGACTTATGTCCCTCCACTTATTTAGGCTTTCCTTCATTTCCCTTGACAGTGCTTTGTCGTTTTCACTGCCCAAGTCTTTCGTATCCTTTGTCAGATCGATCCCTAAGTAGTTCGGACTTTCTGATGATACCGTAAATGCTATTTTTTTTTTTGTTCCTGTTTCAATCCTCAATTATTCATCGCTGACATGTACAAATACAGTTGACTGTTGTGTATTGATCTCGTGTCCCGGAACCCCGCCAAACTCGATCAGTTCTAGCGGTTTTTTTTCATGGATTCCCTCGGATGTGCTCCAGAGATGGTGATGTCGTGTGCTGATCGTGACATGGTTTTACCTCTTTCTCATCTCGTGCCTCGTCTTGAGTTGTAGTTCTTGTCTGCTGGCACTGGCCGGAAACTCCAGAAAAGGTGGAATGCCAAGAGGGGACGTCCCTTCTTGTTCCTGATGTAAGAGGGAAAGGATCCCGTCTTTCAACTTGAGGGGTGATGTTGGCTGTAGGTTTTGTTCACAAATGCCCGAGGGAGGATGGCGGGGTTTAGACCTTGTTGGAAAAGGCGTAGGGCCATCACCAGGTAGCGGGAACGTGCGATGCCTCACCAGGCTGGAGCCGGTCTGGGATTTCTGGGGGGAAGCCACAGGCCACGCTCCAGAGGGTGTGTGTAGGGGGGAGCAGGCCTTCAGCCAACTGCCGAGGGCAGCGGGAGACTGGGCGCCGGCCGGGCGGGTGACCTCCAGACTCCCTGGGCCGCACATGGGCTTGGAGAGAGAGCACTGTTGTGTCTGGGAGACTCTCCAGGCCACAGGCGACTGTGTGTGGGTCACGGAGGGGCTTTGGTTACAGGAGGGCGGTAGAAAGGTTATCACCGGGCTGAGGCCGCAAGGGCACAGGCGGATCACCTTCTGGGTCTATGCCAGGTAAGAATCCACTGCAGGACCCCCAGCCCCACCTCCCAAGCTGAAATTGCAAGAGGCTTTTCTTTTCCTTCTACAACGGCCCCCCGGAGTCCTCTGCTGAGATCTTAAAATCATGCTCACTTTGCAGGAGAAAGACTTAAAGGAATTTTGTTGCTCACTGTAGAGTATTTATGGAAGGAGCCATCGGAACCGAGGGGCTATGAATTAACTGATACGGGTTGCGGGGCGGGGGTGCGCCTGGGTGGCTCAGTGAAGCGTCTGACTCTAGGCTTCGGCCCAGGCCACGATCTCATGGTTCGTGAGCTCGAGCCCCAGGGTTGGGCTCTTGTCCTGACAGTGCGGGGCCTGCCTGGGATTCTGTCCTCCTCCGGCTGTCTCTCTGCCCCTCCTCCCCTTGCTCTCTTGCTCTCTTTCAAAATAAATGACAAGAAACTTAAAAAAAAACAACAACAAAAACCAAACCTGATATGAGTGGGCAGAACTCATGATCTTCACCACTCTCCCAAGCTGGCTGGGGTGGGAGGGTCTCAAGAATAGGCAGGGGTAGGCGAGGGGTCACAGGAACTGTCCCGGGAGGCGAGCTTGGGGGCCTGAGAGCAGAGAACTGGCTGGACTTTGCAGGCATCCAGGGCTAATCACCTTTTGTTCCCTGATTACTGCTCATTCGATGACCCAGGAAAATAAAGGACGACTTTTCTGTGCTGGAATCGGTAGCCTCCTCTCCCAGGCCCTGTCCACAAGGCCCGGCTGGGCTGCCCGTCCAGAGTCATGGGACACAGCGTCCACAGGCGGCGCCCCACCAACGGAGCCGGGGCCAGACCCCGGGTCTCCTAGGTCCGTGTCTGAGCCAGGCTTGCCCACCGTATGCCCTCTGCGGGTCCTGCCCCGACGCCACACCTCTGCCCCGTTCCCTTCGGGACGGTCTGCTTGTGACACGGAGCTTGGCACACAGTAGGGGCTCAGGAAACATCCCTGTGTATATACGGGAATACGGACAGGTCTGGATGCATCTCATCTCTGAATCTCCAGGGAGCAGCCGAGAACGTGCTCGGTGAATGGTCAGTGCGGGCAGGAAGGAAGCGGAGAAGGTATGGACAGGCTTGCTGGGTCCATTGAAGAGATCGGAGGGATTTTTTGGGCAGGGTTCCAAGCCCTTTACTTGTATTCATTCCTTGAGCTCTCCGAATCACCCTGTGATGGTGTTTCTCGTCTTCTCCATCTTAAAGGTGAAGACGACAAAGCCCAGAGAGGTTAAGGACATTGTCCAGCAACACACAGGAAGTGGCAGACGTGGGACTCTAACCCAGGCCCTGGATTTCAGAGCCCGCTCTCCATCGCCTTTAAAAGAAACACTGGCTCTCCGCCCGTCTCCCCTGGGTCCCCAGCCCTAGAGGGTGGCGCTCCATACACACGCGCTGAAGAAATGACAGGCCGGCAGACAAGAACGCAAGGCTACAGCTTTTCGCATCGGGCAGTTGTGCTGGTGGCACCACATGGCCGTCACCCCAGCTCTGCCTGAGCCTCCCTAGACGTCCGCTGGCTAATCTGTTTATCTCTTCCTTTGAACCCAGGTCCGCAGAATGGTAATACTTGACCTTCCTTAGCATCAGCCTCCGTCAACCTCAGTAACAAGACGGCGGCCGCCTCTGTTTCCCAGCCTCCTTGGCACCGGAGGTGGGCATGCTAAGCTCCAGCCAGTGCGGTGTAAGCGGAAGGGGGGTGTGTGTGGGGGACTTCAGGGAAGTTTCCACGGAAGGAGGGGGCAAGCTCTCTTCCTCCCGCCCTCCTTGACGTTGCCCGGGATGAGAACAGGACGCTCCCGCGGCCATCTTGGGCTGGGAAGTGACCTTGAGGGTGAGCCACTTGGTGAAGAGGTCAGGACGGGAAGGCAGGAGGAGAGGGGATCCCCCGTGACCTCACCGCGTGACCAGCGTGACAGCGCTTGGATTGCCGCCTCACCCTTCCTTCAGGGGAGAGAGAGACCCAGCTTCTCTCCTGCTTCGGCGGCTGCTGCTTGGGGTCACCTGTTCAGGCAGCCACACCGAGTCCTCACAGCCACGGTGTGGTTACGACGCCTGCTTTTCATAGGAGGAAACTGAGTCCTGAAGAGGTAAAGCAACTTGACCCCAGGCGGTCTCACCGGGGGGGGCCTGCGGGCGTATCCCCCAAACTGCAGGTGCCTCCCAGCAGAGTGCTAGATCTGTGCTGGATCAACACTGGCCGCAGAGTGCCTGGGCTCCGGCCAGATGGGCACCAGGAGCGAGAGGGCTTTGGCAGTGGCCCGGTCTGCTGGCTGGGGCCACTGCTCTCTGTGTTCTCACCACATTCGAGCCGTCCGGGCCAGGGTCCTACAGCATTTTGGCAGGGGGCCCGGACTGTGGTTATTAAATTCCTCATACTCCGATCTGCCCTCAAGGAACCAGCAGACCAAGCAGAGGCAATTATTGGAGGCTTTTGCAGAGGGAAGTCACTCCCGCCCCATGGGAAACCGGATGGGGTGGCTAAAGTCCCCTGATGGGGAATTAGGATCTGAGAGCTGCAGAAATGGTCTTGTTTAGCTCTCCAGAACCCTGACGTCAGGAGACGTTAGTAGGTGTTCGATGTGGGGGCATCGGCGAAGCTTGAGAAGCTGGGCTCATACGGACCTTCTCAGGGCCTTTAGTGGGCACTGGGACACGGGGGGGAGGGGTGTGAGACACACAACATTCCTTAACAATATCTGTACTCTGAGTGCTTTCTTTCTTTGGAGAAATACCTTAAAAAGGATGTTTTTTTGCCCCTCCAAAAAATATTATCAAGGGGCGCCTGGGTGGCTCAGCCGGTTAGGCGTCTGACTTCAGCTCAGGTCACCATCTCGCAGTTCTTGAGTTCGAGCCCACAGGGGGGCTCTCTGCTGTCATCGCAGAGCCCGCTTCAGATCCTCTGTCTCCCTCTCTCTCGCTCTCTCCCTGCCCCTCCTTCAAGGCTCGCGCACGTTCTCTCAAAAGTAAAGAACATTAAAAAATAGTATCGATAGATACCATTTAGGGATAATTTATTTCACGTCAGGCACCACGCTATGGATGACATACGCATTATCTCATTAATTCTCAGAAACACCTATGAAGTGGGTACAGGTATTGCTGCCATCTTCTAGGTAAGAACAGGCTCAGAGAGTAACACGCCAAGGTCACGAGCCTGTACATGTTAAAAGAGTGATCCAGACCCTTCTGTCTGATTCCTAGCATCTACCGTACAATTCGGCCCCGTAGAGGAGAATTTGCCACACCCCACACACACAGCCAGCAGGAGAACTTGCTGGGTCTGGATCCAGGGACACATCCCTGAACTGGTTCCATCGGTTATAGGCCATGCTGTCCACCGTCGGCCCCGCTCACAGACGCTCGCCCCCACCCTGTAGGCGCCCAAGCAGGTTCCTTCCCCTGGGGCTGTGTTCGTACCGATGCAATCTGATCTCATCCATCTACCTACTAAATATGTATTGAAGGCCTACTATGGGCCGTGTCAGGCACTGTTTAAGGTGAGATTATTTACATACACACACACACTTGCATGGGTGATGTATATACGCATGCTATACGAAAGCTTCCTCCTAGTGACAGGGCTACCCAGAAACAGAGAGCATGTTAAAGAGATGGTGACAGTGGTGAGGTGTTTCTTTAAATAAGGAGGCCAGGGAAGGTCTCTCAGGTGTGTGAGCCGAGACCGATATGAAGCGAGGAGGTAATAATGTGCTGCAGGCAGAGGGGACAGCAGGTGCAAAGGCCCTGAGGTGGAAATGTCCCGTATGTGTGTGTGTGTGTGTGTGTGCGCGCGTGCGCACGCGTGCACTTAAAGGACAGCAATCAAGCCCAGCCCGCCAGATGGTAGAGCCTGGGGGTGGGAGGTGCTGGGCAGCAAGCAGGTCTGAGGAGTAAGGGGAGGAGGTGGAGAAGCGCCTTATATAGGCCAAGGAGAGGGTCTGGGCAATACTCTACGGGCAATGGAGGACTACAGAGTTTTGCGCGTTGGCCTGTTTTGATGCTTTAAAAGGAAATCTGTGGTGTTGGGGGCTGGGTTGGGGGCTCGGTCTCAAATGCCATAGACCCTCCTTGGGCTCCTCTGGGTGGGACGTGGTGCAGGGACCTCCCAAGCCAGGGAGGTGCTGCAACCCTTCAAGCGGAAAGACCAGCGAAGGGCGAGGGTGCCGTGCCGCTGCGGTGGGTTTGTCCGGGCCTCGCAGGCTCAGGGCCCAGGCCGGGCAGGTCGGACGAGCGTGGCCTCCCGCCTTCAGTGGGTCTCCGTGGCCTGGCTCCACGGCCCCCGGAGCTCCCCTCTTTCCCGGTCCGGCTTCTCTGCGCCCTGCTTCCTCTGGTCCCGGAGCGCCTTGCCGGCAGGGCCCGTCAGGTTCAGGTCTGGAGGGGAAGGTCAGTGAGGCCCCGTGGGGGAACCAGGGGGGGACACGCCTCTCTCTGCTAGTGTGGCCCGTGACGCAGACGCACTGGGAGCCCTGGGAGCCTCTTCGTTTGTGAGCCCTGCCCTAGTTAGCCCCGGTGCCGGGGACACAGGGCCAAGGAGGCGCCCTGAGGAGTGCCCACCATGTAGCTTGCTGGACAAAACTTTAGTCTTGCCAGCTACCCTATGCAGGGGATAGTTACTCCTCTGCAGAAAGGTCATCTGCCTCAAGGTCAAGGGAGCCAGTAAATAGAGTCAGCCTGCGTTCTTTGAACTCTGCTAGGCACCTCGTATTCGCTGGGTCAGGACCGAACTACCTATTTGCTCTTCTCCCCTTGTCTGCCGTCAACAAATCGCACAAGGGCGTAGACGTCTTTACCACGCTAGGAGAAGCACAATAAAAAAAGGAGGGTTACGAGTGGGGGCCGGGGTATGGGGAGAGCAGAACCCTTGTGCGTCCTTGGTGGGAACGTAAGATAGTGCAGCCTCTTTGAAAAACAGTTTGGCAGTTCCTCAACAATTGCACAGGCCCCACAGGCCCCACCAGTTCTGCGAGATACGCGTGTGCCCAGGGGAATTAAAACCTTGGGTCTGCACAAAGCCTTGTCCACGAACGTTCATGGCAGCAGTATTCTTAAGAGCCCCCAGACGGAAGCAATCCAATGGCCATCGAGGACGAAGGGGTACATTCTAGAACGCGACGTTTCCCCGACCACAGAACACGATTCCACAGTAAGCGGGGACGAAGCCCGGACGCACGCTAGGACACGGACGGGCCCTGCAAACACTGGGAAGTGACAGGAGCCAGGCACAAAAGGCCACCGGGTGTCTTGGATTCCACTCACACGGAATGTCCAGAATAGGCAAATTCACCGACAAAAGGTAGATCAGCGGTTGCCCAGGGCTGGGGGCGCGCGGTTGGGACGGGGCATGAGAAGTGATTGCTAACGGGTGTGATGTCTTTCCTGAGATGATAACAACGTTCCGGAATCGGCCGGTGCGAAAGTTGCGCAGCTCTGGATATATGAGAAGCCACGGGCTCGTGCGCTTCAGAAGGGTGAATTATCTCGACCAAGTTATTAGAGACAACTTGCGGGTCCTTCTCCGAAGCTTGCAGGCTAAGCACGGAAGG
The DNA here is from genome assembly GCF_014898765.1 of Herpailurus yagouaroundi. NCBI lineage: Eukaryota > Metazoa > Chordata > Mammalia > Carnivora > Felidae > Herpailurus > Herpailurus yagouaroundi. Next base: position 15,699,575 of record NW_024412427.1, on the reverse strand, counting down.
ATCCTTTGCAGGAAGCTCTGTCCCCCCGCCGCAGCCTCTCAGACACCAAAGCCTGGGCCTGGAATGCGGCGTGCCCACTCTCAGATCATGCAGGAAGCCTGACTTATCTGTTCCTCTAGCGCACATTCCAGAAGCCTGACTCAGCCTCCAGCACTTTTAGTATTCCTGGGTCAACAAGGTCCCTCCGGCCGGAGTCCGAGTGGTGGGCCCCACGAACACCACCACCGGCCCGTACAGATTGATAAGCTTTCCGGAGGCCGAGTAGTACCTTATCAGTTGGCAGACTCCGGGAAAATCCCAAACCTGTCTCCCTAAGAGGGAACTATAGAAGCATTTGCTGGGAGCCTAAGTGCCGGGCCCAGTACGAGGTTCCTATTTAGTCTCGGGTGCCCTGGAGGTAGCGATCATCACCTCCATATTGCTTGCGGACCTCACTTGTGCGGCGAGACGAAATCACCCGTCCCTGCCCGCCAAGTGGCATTAGTTCCCTTCTTCCCCGGTGCGCCAGGCACTCAGCCAGCAGTCTGGATTATCCTGGGCCTCAGTGTCCTCGTCAGCAGAGGGGCACACACCCCGAATCCGCCACCAAGGTGGCGACTGAAGCACCTGCCTTTTTTTTTTTTTTTTAATGTTTATTTACTTTTGAGAGAGTGTGAGTAGGGGGAGGGGCAGAGAGAGGGAGACACAGAATCGGAAGCGGGCTCCAGGCGCTGAGCTGTGAGCCCAGAGCCCGAGGTGGGGCTCGAACTCGCGAACCTCGAGATCATGACCTGGGTGGAAGTTGGACGCTCAACCGACTGAGCCACCCAGGCGCCCCGAAGCACCTGGCTTTTAATTAACACCAGTCCCGTGGAATTAACTGGCTGCTGTTGGCCAGGCAAAGGGAGGGCGGCTCTATGGCCAACCAGTGCGGCCTAGCTCGGAGAGAGCCCTCTGCTCTCCGGACGCGTGCGGTACCCCCTCAGCTCGCAGAGGTGTTCTGTGCTCCTGTCAGCACACCTCCCCCCCCACCCCCCCAGAGCTTTTCAAGGACAGTCCCCTGTCCCCTTCCCCCTGCAAGACCCTCCTTATCTCTACATTAAGAATCCTGAGGGCCGGAGTACCTGGGTGGCTCAGTCGGTTCAGCGTCCGACTTCGGCTCAGGTCACGACCTCACGGCTCAGGAGTTCGAGCCCCACACCGGGCTCTGTGCTGACAGCTCAGAGCCTGGAGCCTGCTTCAGATTCTGTCTCCCCCTCTCTCTGCCCCTCCCCTGCTCACGCTCAGTCTCTCTCCCGCTCTCTCAAAAAGAAACATTTAAAAAAAAAAGGAAATCCCGAGGACAGAACTTTGTGGAAGCAGTGTTGGGGGCTGGAAGGGCGTTTGAGTGCCTGGTAACACTGGCCGCGGCCCTGGAATCCCCTAGAACCCCTGTGGCGGGCTGGCCAGGCTGGAGTGGGAAGCCCGCTCACAGGCCACCAGGGAGATTTCTCACCCAGCGGCCAAGGTCTTCTTTCTTGTCTGGTGCTGTGCCCCGCCCCCCCCACCCACCCCGACCCCGGGCCTGGGGAGCCACCGCACGGGCTGGCCTCTCCCTCCCCCAAACAGGTGGCAACAAAACCACAAAGCACTCGTTTCCAAATCACGTATGGCTTCTTTGACCCCATCAAATAACTTTATTCACACAAACGTCCCTTAATTTACAAAGCCTCAGTCATTCATACACATTAGGGGGATCCACAGTGTTCAAGGAACTTAAATATAATGTATCATACCAACCCGAGTAAACCAAGTACAAAAAATAGTCATATAAAGTTGTTCACACGTAGGTCCTAGATTACCAGCTTCTGTGCAAAACAAGAAAATAAAGAAAAATAGATTTATCAACTAGTATTCGAAGCTAACTTTGTGCCTGGGCTACTTCGTGCCTCCCTCACCCCCAAGTCAGCCCCACATGAATGTGAAATCGCCCGCAAATGCTCCCCTGCCCGCAAATGCTCCCCTGCTCTGCTGAAAGACGTCCCTGGGGCACGAAGGATTTCTTTACAATGTTCCTGAACATTCCTTTCCTCTTGTGGCCTCTCACGGAAAGTGGGGACCCCCTCCCCCCCCCCGGGGCAACCGGCGGCAGCTGGATTCACTTCTCCATGGGTGGCCGTGGAGGAAACCCTCATATCCCACCTCCTGCTTCCCCTTCTGAGGGCATCGCTCTAGACAGGAGTCGAGTCCCTGCCCACCAAGCCCGGCGGGCAGGAGCAGAGACCGGCCCAGCATCCCAAAGGCCTGGCCTCAGCCCCAAGCTTGGCTGTGGTCAGGCTGACGGTTTCTAGGTGACTCCAGTAGTGCTGTGTCTGTCTGGGGGCCACCGGACAGGCCAAAGAAGGGGAGAGGAGTTGGGGGAAGCAATCGCCCAGGAGCCCCCGGATGTGTTTCGGGGGGAAGGGGGGGCGCGAGCAGGATCGAAGGTGAGAGGCGCACTTCGGGGGCAGGGCCGGAAGCCCAGGCAGCAAGGGGCAAGCTGAGGGCAGAGAGTTGGGGGGGGGGGTCCCCTCCTTACGGGGTAGAGGCCCAACTCCTGCGGTTCCAACTTTCCACAAGAGACTCTGAGGCTGAAACCCAGACATCCAGCCTATTAAGATCCGTCTTCTAAAAAGGTGAACTGCGACAGCATAGAAAGAACGTTCCCACCATGCCAGCTCTACCTTTTCTTAGAAAGACTCCAGCAAAAAATAACCTAACACTGGTTTTCTAGGAGCCAGCTGATATGTCAAGGAGCAGAGAACCTTGGAGGAAGGGAATGGTCGAGGCGGGGAATGTCCAGGGGGCAAGAAGGCTGCGAGGAAGGTGGTTGAGTGGGTAGTCTTAGCACCGCGGGGTCAGGGTGCGCGCCCGGCCGTCTCTGCCCACATTTGCTCCGGGACCACCCCTGGCAGTGCCATAAAGGAGGCCAGGCCCCGTCGGGAGGCAGATCTCCGGCAGCGTTGGGCACGTTTCTCCTCCAGCTGTAAACAAGGTATTTCTCAAGTAAACATTGAACACACTTCCTCGGAAGGGCAGCCGTCGGGGGCAAGCCACGTCCAGGTGGATGGAAAGCATTCCCACCCTCCTGTCCTGATGCCTCTGGGAAGAGAGGAGGCTAAGGCCTGCTCCTCAGTCCCCGGTGCCCAGGAAGGGGTCAGACGGAGCCGGTCTTGAGCGAACAGATGGCGGCATCCTCCTGGCTAGAGGTAAGAGGGAGGGGACCTGCTGGGGGGGTGAGAGCCAGAGTCCAGTCGGTGGTTCTTTTGTCCTCAGCTAAAGGACACCCTATGCCTGGCCGCAACCGTCGGGGTGGGATGGGGCGAGGGGGCAGGGGGACCCTTCCTTCGTGGCTCTCTGTGGGCAGGAATGAGAGTGTGACAGACGGGCACGACATGGACACGGACAGGGAGAGGGATGCCGCGGGCTTCAGGCGGAGCCAGCAGGTCTGGTCAAGGGAGGGCAGTGGAATAAGGCACTATGATCTGTCTTGCTGAGTCCTCGAGCCGAGGGGGGAACTGAGCCCCACACCCACAGGGCTCAGGCCCAGAAGCTCCGTCCTCCGGGCTAACCTTTTCACAGATCCAAGAAGAGAATGACTGCTATTTTAAGGTCTGGAAACTGCTAGAACTTGGACGGGCCTTCGGAAGGCGGTGGCATGGAGAATGAGGTGCCCCTGAGCTGCTGCGCAGGTGGAGAGGATGAAAAGGCAGGAAGCTGACGGGTGGGGGAGGGGGGAGAAGGGGGAAGGTGGCCGAGGAAGAGGATGGGGCTCCTCGGGTCCAACCCTAAGCTGGTCCACTGGCCGCGGGCAGAGCCGGCGCTCTCTTCGGGGTGGAGAGGCAGGCACTTGGGGCTAACGAGCGGGCCATCCTGAGCCAGGGAAGGAGGCCCCGCCACCAAGCAAGATCAGCCGAGTTCTGCGAGGGAAGGGCACGCAGAAGCCGGCTATCCCTACCAGGCCACCCGCCTTGTCCAAGGGCACAGACACCCTGGGACCTACAGGGGCTACTCTGATGCCAAGAGAAGTAACAAAGGGGGACCGCGGCAGCTCCAAGACCTCGCCCAGATGGAGGGAAGGGACCTGGGGAGAGAGGGGGAAAAGTCGAGCAAAAGGTAAATACCTTGTTAGGCCTGAGCCTTCACCAGGGACTTGAGGGCAGGGGCCGCAGGCAGGGAGGGCTGGGGTCGAGTTCGGGGACTGTTTTTCCCATCCGTTCACATACAGAGACAGCAGCCCCCCGAGGGGAAGCGGGGGCCGGGCGACAGGCAGAGAAGGGGAGTGTGCTGTAATTAGGGACACTGCGCTGCCCAACCCCAAGGCGCCCGAGAGGAGACAGGAGGCAGGTGGGCACAACGGGTCTCACCAGGAAGGGAAGGGCCCGGCTCGCACCTGCAGCCCTGCTCCCAGCTGCCAACCACCTGCTGGGGGGGGGGGGGGGGGGGGGGGGGGGGGGGCATGGGGAGCAGCACGAAATGTGTTGCGGGGTTGCAGTCTGGGGGGTGGCGTCGTGTGGTGGGTCTCTCCCAAACTCCCGGGGCCAAAGGACAGCTGCTTTGGGGTCTGGGGGGGGGGTGACCCCCACCTTGGTCACACACCAACCCGAATGCCTTCCAACTACCTCCCCCTATCGATCCTATGCTGGTTTAGAGAGAACAGAAAACAAACGTGAGACAATTCCTTTCCCCTTCCCCCAACACCCTTTCCTGCTTGGCCCTTAGGAGGTGAAAAGCCTCTGAAGTGGCCCCGGCAGCTTCTGGGTGACAGGGACCACACAAGGCCAGTCCCCGTGCCCCTGCCAGGGTTCAGAAGCCCGAGAGGAGGGAGCTGCGAGAGCACTGCCAGAGAGCATGGACGGCCAGACAGACCACAGCCCGAGCAGACACTGGTGGTGAGGTCCACGGGGTGGCGCTGGGGAAGCTTTAAGGTGGCAGGTCACAAACGGGCACCTGACAGCCGCAGGGGGTCTACCCCGTCCCCTTCTCTGCTCTCGGCAGGTCCCTTCTTTCCTCACCAGACACGCTTACGCTGAGTGGGGACACCTAACAGTAAGTCCCTAGGGGTGAGGAAGACGGCCCCTGACCCTGTCTCCGGCCGTGATACCACAGGCCCACACGCGGGGCACACCCTTCACGGGGAGAGGACAGTGGCAGGCAGTTCAGGACACCCTGTTCTTATGGCAATGGTCACAACGGGATCTCAGGGACTCAGGCAGTCTCTGTGACAACGGGGACGTTTGGCGGGCACATGTGGGAAGGGGACGATCCAGGAGGCAGGAGGTGACGGGCGCTGACCTCACAGGAGTGACAGCTGCCTGCGGAAGACCCGGCCGTGTCCCAGGTAGAGGTTTGGCACAATAGTTTTTTCCTGGGGCGGGGTGGGGGGAGGGGGGTCTTCCTCAGGGAGGGAGACCCGATAACAGAAAGGTAGGCTTGTCGAGCTGGGCGGGGCTGACACTCAACCACTAGGAAGCTGGGGGAGGGAGGAGGGGGGGGGGAGTCACCTCGATCCCCCCGCCTGCCCCCGCCACCCGCGGACTCCCACCACTGCGTGTCCTGGCGTGGCCCAGAGTTTCCAGACGCCGAAAGAGAACAAACCCGCAGTTTGGACTTTCTTGAGTTCTCCTGGCCAAACCCTGTCTTCCTCTTCCAGGTGGTTCTTCGCCTCTGATCATTTCTAAGGCCCGAGGGCGAGCGAGGAGCAGCACGGCAGTGCCCGCGTCTGGTGGGGGACACGGAAGGACAGCCCGCGGGCCGCCTCCTGTCTTCACGCCCCCGTGGTGGGACCGACCCCCCGCCCCGCTCTGAGGAAGTGAGGTGTTGGAAGCAGAACCGGGGGATGGGTAAAACCAAGAAGACAGAGGGAAAATAAAGGAACAAAACAAAATAGCTCCCTAACCCCTTATAAAAATTAAAAATGAAATTTACACATATGCTTTGTCCGTGTCGTTTCTCCACAGCATTAGTTTCTTGCTCTTCTGAAGTCTTAATCGTTTAAATTAAAAAAAAAAAAGAAGAAAAAAAGAAAAAAGAAAAAAAAAAAGGACAAAAAATGAAATAAGATTAAAAAAAAAAAAAAAATGAAGCGAAACTAAAAGGAGGGGGGAAATCCCAAACAAAAGCTTCACATTGTCGGAGATCCAGCTGTTGGGAGATCGCCAACCGACCAAGCCGCCGCCTACATGCTCTGCCGTCCTCTGTGTGAGACGTGATGAGACTGTGGGTCCCGAGGATCAACCTGGAGGACAGAAGGCAGGGGATGAGTGGACCCAAGGCTGGGGATTTAGGCTCCAGCATCCGACCACAGGACGGCAGGACCTGTCATGTGCTGGGGGCCGGGGAGGTTCCTGTATTCTCCCCTTGCTAGGGAGTAAATCTAGATATGCTGTAAGCACCCTGCTGTAGGGACACATTATTCTTTCTTTCTTTTTAATTTTTTTAAAATGTTTATTTTTAAGACCGAGAACGAGTGGGGGAGGGGCAGAGACGGGGAGACACAGAATCCGAAGCAGGCTCCAGGCTCTGAGCTGTCAGCACAGAGCCCCCACGCAGGGCTCGAACTCGTCAACCGCGAGATCATGACCTGAGCCCAAGTCAAGACGCTCAACCCGCTGAGCCACCCCGGCGCCCCGAGACACATTATTCTTTCTCACAGAGGGAAACTGAGGCACAGGTTAAATTACATGACCGACATCACGCACTGACTGAGGGGCAGGCCCTGGCCGGGAACCCAGGCTTGTGGGCTGCAGCTACAACTCCGATCACGAACTCCTTCCCTATGCTATTAGGAAGAGTTGCCACGGGACCCCGGCTGTCCATCCCTGCAGGCCCTGGCCCACGGTCCTCCTCGCCCTGATTGTGCCTCGTGGCCATGCTCTCGAGTTGACTTACCCTATCTCACAGACAAGTGAGGTTCGGGTCCCTGAGAACCTGTATGAGGTCTGAGAACCTGTAGCCGAAGCTCTCAGGTCTCCAGAGGATACAGCATCCCACAGCCACGGACGAACAGGGGTGACTCGGGGCCGTGATTTAAGAATGAGGTTCTGGAGCCAGAACCTACAGTGGTGAACAGGTCCTGCCACTTGACCATGGGGTAGATTTACGTCCTCCGCCCTGTGGTCCCATCGCCTGTACCAAATCGCAGGCTATGATGAGGACCAAATGAACGAATACACGTGACATTAGAAACAGTGCCTGGGGCGCCTGGGTGGCTCAGTCGGTGGAGCGTCCGACTTCGGCTCAGGTCATGATCTCGCGGTTTGTGGGTTCGGGCCCCGCGTCGGGTTCTGGGCTGACAGCTCGGAGCCCGGAGCCTGCTTCGGGTCCTGTCTCTCCCTCTCTCTCTCTGCGTCCCCTCTCTCTCCTTCAAAAATAAACATTAAAAAAGAAAAGAAAGAAAGGAACTGCGCCTGGCCCTATTATGATTAGCTGTTGTTTGGGAACGGCCTTGGTGAGGCTGAGAACACAAGAGCCTACGCAGATTAGCCTTGGGCCAGCCCCTGGCTCCAGCCTGGCTGTCCCCGTCTGAGCTAAGCAGAACCCCGTCCTAGGCAGGCCGGGTACCCAGGGCAGCAACGCTCCATCTGTGTGGCACACGGCCTCATCTCGGGGTTTTGGAGTGCCTGCTCTCACCCTGAACAACTGAATCACACAAGTCTTCCACGGCATGCTTGAAATCCCTCCGAATCCCCCCCCACCCCCCGACGGGCCTCACTGTTGGATCCGCTCCGTCCGGCCTGAAAGGTCTGCCCTCCCCGCCCAGCGCCCTGCCCACTGTCTCTCGCTGCCCGTGCAGCCCGACCACACAGGCCTGTCGTCCTCAGGTCCCGGGGAGATGCCTGGCTAGTCCTCACGAGAGGCCGTGGGGTCCGGCAGTTTTAGACAATTTGCTTCCTGTCAGCCTGTTTCCTCCTGGGCAAAATGGGGGTGGGGGGTGCTTCTTTAAGGTCTGACTTGAGTAATGGCCGTAAACTACCTCGCCCACGGTGGGAACTGACTTACTCCGCGAACCTGTCCTCTCCCCGTCGCTGGCCAGAAATCGCGAATGTGTGAGATCTGAGCAGGCTGTAGTCCTGTGATCACCAGAACTGCTCCTAGCTGTGGGTGAGGGGAGCAGGGGAGACCCTGCTGGAGAAGTGCACCGGCGCCTTCTGGAAAGCCATCTGGCCATGTGTTCTCAGAGCTTCAGATGGGTGTAAGACCTCTAGACCCCAAAATTCCACTTCTAGACCTAGTTTAATGGATCATCTTAAAACATGAAAAGGGCTTTACGAATAAAGATGTTCACCGGAGTGCTATTTAAATTTTGACGCAACCCACAAATCCAAAAATAAAAGATTGAAGCCAATGATCCATCTACTCAGTGATATAATTACAGAGGAAACAAGGCTGTGTGGTGTTTTGAACATACTTCCCAGGGTTAAGAAAGAAGCAGGTTACGAAGTTCCGTGGCAGACGGTACGGCCATCACTGTGCAACAACCAAAAACCTCCAAGTGGCTGGAAATTGGCACGAAATACGTCGAAACGTGGTACTTGTCACGGGTGTGTTTTCTTCTACCCCACTTAGGAGCGAGGACACGTCGCGTTTTCATGCTTTACTTTGTGATGGGAAAAATCGCGCACTCTAACGGATAAGAAAAGCGGGCAGCCCCCAAGGAAGGTTGGGGAGGAGCAGCCCAAGACGCCAGACCCAGGCTCTTTTCTGGGCTCTTCCACACACAGTGCACGGCGAGAAATTGCCACATCTGTCAGGTGCGGTTAAACCGTGCAATTCCTCCTCTAGTTCAAGGCGAGGGAGGGGGCTCCCGGGGTCTGTAGATGAGTCAAGCGGGGAGTGCATTATAAAGGCACTTTTCGGAAAAGTATTTGATCTGGAAGAAAACACTGGACTTCTCAGCCCCAACCTTTTCCTCTGCTGCCTCTGCTTCCCTGCAGTTAGGTCCCCTCAACCGACAACAACAAATCCACTGGTGGGTCTGGTATCCCAGTTTCTGACTTGGAAAAATAAAATCATCATTAGCACACCCTGGGATGATGTAGAAGCCACCTCAAACTCTGGCTTTATTTTTTGCCGTGCCCGCTGCCTCCTGGCCCCATGCTTTCAAGATGAAGCAGAGCAACCAGCAGCCAGGGGGCGGGAGGGCTCGGGGGGAATCTCACCATCCAGGACATCCTAAGTCCTTGTAAAATAGGACAAGAAAAGCCCGGGAAATTGTAGGCTCGTGTGTGATCTCCTAAGATAATCTTTGGGACCAGTGACGACCAGTTTCAACCCTGCCTTCCTCCCTCCCCTGGCAGGACACAAGCTGAGGACAACCTGCTCGAAGGGATGCCCATCAGCAGAGAGGTGGCCCACGGCAGCAGCAAAGCAGTGGTCGAGGCGGCGGAGAGATTCAGAACCCGGGACTCCCTTGTATACACTTAACGAGCAGAACCAGAGTGTGCCCGCGGAAGGTCAAACCAACAGCACAGCTCTCCGCAAGCGCTCCCGAGACACCAGCGTGCAATGACCGCTGTGATCACCGGGTCCCCTGCCAGGAAGCCAGGCGGCCATTTCCCCCCGGCTCCTCCCCCCTCCCCCTGCTTTGGCACTGGGTCTGATCCTCCCGGTAGGACGTCCCAGGACGGCCTAGAGGTCAGGGTCTTCCCTGGGGCAGCGGTGGGGTGGGGGTGGGGGGGGCAGGGACAATAGAAGTAAGAGGGCTGTCTTCCAGGAGGAGAACCTTGGCTTTGGGTTTCTCTCCCATCTCCCATGACAGAAGGTCCTCCGACCCTCTTATGGAGCCAATGGCAGCGGCCACACCAGAACACAGGATCTGCGGTCACGAGTGGGAATGGCTCAGACCACCCAGTTCCGGGTTAAAGCAGCAGCGGACCCTCCCGGGCACCTGCTGGAACAACGAATGGGCCCCCGGGCTTCATCCTAGCAGACGTCAGACCCAGATCCCTGACTGCCCCTTCCGTTCTCAGCTTCACCCAAGGGCTGCCTCATCCCTCCCAGTGGAAAGCTTACCTCTGACCACAGAGCCCTCTTGGGAGGAGGCTGGGGCACAACGAAGAGTCGTGTGTGATTAACCTACAGATGACGTCAGCAGCACACTGCGCCGTTCGCCTCCCTGGCCATCTCATTTGGTGAGGATGACTGCCCCATTTTAACAAGGGAACAGGCCCAGAGAGAGGCCACAGTTCACCCCCCCCCCCCCCCCACAGAGCTGCTGAGCAGCAGACGTGGCACCGAATCCAAACTTCCCCAGTGTCCCTGCCCAATCTTTCCGCTCTGACGGTCCGCACTTGGTGCTCCCAGAGCTGCCTGGCCGGTGGCTTCCGACAGCCCGAGTCTGCGATGGTCCTGGGTCGGGGGCAGAGGGGCCGGGGAAGGCGTGTTGGCAAATCCTGCACTTTCTTATTTCGGCTCTCGGATGAGGGCCCCTCAGCACATCCAACCTTATTTCTCTGTACTTATCGTAACAGCAATCACTCACGGGGCACTAACATGCACATGCTACGGGTTTTGTAGGGAACAACCTATCAAGGCGGTGTTCAGCTCTCTTACGCTGCCACCCCGCGTGTCCCCTCGCGGAGCCCTCAGCCAACCACCTGGTGACGCAGCACCTATCGTCACCCGGTTCCAGAGAAGCTCAGAGAACAAGGACTGCACGGCGAGGGGGGCAGGAGGGGAAAGGGTTTGGGCCTAGGTCGGCCCCCCCCCCCTCCCCAGCTCCTGCTCATAGCATGTCACGGTCACGGGAAATCCCTTCCTGGAGCGCTTACGTGGAGCTTAAAACCCACGTAATCCCTTCATCTACGGACACGGTCACCCAGGAAAGGGTTCACGGACGGCCTGGCTCAGGTACCGCCGCACAGGCCTGGGGTCTAGAGCCCGTCACAGGATGCGGTGTTCCTCTGCCAGCAAAGCGGTTGTCTGGTCTGATCAAGGAGACCGGGGAGCAAAGTGCTCCCATTAATGCCACCAGCAGTTTGGACAATGGAAGTGGGGGGGGGGGGGAGCGTGGTGGCAGCGAGGATGACGGTGCAGGATGGATGGGCTCCCACGTCCCCCCCCCCAGGATGCAGACGCGGAACGCCCGGGTGAAGAGGGGCCTGTCCCGTACTCCAAAGGTGCGGCCTTCCTACTCTGTTGATGTCAAAAGGTCATGTTTTGATGGAACCAGTTGGGACTGGTTGGTGATCCCCCAACTCCTATACTCCGCCTCCTCCTTTCAAACTGCAGGAGGTCCTTCAAAATGCACAGGTCTGGGAGCCGCAGGATTTAAAAGCCTCCAGGAGCCACGCCTACGTTTTAACTCCGTTCGTTATCTTCACTCAAATGCTCTATCGGGGAAACAGCACAGGCTGAGGTGGGCGGTCCTGGGTTCAAATCCTGCCTCTGCCACTTACCAGCCATTTTTAATCATCTGAGCCTCCTTTTTCCTTACTGGCCGATGGGGTTTACCCTTTCAGGGTCTGCCGCGAGGATTCAAGGGAACTGCCCGCCCCAGCACTCGCCACCGGGCGGGACACCGGGACGGGCTACCGTGTTGTTAGCTGTGTTAACAGTCCCTGCGGTTCTCAGACCCAACTGTACAGCTTATCCAGAGATGGGGCTTAACTCAGGAACTTTCTGCCCCATAAGTTCCATATGGAGATGTAACATGAAGGCAGCGGATGGAGTAGTGGAGAGGGGCGCTCTCCAAGCACCTTCTCTGAAAGCGAGCCCCTGCCTCAAGGAGTGTCAGCGGGCAAAGGTACCCTTGGCACCCTTCAACCTGCTCAGGCCTCAAGATGGAGTTTTAATGTTTATTTTTTGAGAGAGAGAGAGAGAGAGACAGAGACAGACAGACACACAGAGTGCAAGTGGGCGAGGGGCAGAGAGAGAGAGGGAGACACAGAACGCGAAGCAGGCTCCAGGCTCTGAGTTGTCAGCACTGAGCCCAAAGCGGGGCTCGAACCCACGGACCGTGAGATTGGACACTTAACCGACTGAGCCACCCAGGCGCCCCTCCTCTCATCTGTTCAACAGAAAAGGAAACCATGTGGTTGGCAGGCCCATACACTAAACACAGCACAAACTCAAGTTGCAGCGTTAAGAACTCAACTCTTACCCAAGCTCTCCCCGCAGTCCGGGGTGGTGGTGTCACCGTGTAGTTAATGATGCCTCTGACAGCTACACACCATGCAAGGCCTCATCAGGAATGTTTCCTTTGCCCCCAGCGAGGGGCCGTGTAGGAACCGTCTCCACTTTACAGATGGGCAAACCAAGGCTCAGGGATTCGTCTTCAGCCTATCATATGCCGCGGAGGCACCAGAGGCAAGAGGACGGCAGGGTCACAGAGGGGCAGTCCCCTCCCAAGTAGGATCAGCTTCAAACCAAGTCATTCCTCACTTGTTTAATACACCAGAGCCGCTGGCTTTTCTCCTATTCAGCAATCGACATGCCCGCCCCACTTCAGCGGCCACGGCAACACCGTCTGTCCCCTCACTGGCAGAGGGACCGAGGCCAGGAGCGAAGCTTTCTGACGTACCAGTTATCTAAGGCTTTGTTAGCAACCGTGGGGCTCGGAGCGGGACTGTTCCACTAGGGAAAACCTTGCCACGAGCGGCCCGTGGCACAGCACACGGGCGGGGTCCCGGCATGCGTTACGGTCTCTGAGCCCCGACCCAGAGGCCCAACGGAGGCGCCAAGTTTAGAAGCAGGTGCCGAACGTGGGGAGTAGATAGATCATTCGTGGAGCATACTGTTACAGAGTGGCAGAGGGCTGGTGCTGTGTCAAGGGTCTGGGCTTCGAGGGAGAAGATCTAAAATGGACACCCCACCTTTTCCCATTACTAGTCGGGGCCCCGGAGCCTCGGTTTCCTCAACTTACAACGTGGACATGCCCGCATGGGTACACGGGCACGGTGAGGGGTGCGGGAGGTCACGGACGTGCAGGGACGGCCACGTGAGACCACACCCCAAACCACAACCTCACGGCACCACCAGCTGAGGCAAAAATGCCTGGCAAGGCGACTTGGCTTCAAGTCAGCCCTCTCTCGAGGGGACAGCCTCCTTTCTGCCTGGGGCCTCAGCAAGTGCTGGTCTGGCTGCGTCTTCCCCTGGCCCTCGACCTGCCCCCTCGCTGTCCCGAGACCACACTCACCCTTCCAGGCTTCTTCCACATGCTTCCTCCCGGAGGCCCCAGTCCCTGCGCTCCGGCGAGCAGACATGGAGGGACCACAGAACCCCACGAGCCAAGCCGTTGTGCTCCCCTCTTTCCACCGCTAACCCCAAGCTGCCTTAAAGGACAGGACCGTCCTGGGGCGCCTGGGTGGCGCAGTCGGTTGAGCGTCCGACTTCAGCCAGGTCACGATCTCGCGGTCCGTGAGTTCGAGCCCCGTGTCGGGCTCTGGGCTGGTGGCTCAGAGCCTGGAGCCTGTTTCCGATTCTGTGTTTCCCTCTCTCTCTGCCCCTCCCCCATTCATGCTCTGTCTCTCTCTGTCCGAAAAATAAATAAATGTTGAAAAAAAAAAAATTTTAAAAGGACAGGACCGTCCTGTGCTTCTCCTGAGCCTCTCGGGCTGCCAAGCCCAGAAGGAGTCCAATCCTGGCTGACGGACAGGAACCGGGAGTTCACACGAGGCAGTAAGAGAATTAATTTACAAACTCCACAGAATCCTTCAGCATGACGAGATCTTAACGCGAAAATATGGTTATGAAATCCCTGCCTGTAGTGGGGGTCCCACTGAACGTCCCCCACCAAGCTGGGTCAAGAGAGATGCTCGCCCTCACCTTGGAAAACCGGGCCACTTGTCCAGGCTCCAGCAGGTGGCAAGGCAGGAGCTGGGATGCTGCCTGTGCAAGCGGGCCACACCATGCCGCCCCCACATACCTTCCAAGCTGGGTGGAGAAGACCAGGCGCACAGGGATGAAGGGTTTCCCCGACACGACATCGCCTACCTGTTACAGGACCGGGGGGCTCCCCGGCCGATTTCGGCCCTCTCCCCCATCCCCTCCCTTACTGCCCTTCTGTTCAGTCTAGAGAGGGAAGCCTGAAGTCCAGGGGTGGCTACCTGGAAAATGCAACGATGCTCAACGACGCGCCTTAGCCGGCCAGGGAGGGGGTGGCGGTGAGCCGGCCGGGGTCCTGTTGGGCAGGGCGGACACCCACGCTCTGCACTCGAAGCACGCGGGTTGTTGCAACAGGTGGTGGCAGGGCGGCGAGGGGCAGGGCAGCCTCCCCCCCTCCCGAGGAACCGAACACCAGCTCTCCTGCAGCCAGCGGCCCACCTCGGTCTCAGAGGCCACCTGCCCTGTCTTCGGCATCCTCTTTACCCACTCATGCGTGTCCGGAGGAAGCAGCCCCAGGGATTCTGAAAGGCAAACCGTCACCCAGGCTGTAACGGGCACAAACCCAACTACAGGAATTTACTCCTGCGCTGCAATCCATTAAGAGACACTGAGGTAAAATGCGGAAAAATGATACAGGACCTCGCCTGGCCTTGGGAACCCGTTTCTGGTCATCTAGCTTTCCCTGCTGTTTGCCAAGGACCTCATTTCTTCCTGGGCCGCCAGGGCGCTTGGGAGCAGGGCAGGGGTTCTAAATCTGGGGTCCTCGGAACTCCAAGGATGCACGGGGACCGCAAATGCCCTGAAGCCACATGAAGTATCACAGTGCGTGTCGGTCCTGGGCCTTTTTCTGGAGGGACAGCTCCAACACTCAGATTCGGAGAAAGGCCCGTGACGCAAGGAATCTTGAGAACCATGGGCACCTCTGCGGGCTCCCTATCTATCAGAGCAAAAACTCTGAGCAGAAAGCAATGCTGGAGGGCTTACTGGGGTTCCCCACCGCACAGGTGAGCACGACAAGCCAGGCCGGGGCTCAGGGCTGCGGGGTGCGCTGCTGGGGGGCAGGCTCCGGCTTTACTGTGCCAGAGCCCTTCCTCCAGGGGGGCTGGGGAAGATCCCCTCCCTGCAGATGTTCAAGGCAAACCACAGACTCCTCTTTTTTAAATTTTCTTAATGTTTATTTATAATTGAGAGACAGACAGAGACAGAGCACGAGCATGGGAGGAGCAGAGAGAGGAGACACAGAATCCGAAGCCGGCTCCAGGCTCCGAGCTGTCAGCACAGAGCCCAACGCGGGGCTCGAACCCACCAACCGCGAGATCATGACCTGAGCTGAAAAGTCAGTTGCTTACCCGATGAGCCACCCAGGAGCCCCAAACCTGAGACTCTTAGAGCAGACAAAGGCCGTGGGGAGGAGACAGGCTCTGTGCCGAGTCAGCTGAGCTCGATCGGTGGCCCACTTACCACAGTGAGGACACACACTGTCGCGGCAACAGCTGGCAGGGCCTGGTTTGCTGAGCGAAAGGGGAGCGGGCAGAGCTTGGAGCCAAGATGGCGAGCGGCTGCAAGCAGATGGCAGCCTCATCCCCAGGATGTCAGCCAGGTCATCCAGGGCAGGGAGCGTTTCCGCATACGACGCAGCCAGCAGGTACCACGGAAGCTTGCAGACTCCAAGCCCGGGACGGATTACAGCAGTGTTCCTGTCGTCACCGCTGTGGACTTGCCTAATAGTGTTTCAAACCTTCCCATTCCTCCAAGTGCACGGCCCCAAAGCTTGCCAGATGCCCAAAAGGAAGTATCTCAATTTTTAAAAAATATTTTATTTATTTTTGAGACAGAGCATGAGCAGGGGAGGGACAGAGAGAGGGAGACACAGAATCCAAAGAAGGCTCCAGGCTCTTAGCTGTCGGCACAGAACCCGACGCGGGGCTCGAACTCACAAACCACGAGATCATGACCTGAGCCGAAGCCGGACGCTCAACCGACTGAGCCACCCAGGCGCCCCCCTCAAAAGGAAGTACTGGCAAGACCCAAGAGTCGGACATCTGGAAGGTTCTCTGGTGACCAGCAACCACAGGACTGTATCCCGCATCACCCCCACCTGGGTCCAATCTGAGGATGCAGACCCACTTAAAGCCGGTTTGCCTGGCCTTGGGGAGTCACCTCGGGAGACCCTCAGGAGCCGGGGAGCACCTGACCTGGTAGACAGGTACCGGCTGGCGCTCCAGATGAACTCAGGGGGAACTTTCTGTCTGCAGAAACAGCCCTGGTAATTGGCAGTCGGCTACAGGGACACCCTAACTAATTCCCCTCCTCAACTGATTAAGCGTGGGGATGAAATGATTGCTGCCAAGGGCCTCAATCGGTCCCCGAAGAGACTGAGGTGCAGCTGTGGCTGCTGTGATGAACAGACAAAGGGCTCCGGGGAGAATTCTCCTCGCTGGCCCCCAGCCAGGAGGAAATCTAAGGTGCGGGCACAGCTAAAGGGAAGAGGTGGTTCTTCCATATGGTGATGGGACAGTTGGTGGTTATAAAAGGCGAGACTCCGACGAGGTCATGCCCACAGTGGTCTGGGCAAAAGGAGACCATATGGATTTCTGGCTACAGCCACCAGGCGGAACGAGGCCCGGCGTGCCCAGGGGAACTCACTGGGGCCACTTGCTAAGGGGCCTGGCGCTCTCTCAGCGAAAAGAAGAGCCCTGCGGATCGCTAGCGGAAAGCCACGTGAAAACGAATGATTAGCCCGTACGGATTTGGTGAAAACAAACGGGCGGATCGAAGGCCAACGCACCGAGCTGCCGGTTAACCGAGCTCTCCCCGTGAGCTACGACTTGCGTCGGGCCCTTCCGGCTTCTCGTGCATGGAGTCTTTGCAACAGCGGACGGTGAACGGCCGTGTCCAACGGGTACCACTGAGCAGACGGGAAGTGGGGACCCAGAGAAGCTGGGGGCTTGACCAAAGTCACCCAGCTAGGAAGCGGGAGGGCTGCAATTCAAACCTACATTTATCAGCATACCAGATCCCCAAGTAGGTGCCTTCCTGGCACCAGCGTGGAAGCACCGGGCTCCCGATGGCTTCCCCGGGTGTGGCCCCATCGCCCTTCACGGGCTCAGGAAAGGGCTGTGCCGTCTCGCACCTTCTGGAGGCTGGCATGGTCGGGTGTGGCATCTCCTCCCTCCCCCTGTGCGGACTGGCTCATCTGCCGAGAATAATACAGACTTGTATACAACCACTGCCACCCACCCCCACCTTTTCTCCAGGGCGAAGGTCACCCTCCTTAGGTTGACATTCAAGGCTCTCGGCAACTTCACGCTATTTCGCTCTCCCACTGCACCGCTGTGTGAACCAACCCAAAGACCCGCTCTTGACACAGATTCTCAATGTTCTCATGCGGTGTCCCTTGCTGAGAACACCCGTCGGCCCTCCTTTCTTCAATGGCTACCTTAAGTCACAGGTCCCACGTGTTGCCATTACCCACTTTCTCAACCAAAAGCCAGTGCTACCTCTGCTGAGCTCCCAGGAGCACTGAGCACCGGGCCGCTAGACTTGCTAACGTGACCTGTCTTCAGAAGCGGGTGGAAAAGAGCAGGGACACCTCTAGCCCTGGAGGTGGCATTTGCTAGCCACGTGGCCAGTGGGGCAAGTCACTTCCTGTCTCTGGAGTGGAAAGGACTCCATACCCAGGACGCACGTGAGGTTTTAACAAGATAATAAACATAGTGGGAGAGTACGAAGTTTGGCCAACGGCACGTGCTCAGTAAGCGAGTGAGTGAGACAGAGAGAGAGAGAGAGACAGAGCCCCCCATCCCCTGCCCTCACGCCTTACGATAATAATAAAGACTCCAGGCTGTACCAGGCCTGTTCCTACGCAGAAACAAATACAGCAAAGGCAAGGCCACCAGCTAGCTGCAAAAGCTCTCAGGAAGCATCTGTAAAGGAGTAAAGAAACAGACGGTTCTAGGGAAGGAGATGTGAACAGGTGGGGCCAGCTTCTACCCTGTGCCCCACATGCCTTGAAAACCAAGGCGTCTGGGGACAGCTGAAGGACTGACTTTGAAGCCCCTTTCCCCGTGTCAAGTTCAGGCCATGGGGCCGCCCCGCAGCTCTTGGTTCTTGCACAGACATGCCCAAAGGCAACCGAGAGCAGAGGACTCCCCCGCACCTTCTCCCCCTGTACTCCTGTCCTTAACCCAAAATAGGAAGTAGTTCCCAGTTTACAAATTAAAGTAGCTCTCAAAATCAATTTTATAGCCAGCAATCATGGTCCTGATGTTATATAACCACACACACACACACACACACACACACACACCCACAAAGAGCGAGATGCCAGCGCTAGAAAGCTGCTCTCTGGCAGAACCAGCAGCCTGCCCATGTGACAGGACGCTGCACAGGTTTCAGCTCTGAAAAAGCAAAAGTAAATACAAAAAACAACAAAACGCTATGTTCTTGGAACATAATTATAGCAGAGTGCATATGCAAATCAAGACAGAAGAGCCAGACACATCAGTCACCTAATGAGAAGCTGATTACAAAAGAACAGATCACAGGAAGGCACGGTAATCAAACAAGGGCTGGAAGGCAGCCTCGGGTCTCAGGGGGGCTCTCGGGGCTCAAGAAGGTATCCCGTGTTTAGCCCCAAATTTGGGATCCAATGGCACTTCAAAAAAGACCCAGAAAATCACATACAACTTACCAGTTGCCTGTCTAGAGGAGAGAGGATGGGTTTATGGCCACAGCTCCAAGATATATCTGTGTATTTTCCACCCCCCAGAGCCCCTCTCCTCCTGCAGGGTTCATGGTCTCGTACATGGCTCTGATCCCCAGCCCAGAGATTCACGGAGCCACCCCTACCTTCGTCTCCCTCATTCGGTCCACCTGCAAGCCTCCGGCGATTTCCAAATGCACCCCGAATTCACTCTTCCCCGTCCCATGCACCATCCACCCTAACCTGGGAAACTCGACTTCCCAGTTGCCCACCCTGTCCCACCCGGGTCTGGACTTGCCCTCTCCAACCCTGGCCACAGAGCCACAGTGCTCCTGTAAACACGGAAACCGATGGTTACCGGTGCAGGGACTTACCACCTCCAGAGCCCCACAGATCAGGCTCCTATCTCCTCCACCTGCCCCTACCGATTCATTGCCCCCCTGCCTGGCAGACACCTCATTCCTCAGGTCTCAGTTTCAATGTCACCTCCTCTACAAGACTTTCTCAGACCGCCTCGGGCAGGTCCCCTATCTTCTGCTATTTCCTCTACCCGTACATGCTTGAAATCGTAGCTCTAGTTTTCCCTTAGGACCTGACCTGTCTCTCAAACCATGGTCCAAGTACCTGGAGGGTGGGGACCAGATCTGAGCTGTCCCCGATATACTGCAACACCTACAGGCTATCAAGAAATTTAACGGGGGGGCGCCTGGGTGGCTCAGTTGGTTGAGCCTCTGACTCTTGACTTCAACTCAGGTCATGATCTCACGGTTCATGAGATCGAGCCCCCACATCGAGCCCATGCGCTGACAGCACGGGGCCTGCTGGGGATTCTCGCTCTCTCTGCCCGCCCGCCCCCCCCCCACCTCTCTCTCCCTCTCAAAATAAGCAAACTTAAAAGAAATTAAAGAGCCCCTCTGGGGTGTGTGTTTTCTTTTTATTGGTGGGAGCAGGTGGGAAGCACATGAACGCACACACATTCTGAGACTGCTTCTAGCTTTTACCGGCGTGGCCAAGAATTAGCACGGAAAGACAACAGAACCCAACAGCTATGGAGTGGCTAGCGCATGCCTAGCATTCCTAGGCCAGCTGTATATTAATTTTCCTTTTAATCCACATGCAAACCCTACAGGGGACGTGCTAGCAGGCCATCTTATACATGAGGGCTCCAAGGCTCAGAGAGGTGCCGGAGGTTTAGCCGGACTGAGGTCAGGGATTAGCTTCATCTCCATGGCCCAAACTGGGCACAGAGCAGGGGCTCCATGCGCGCCTGGGGGATGAACAAGTGAAGGTTTCGAGTCAGGATTCAAAGCCACGTCTAAGACTCCACTTAGACATCGAAGCCCTACCTGCATATTGTTGCTCCCCCATTCCCTCGGTCCAGCTGCCTCTCAAATTCCCCCCCTTTCTGGAAGGGCGATCGCCTGTCCTACCACAGAGACCCCACAGGGGGCCGTATTCCCCTGGCGGTACTTGCTGGGGATCTTCCCAAGAGGCCCACTGTATTATTATGGCTCAGCAGTCTAGTCTCCCAGGGCCACGGAAGCCCATGGAGAAGTTCAATTATTTCCTTTCTCCTCCCAGGAGCAGGTGGCTGCAGGAACTCAACCTCATCCTAAGGACACTTGCACAGAGGGAGAAACCGACAAAGAATCGGGAGTCTTGAGTCCTGGAAACTCCTCCACCTTGGAGCCCACGAGTGCGCCAGGGCTGAGGGAGCGGGAGAGGGGGGCCGCCAGCGGTCCTTCAGCTGCCCTGGTTTTCTGGATGAGGAAACCACGGCCCACAGAGAAGTGACTTGCCTGAAGTCCCAATGCTAGGTAATTATGGAAGGCAGAGACAGGATCAGGACCCGGTGGGGTCCCTCCTCCTAGTGCTTAAGCCTAAATCTAAGCTTTTTGAGGGCAAAAGGTTAAGAGGCAAGGTGCAACAGACGGCAAGGTAGGCAGGCCGTGCCGTAGCCCTCTTTTGTGCGGCCCGCTCGCAATCCTGAGTGGGCATCAACTTCACCCAGAGGGCTTGCCCAATACCGCTCCCTGGCTTCCAGCTCCATAGGACCGAAGTGGGGCCAGGGATCCGCATTCTAACAAGTTCCCAGGGGATCCCGCCAGTCTCGGGACCACACTTTGAGAAGACTGGTCACTAATGCCGTGTGTGCTGGGGCGTGGGAGCTCGTGAGGGGAGGCGGGGAGGAGTGTGGCAACAGCTTGTCAAGATCTTCAAGTCCACGGGATAGAATCTCGATCTACCAAGTAGGAGACTTCTCACTTAGGTCATTCACAGTTCCTGCCACCGCTGCAATGGAAGCAATCTTTCGGACCCTCGTTAAAGCCTACCCAAGGCCACGTAATCAGGCTGCAGACCCTGAAGACTCACATCTGGGTTTGCCTACGGCACCCCCAGCTTGCGCCCAACTCCAGGACACTCTAAGAGTGGGCAGGACGTCAGAGTTCCAGAACAGCTGTCCTACCGCCACAGGGCGTCCAAAACACTGGGCTGGAGCGAGGTGCTCTGCCGAGGTTCCTCGTGCTACACCTGGTTGGTGCCCCTGCCCTGAGCATCTGAGGGGCAGGGGAGAGGGGTGGATGTCTGGATCCCATCAGCGGGGACATCTGGATTTCAGCTTAGGCAACTGGCCTAACCTCCCAAGTGATTTTTTTTTTTCTAGAAGGTAAAAGCCACACTCTGTTGTCTGTCTGGGGTGTGGTATGCTCACCCTCATTTCTGTTGCCCCATGCGAACCAAGGGCTCCTTCCAAACATTCGTCAAACCGACTATGCAATCTGGTTGCTAACAAACAAATGAGTCTTTACTTGTGACTTCCAGTTCTCCTTATGTCTGCGCGAGGCTGGGCTGGGCCGCGAAGGCCCACGTACTCTGCCAAGATCTGACTGCATCGTACTTCCAGCCCAGGCCTCAGATGTGCTCTAGACCAGAGCCTTCTGGAAGGACATGTCTGAGACATGTCTGAAAAAAGCAGAAAGGAAAAGACAACAACAACAGCAACAACAAAACCTAAAGGGTGCTGTCCGTGAGATTTCGGGGTTTCCTTTTTCCGGAAGGATGGACGTAAACGCAGAACGAGTCCATCGCTGTGACTTTCCCGTTGGAGCAGCTGGCCGATGCCAAGATCCCACATCATATACCAAAGCTGACCTGCTCTCCATCACTGCTACAGTACCGACCAGGCCTTGGAATGACGAAGAGCCAAGGTTTACCACGCGGGAGGTTACCTGCCCAGGTGCCTTCCAGGCTCCTTTTTTGCAGCCTAGAAAAACAGAGGCATTTTCATTTTCCTCACTATGCCCTATGGTGTGCCTGGGTGGCTCTAATCCATTCCTCCCGAGTCCCTAGACATCATTTTCTTTTACAAAGAAACAAAACACAGAAATCTGACCTGTGTATGATGCAGGCTGAGTTATAGCTTTCCCCGGGCACCTCTAACTGAAAGTGAAATTCCTTTAAAGTTGGGAAATTCATTGCAGTATTTTATGGTATTGATTTATTTTAAACTTGGCTGGCAGTTTTAAGGCCTGCCATGCCTCTGAATCCCAGAAATGCTGGAGGAGGTCTCCATTTCCTTTGATTCGGTAATACCACAGAGGACTCACTAGTGGAAATGAAAGGAAGGGCTGCGATACTGTGTGTTGCTGCCCTTGTTTATCAAGACAGCACCCTGGGCCTTCTCCCCAGGTCCTGGGTCCACAGCGCATCTCTGGTTGGGGGTTTCGCTACCAGAACCGTATCCTCTCTCCTCGCCAGCTGGGTCCTGGACCCAACAAAGCCTCGGTAAAGCTAAGGCGAGTTTCTGGCGAGCCCTGAGCTGTGACCTACTCGCGTATCACCTGGTTTACAAGATGCCTCTGAACTTGCCTTCGGGAACTAGCTCGAGGTACCACCTCCTCCGGGAAGCCCTCCCTCCACTCTCTCCAGGCTTCCTGTAGCGCTCCGGAGCCACAGCGACCACAACTAAGCACCCGTGTCTCATCCGCGCTGCCACACGGGTCAACCGCCAGGGGGCAACACTGGAGGCCAACCGATCAACACCAAAAGTGACGTGGCCCCATTGAGAGGCACCAAATGATGACATCCTCTGCTTTAGTCAAGATTTACTAAATGCACTGGAAGTTTCGTCGGGGAGAAACCCAACAACTACTGCCATTTTGCTTTGGGTCCAGAGCCTCAACTGCCCAGGCTACTTCCACTTTTACTTGAGACGGGTTTCCACCAGGATACCTGGCAGATGGAACGGGCAACAGGTTGCTTCGGGTCACGTCAGAGTCCCTTCCGCACACTGGTGCCACAGACGGTTCCGGCACTCCCTCAGCGCAAGCGCCCTCCTGGCGGCCATCAGCAGCAGTGGGCTTCGGGTCTCCCACGGTCCAACCTTTGGCTAATTCTCACTTCTGCCTGCTCATGTGGCCTCTGCCTCCCGCTCCCCGACCCCTGGCTAGGTGGGTGCCTCCCGTCTCCCAGCCTCGCCTCCCCCTGCCCACATTGGAGGCAGCGGCGGTGTGACACAGGGGGAATCCGCACACAGGTGAGGTCACCCGAAGGGGCGGGTGGCGACCAAGATCGGCCGTCAGACTGAACGCTGCCCACGGGCGGCACCGTGCACGAATGCCTTAGGGGTCACCGGTGCGGTGCTGCTTGGAGAGGGACCCTGTCATCTGCCTGAAAACGTCAACCCATCGAAAGCCGCTTTTGAAGAGGCTGCAGGAAGCAGAATGGAGCAGGGAAACCTCCGGTCGGACACCCTGCTTCAAATCCTGGCTCTCAGCACTTAGTAAGAGTGGTTCTCTGCTTCCTCAACTGCAGAAGGACGGCCGCCCGGGACAGGTACGCAGGTGCTATGGGCTGATTATATACAGAGTGTCCACTATAAAAAAGATGTGGAAAGTATTTAATTCAGAGGTGAGGAGAAAGGACAAAACCTCTGCTCAACACCAGTCAGGGGCCCCTCCGAGCAGGTTTTGATAACCAGGGGCTACGATCGTGGGTAGGAGTGCCTGTGTCCTGGAGTGGGGGGTGGGGCGGGGGGGGGGCAGGAAATGGGACTTGGAAGGACCCCAACCATCAGGCAGGCCCGCTTACAGCTGGATGATTACAAAAGCGATTTTGCTGTGCGCTGCCCAAAGGGATGCCGTCTGGGCTCAGAGGAGCCAAGGATGCCAGGGAGGAGCAGAATGTGAGGAACAACAGCCCTGGGGCAGGCCTGTCCCCTCACTGAGGCTTTGATGTCCTGAGGAGCTTCAAGGGACAGATTATCCCTGGGGGCCACCAGCCCCATTACATAACCCACGGCTCAGCTTAGCTTCCTCCCGTTGATACAGCTGGAGCCGGAGCAGGGATGGCGACAGTAGGGGTAGAAGCCAGCCCCTCCCAGGGAACTGTCTGGTCTCACAAACACCAGCCTTTGTGACCCGGGGGAGCCTCCAGAAAACATGAGTGGACGGATCAGGCCCTGCAGCCTCCCTGTAAGCCGGTACCCAGGGCTGCCAGGTCCTCACAGTGAAGGCTGAGCTTTAATTTCCAGGGGAAAGGAGAAGCGAACCTTCTGGATCTTTGCTCCCGACCCCTGCACTCTTACGCAGCCCCGCAGTCCCGTGGAGTGCGAGCGGGGAGATTTCCATTTTACAGACGGGGACTCAAGAGGGGCTCAAGACTACAGATCTCCTTGGATCAAAGGATTGATAAACACCCACTCAATCTATTCCCCTTCCAGTGAGCTCTCAATTTTAATGTTTTTATTTTTTTTATTTTTGAGACAGAGAGAGACAGAGCATGAGCAGGGGAGGGGCAGAGAGAGAGAGAGGGAGACACAGACTCTGAAGCAGGCTCCAGGTCCTGAGCTGTCAGCACAGAGCCTGACGTGGGGCTCGAACTCCCAGACGGTGAGATCATGACCTGAGCTGAAGTCGGACGCTTAACCGACTGAGCCACCCAGGCGCCCCTGAGCTCTCAATTTTAAATAAGACCCCCACTCTTTAAGGATCTAGGTCATCTACTTAGGGCAAGGATGGCGTTTCCCTCCTCCCATCCTCTCTTTGGAAGGGTCAAGGCTCCACCAGAGACTAAGTGGGATGAGCCTCTGGGGTGGGAAGAATCAAACGGACTCCAGTCCCCTCAGCAGCTAAGGCTTCACGGACAAAGTGTCCTTCTTATCCCTCTTTGGGCTACCTAGCTGTTCACCAGCACGCAGTGCTTTCCTGGAGAAGAAACTAGCTCCCAACTAGAAACCTACTAGGTGCTCCTGGAGTACCCATATTACTCGTCTCAGCCTTCCCTTGGTGCTCAACCGTTTGCCAAACACAATTACAAAGACCCATGATTTCAGGGCGCCTGGGTGGCTCAGCTGGTTAAGCAGCCGGCTTCGGCTCAGGTCACGATCTCGCCGTTTGTGAGTTCGAGCCCCGTGTCCGGCTCTGTGCTGACAGCTCAGAGCCTGGAGCCAGCTTCCGATTCTGTGTCTCCCTCTCTCTCTGCCCCTCCCCCACTTGCATGGTCTCTCTCTCTCTTTCAAAAGTAAACATTAAAAAAAAGAAAAATGCAAAGACCCATGATTTCCATAGATGATTCAATGAGGCAATACCCCATACCGGCTGACACCAGGGACTTAGACCTGGGTTTAAGTCTAGACTCAGCTCCAGACCAGCAGTGACCTTTGGGAAGTTACATGAAAAGAAATAAATGAAATAATGGTCAAAAACACTTGGCCCACGGATGGCCAGTGACTACCCCATCCTGGCCACCTTCGGAACTGTCGCCCTCCTTCAAAACCTACCCCTTTAACCTTAACCTCACATGCACAGGGTCTCCAGGTGGGGGTCCCATGGCCGGGAAGCTCAGTTTCATGTGTGTGCTTCCCACAGGGCCTGCAGTCCTGTGAGGGAAGGGCAGGGCTTGTGTGCTCCTGGATTCACAGCTGGGGCAGGAAGTCACCCTCAACTGAGAGGGGACCCAAATGCCCATCTGTCCCAGGTTCCCAATGTCCCCCCGACAGCCCGTGTTTTAATTTACCCTCCAGGGATCCTGTTTTGGAAATCCAGCTGTTTAAAACGAACCACGTTAAGCATTTCTTTCCCATCTTTTAGTCTCCAGCATCACTTTTGATTAACTGGACACTCAGAATGGGACACAATTTGGGTAGGATTCTGCCGAAAGCAAACAAATGATCTGAAGAGATTTCTATAGCTCCGATGCGAACGAACATGCCGTTGCCTGTTGGATGATCTGGAAAAGGTTGGGAATCTGCAGGAGACCGTGAGGGACCCCGCCAGAGGTTGGGGGACCGTCCTCTCAAATCTCACAAAACAAGAAAAATCTGAAGCCTGGGTCAAGGGGTCAACTCAGGTCATCCAGCATGCGAGCCCAGAGCCACGTCTTTGGACCACAGGCCAAGGATAAATATATCCTTTATTACTTCAACAATAACTTAAGCTGGATTCTTTTCTCTCCGATGTTAGGCAGCTACCAAGATCACATATGGAACAAAGAGTATTTTCTATGACCCTTCAGGTCACAGCAACATCTGATTTCCTTCAGCAGGCCTGAGCCACCCGCTCCAAGTAAATGTCACTCAAGGGCCCTGGCTTCGTCCGGCCCTAGTAACCGAGGCTTGTATAGGAGACAGCAAACTTGGACATGAATGTGGATTCCCTCATCTTACAGCACCCTCCCTTGGTAACATGGGCGGTGGCACGCAGAACACCAGTCTGGCTTACCCACTTTGGGTAAGGTTTGTGGCCAGCTGGGAGGAAACGTTAGGAATTATTAAACATCTTTAAAAAATGACAAATAAGGGAGCGGTAAGACCCACCATCGAGTAATCTTTAAAAATAGAGAGGTTTTCTGGAACAAGCAATTGGACAGAGTTGCCTCTGAGCCCAGCTTTGTTTATTAAAAAAAAAAAAAAAAGAAAGAAAGAAAAAGCAATCTGGTAATCCTCTGAGGGGAGGCTACTAAAAACCATGGTCTTCGGAGAGGAACAGAAGACAATACTTTCACCTCGAGCCAAAGTGTGTATCTAAAATTTAGCATTACACTTACACAGTTTACACAGGGCGCTTGCACAACCTCTTGTGATTCCAGCCACCTCAACAAGAAATATCTATCTCATTTTATGGACAGTAAAACCTCAGTAAGGTAATTATGATCTACCCCATTTAATGGAGGATAAAATCCAGAGAGGTAAAATAACTTGCCCGAGGTCCCACAGCCAGCCAACCACGAAAACGGAAACACTTGGTCCCGGACGGTCCACCAGGCTCTTTTCAGAGGAGCCCTGTGTTGTCAACCCCAAGTGCATGCGTTCAGTGCTGCAGAGAGCTAAAGCCAGGGGGACCCTGAGTTGGACATTACTCTGAAATCTACAACCCCAGATTACGGAGGCGGTTCTCCATCATGCCGGTACCGGGGACAAGAGTGTTGCCTACACGTGGTGGGAGTTTGAGCCACGACAACAGGCCGAATGGGAAAGCTGGCAAGGACTAAGGACACACAAGTTCCCTGTCTTCATTTGGGACCTTGAATAATTCCTTCTTTCTAGGCCTCCAGCTGCCCTCCACACAAAATTCCTCAGGGAGAGACATCTACACCCCCGGTTCTCCAAAGTGTGGTCTGGAGCGCGGGACTCCATGAAGCCAAACCTTTTCTTAGTAACACCGAGACACGTTTGCCTTTTTACTTTCCTCCTCTCTTGCATGTACCGTGGAGTTTTCTGGAGGTTATGTGATGAGGGACGTGGCACCAGGTTAAACATCAGAAGCAGACAGGAGAACCCAGCTGACTGTTAAGGCAGATGGTAAAAGGACTTGCAAGAATAGATAGAAAGCACGGCCACTCTACTAAATTTTTTTTTTGAAAATATTTTTCATCAACTATGATGCTTCCATTACAGCGTAGCTGATTTTTATTCATTTGAAAAGAACACTTAAAACGCTTCTCAGTTTTAATTGTTAATTCTGCCAGTATCCATAGATAGAACCCAAACCAGGACCTCTTTGGAGTCCTCAATTTCATGAGTATAACCGAGCCTTTAAACCAAAAACTTGGGAGAATCAATGGTCTATTCTCACTGTCTCCAACTCCTCTCCTTTCATTTCCTCTCAAACCCACCCTCATCAGGGGTTCTCCCCATTATGCGCCACCAAAATTGCTGGTGAGCGCTAATGTCTTCCTGATCGCTGAAGCCCAAGGTCAATCCTCGGTCCTCTTCTCCCTCGACCCACCGCCACAAGGACCACAGCTGATTACTTCCCCCTCCTGATGTCTCATCTTCATCCGGCTTCCAGGACACCGGACCCAGGTCTCCTCTCTCTCTCTGGCTCCTCTCCTTCTCCCCAACCTCACTGTGGGATGGCCCAGAGCTTGGTCCCTCTTGGAAATCACTATGCCCGCTGCGGTGCCTTGGCGGTCTCTAAATGTGTTATCTCTAGACCAGATCTCACCCCTGAACCCCAGACTCCTCTAGCTCCTGTCCCGCCTCTGTGCCTGGATTCCACTTAGGCATTCCAAACTTTCACACGACAGCAAAGCCTAACTTTCCCCAGCCAAACCTGTTCCTCTCGATGCCCCTCCCATCTCATTTGGTGGCAACTCCATCCTTCCAAAGGCTTCCAAGGCCAGAAACCTCTAAGTCATCCTGGATCCCTTTCTCTCGTACCATTCGCTCCAGCAGGAAAATTGTTGGCTGACTCCAAAACTCATCCCCAATCCAATCTCCCCTCCCTGGCTCCATGGTTCCAAGCCACCACTCCCTCTCACACCTGGGTTGCTACAGTAGCCTCCTATCTTATCCCCTATCCTTTTAGGGCAGCAGCCACAATGATCCTGTCAAAAGATCAGTTCTCACACAGCTGAAGGACATACCCAGGACTTCCCATCTTACCCAGGCACAAAACCCCAAATCCTTACAATGGCCTCCAAGGCCTACCCTACTTGACTCCCAGTCACCTTTCTTGCGTCTTTTCGTACATTCCCCTCCCTGCTCTGCCCAGCTTCTGAGCCTTTATACTGACTGCTCCCTGTCTGGGATGCTTCCCCCCGCCCCCCTCAGAAATCCTCATGACTCACTCCCTCCACTCCTAACCTTTACTCAAATGTCACTGTCTCGAGAGACCCACCCCGATCTCTTCCACTGAAAAGTACACCTCCGCCCTCCACCTCTCAGTAGTCTGATGTCCCTTGTCCTGCTCTAAGGCCCCCAGAGTACTGAGTATTTTCGAACATATCACTTATAAGTCCATCTCCCCAACAGAATATAAGCTCCACGACTGCCGAGAATATTTGTCTAGTTTCTCTACTGACGTATCTTTGGTGCCAAAGAGTCCCGGGCAAATAGTTTCTCAATAGTATGTTGAATATGTGGAATTAGCTTCTCCGTCTATTAAACTTAAGTGGGGAGCAGGGGGAGGCTGCA
>NW_024412427.1:15639982-15670619 GCF_014898765.1 Herpailurus yagouaroundi | reverse complement strand
AGCTTCTCCGTCTATTAAACTTAAGTGGGGAGCAGGGGGAGGCTGCACAATAGTTCATCCCAACTCAAGCCTCCGATCCCTGAACTGGCCAGATACAGCTCACAACTATTGTCCTCACTAGCAGTCAGAGCCTGGGGCACTTTGCAGGGCTACATGCCCCATCTTATCTTATGTCAAGGTCATCTATTTCTCCTACCTGAAGGAATCACCCCTATAGGAGCTAAAACTGTGCCCTGCAAAATAGCACAAATCCCAACCGTGGCTGTGCAAATGGAGCCCCGATCTCAATCAGTTGCGACAACCCCACGATTCTAACCCACATTCAGGTCTCTCTTCCAATGACAACCATCATCTTACTCCAGGGCAAACTTGAATTCTAAGAGCTTTTTTATAAGCGGAAGGGAGGAGATGTGATGGTGTGAAATACGACGAAACCTGGTCTAGCCGACCCTTTCTGGGCTCTGACCCGGCACTGTCTCCTACTGAGCTTTAGGGAGCACTCTTTCTTGGTGGGCAGTGGGGACGAACTGGCCTGGCATCTGGAAAGTGCTCAGGGGTTTTGGAAAGGACTAACCTGGTGACTCAATCCAGAAAGTTCACGGAGAACACTGCAGATGTGACCAGGCTCAACTCGGCACTCAGCACCACCAACTAGCCCTCTGAGGGTGATGAAGGGGAAGGAAGGGACTAAGAACCAACCTGGGTGACTGACGGCTCTGTGCCCAATGTGACCCCTGGGATTAGCAGCACCCCCTCATCGCCTCATCTCGAGCATTCAGCGAATTTAAGAGGAGCTCGTTTCCAACCTGCCCTCGTAAGAACAAGAAGGTAGGAGGGAGGGAGGAATACACCTGCAACTTAACTTAGGACGGTGGAGAAATGACTTAACCCCCGGCGGAGTCGCAAAGGTGAACCAAAATGCTACTGTGTCCCCCTGGCGTATCTGGCGGTCGACCTTCTCTTCCCTTCCCACAAAACTAGGCTGGACGACGTGAGCTTAATTCGCATCTGACCAATCCACCAGCCAGCACGTGTGTCTGCTGCCACGCAGCTCCCCAGATTTAGGAGCTCCTTGTGCTTCCACATCCGGCCAGCTGTCCTGCCAACCGCCTGCCCTGAAGACCCAGGCACCGTTCCATCCTCACGGCTACTCAATTTCAGGTTCAACGACATCCCTCATGGTGGGAATAAACTAATTGGTGCGTCTGGTCTCCCAGGCCCCAGTTCAACTCAACTCGCACGTGCCGGAAGTTCTTAATTGCTGCGCTGCGCTGCTCTGCCCCGCGGGTATCTGCCTCCCAGATGCCTACTAAGTCAAGGCCAAATTCCAGGGTCCCTGGTGCCACCTGATTTCTGATTTCATTTCCCTGGCTCACACCTCAGACTCAGGTCCAGGTGAACTCCCACTGCCACTGCTGGGATTTGCCACCTCAGCTCTCCTAGCAGGTCACGGTCTCTCTGGTTACCACCGGTCTGCCGTCTCCGCGACCCCAAACCAGGGGAGGTTCTCAAAGGCGCTAGGCTGCCTGTCTTCAGGTCCTCTGCAGAGGCTAGTCCTTTTCCCTGCAACGCTCCCCTGACCCCCAATTCCCCAACTCCCCTAAAAGGCTCATTTCCCTTCCTATCAGTTCTCCTTTGTGGCAAAGCAACTATGGTTAAGTACCGATCAATGTTTCTCTCCCCAACTAAGCTGCAGAATTCATGGGGATGGGGCCATTTTCTGAATTTGCTGACCACTGCCACCCCAGGGCCCAGCACAGCGCTCAAACGAGAGCCCGAATCAATCTCCTTAAATAAGCGAAGACTTCCGCATAAGACTATTCACTCGCACGTCATTCACAGTATCTAAAATGGAGAAAACCCATCAGATGTCTAAAGCAGGAGAAAGGTTACGTTATGGCACGTGTAACGGAATGCCAATGTTGGAAAACTGTACTTTCAAAGGATCACATGGGGAAGTGCTCAGATTAGCGCCGAAAGGGCAGGAAACAAAGCGGTGCCTAAATATAGCACGCTCTAAACCGTGCAGAATTGCACGTGTGACCAGGAGGGTACCATCAGGGGTAGCGTGTATTCTCTGAAAAAAACTGTCCGTACCTCTTGCACATTTATTGATCAATGGATGAGGAAAAGGGATTTCTAAAAAACCTCGAGACGCCGCTCAAATGCAACGTCCACTCGGAAAACCTCGCTAGACTTTCGGGCTCTTTCTTCCTACACCCCACAGATCTCCTCCTCGTGACCTGTGGGGGGTGGGGGCAGGGGGGGTCTCTGATCACAAGCACTTTGTGGTCTTTCACCCTACAATCTGCCCCTCCCCCCCCCAACTCCACAGGGCTCCCTCAAGGGCCCAGGATGAAGGATCCAGTCCAGGAAGCGTGCATGCAGAGCAAAAAGAGTACACTCACCTAGTTTCAAAACACTCAAGATGCTTTGCCCTGAATTTTAAGCAGCACATGTGACCTGGTCCATTCTGGTTTCAAGTTCAAAGGCATCAGGCCGGTCCTGTGGGTTAGCAGCTAACATATCTTTCAAGAGCTGCTTGATCCCCTCAGACATGGAAGTCCTGCGTTTCTGGGGGATGTGCAACTCCATCTTTGGGTTTTCTAGCAGCGCCTCGCCAACAGGGACGATTTCGGTCCCCTGTTTGATATAGGTCCCCAGGAGCTCCTTCTTGGTCTCAGAGTCAATAAAAGTGATTCTTTCTATCATTGCCCAGATGATAATGCCCAGGGCAAAGATGTCGGCCTTGGCTGTGTAGTGTCCCTCCCAGACTTCGGGGGCCATGTAGAAGTCGGAGCCGCAGGCTGAGGACAGCCAGTATTTATTCACATTCACATTTTTGTGGTCTTGATGGCCCTCTTTTCCTCGGGGGGCTAACCCAGCACAGACCTTGCTTAGTCCAAAGTCTGCCACCTTGAGGATGGGGGTGCCAGACCGCTCCGTGATGAGGATGTTGTCTGGCTTTAGGTCCCTGTGCACGATGTGGTTTTTGTGCAGGAAGGCAATGGCGCTCGTGAGCTGTAGCATGAAGCTTTTGTTGGTAGCTGGGTCCGGCCTCCGGGACAGGACGTACTGATTCAGGTCTCCACCTTCACAGAACTCCATGACAAACCAGAGATAGCAGGGCTCCTCAGCATAACCCAGGATCCTTTCTCCTAAATCAAAGAAGACCGGAAAGAATTTGAGTGCCACGGACACATTCGCGTCACCGGTAAGGCGACAGGCACGCGGCTCGGGAAGGGAAGAGTGACACGGGTAACAACGCTCCGGTCCAAGAGGACCCGCCAAACTGGCACTGAGCCAACACCGCACAAGCAGGCCCATCTCTAAGCACACAGGAGGAAATCAGGGTCAACAAGGTAGGAGCGGCACGGGCTGCAGGGGCGGGTGTTAGACACCTGGCTCTGGAATCACCCGGTGCCTGGGTACCAAGGGGCTTACTGCTGGCTGGTTGGATGAATAACCAGGAGGCAACTGCCCTCGGTCCACTTGTCCAAGTTTGCTTCCGCTGCTTCACCTGTAAACGGCCACATGTAATCACTCGCAGAATACCTATACCGGCACCTGCCATTCAATGCGGTATTTACCACCGCCCAGGAGGTGGGAGGAAATAGCCCCATCTTACGAGATGAAGAATCTGAGGCTCACAGAGACTTAAGAGTCCAGGGACTCAAATGCGTGACTAGGAAGCCATGGTATCTCATTACCGTGCCTCCAGACAGCAGCACGCCCCCACAGCTTGCGGGGCTGCGGGCCAGACAAGGGCAAGTGTGCACGGAGGCCATCCACGGTCTGTTCGTCCCCTCCAAGCGAAGGACCTTTCCCCCCACCCTGCTCTCCTATAACCGGTGAGGCTCTTGTCAATGCACTTAGAATGGCACCACAATTTTATTTCAGAGGCATACTCCAACCAGAGTTTCCTGCTCACCCACATCTGCCCAGCACAAGCTAGTTATATAACAGGCCCCTGTCTCCAGAAAGTTTAGCTTCAGGGACATAACAGGTATCTAGAACGGCAAGCATCTTAAGCATCTGCATCGAAGTCAACTTTTACGAACAGGGAAGGGTGGGTGGGAGTTGCCAGACCTGGGAGTCAGGAGGGAGGCGGAAGACTGGAGTTACACCTAAAGGACAGGCAGATCAGTGGGGATAAGCAAGAGAATTCTAGGCTTCGAGACGGGATGGATAATGGAACACAGGAACAAACGGACCAGAGGCGTAAACAGGAAGTCTGGAGGAACAGTGGGGTCCAAAGTAGACGAAGGGGTTAGAATCAAACTGTGTCGGCCGGAAACTCCGGCTCTGCCT
Organism: Herpailurus yagouaroundi; assembly: GCF_014898765.1. Classification (NCBI taxonomy): domain Eukaryota; kingdom Metazoa; phylum Chordata; class Mammalia; order Carnivora; family Felidae; genus Herpailurus; species Herpailurus yagouaroundi. The sequence goes on along the minus strand of NW_024412427.1, from coordinate 15,666,308 downwards.
TTCCAGAAGTCTTTCCTTTGGACCCAAAGAAACTCCAGGAAAGTTGGTGATTGCCATCTACCGACAAATCCCAATGTTCTTTATAAAGCAATCAATGGCCCATGGAGTCCTTTGGTGGAAGTTACTTGAGGACTGGAACTGCCCCCAGAGTCTAAAGAGGCAGATGGCTTATGTTGCTGATGAAAAGGCTGGGCCCACTGGGGGTGGGCATATGGGTCATTCATGATGCCTACCAGTGTCCCCACTCCCCCAGAAAGCAAGAGTCACACCTCTTCACGCAGCCTCCACCAAGGCAGAGTCCCCCAGAAGCCGCCACTCTGGGCGCTCTAGGGTGAGGCAAGACCGATAGATGAACAAGGCAAAAGCTCTAGGTTTTTGACCACGATCGGTCAGACCACACTTCCCCTGTAATTATATAATTTGTTTAGATTACTCACAATCAAAGCAATACAGGTAGAACCAGTTTAGGGCAGATGGGTGTTGTTGTTATTATTATTTTTTTAAATTAGCTTCTTCCCACCTCCTCATCCTCTTTCTAGGTCACTGGCTCTGGTGGGCTGAGGTTCTTTATCTGAAAACACTGCAAGATGATGCAGTGATCTGAAGCCCAAATCAATCCAGGCTCCAGAGTAAAGACTCATAAAAAGGAGGGCAAGAGAGGTTTACTGGTGGTACAGCCAGAAAGGAAGCGATTAAAAAGCCATCAAATTCCCTCGGCAAGGGCGACCATCAGAAAACAGTGAAACTTTTTCACTGAAAGTGGGGAAATAGAGGGTGGGGAATGGTGATTACTTTATATACAAAGTTGGTAACCACGGCAACTAAAGGCAAAAGGAAACAAGTCGGCAAAACAGACTACACTGTAGGTCCAGGTTGGAAGAACCCGGGGGGGGGGGGGGGGGGGAGAAAAGGGTAGTAAGTGCCCTAAGCCGGGAATGGGGGGGGAGGGGAGGGGGGTAGCCGGGCCCCAGGACTGAAGAGCTAGCACTGGGGGAATGATCGAAGCCCAGAAGGTGCTACAGGGGGAGCTGCTGGATGAGAGGTCAGGACGAAGCAGTCTCGGAATCAGACACAGACAGCACCAGCGAGCATGACAGAATGGAAAACTGGGGAAGGCGGCTACTTGTCCCAGACGCAAGAAGCCATTTCCCTGCACAGGCACGGGGCCGTGGGCTCCTTTCGTAAGAAAACCACAGCATGTGTTTTCACGCAGGAATCCCCAGCTACCTACTCATAAACATAAGAGAGGCATGTGAGAATTCCAGTCCTTTCCTCCGGGAAGACTGCCTACCTGAGCCCCTACCTACCTCACAGCAAGAGGGAGGAGGGAGGGCACAGGGCACTTGATGCATTTTTGTGGAGATGCAAGGCCGGGCAAAGAAATGGGAAGGGTTAGGAGGGGAGACTTAGAAGATGAGGAGTCTGGTTTAGACACCAGCTCTGCCCACTGGTTAACTAGGTGGTTCATTAGTTCAATGGAAAACAAGGAGGGCCGGAGATACCATGGAAAGATGGCTAGAACCGTGGGCAAAGGTTGGGAGAGATGGCCGAACCCCTCTGAGCCTCTGCATCGTCTGCCAAACGAGAGGGACACCTACAGCACATATTCCTGGGAGTTAAGTCTCAGGCAAAAAATACACTTCGCAGAGCCTAAGATACTTTGGGGAAAGGACATCCTAACCATCAGTAACATCCCTCCTGGGCCTCAGCCAAGTCCGAGGAAGCCACCGATTCCAATAACCCCGGTGCTGTAGGCCAGAGTGAAGCTCCCACATGTTAGCACCCTGGACTCAGAAAATGAAAAGTGGAAGATTCTGTCGTGTTGCTCAGGTTCTTACGAGCCAAACCCATGTTCTAGCCAGACCAGACGGTTTTGAGGTGCTCTCTCCCTATAAGACCTCCCCTCTTCCCAGATCTCTGCAGGTGCATCTGAACGCGTACCTTTGGGTCCTGCCTGAATGCCAACCGACTGGATGCCTGCCTGATCCCCCAGTAACTTCCTTCTTCCCACCGGCCACCGCCCTAGCCTTGTAATTTACCAGCCCTAGCCTTGTAATTTACCAAGGTGACTGCACACCGGGAAGGAAAAAGGCTCAAACCTCCAGGGATTACCAAGCACGGATTCCCGGAGACACATTGCTGGGGTCCACCAGTTAGCAGGAGGCTTATGAAGGTCAGGTGACCCAAGGAAGCTTCGGCACCCGTCCAACTCCCGGCGGGCCCTGCGGTCACCAAGCCACCCCATGCTTATCCCCAATTTCAAGACGTATAAGTGGCATACACATGCGCCGTCTAGTAGAAACCCCATTTGAAGCTTACAGCTCTTTGAGTGGATAGAAACGAAAGTAAATTTTTTAATTCCTTTGGTGCAGCCTGACAGTTCTGTAAGGTGAGGAGTTAAAAATTTAGCTTCCCCAAGGCGGGAGAAAAGACTGGTACCTGGAACTGTTCAGGATTTGGGAGAGGCCACTGGGCTCTGGGTCCCAGGCACCATTAAACGTCAACGTGGGAGCAGTCTCATCTCTCCGGACACTGTTTTATAAGGTGGGGAAACTAAGAGGAAGGTTAAGTAACTTGCCCAAGATCCCCGAAATGACTGGTTGGGTAAGATGTGAACCTCCATTGCCAACTCCTTCCACCACCCAAGGCTGTCGCCTGGGTCCCAAGAAATGCAGCTTGATTAAAGCGAGACAGGCCCACTTTCAGGATAGTTGGGTTGCCTTCCCCTCAAGGCCAACAGCCAGGAGACCACCACGTAAACTCTACGTCAAAACGTATGCTAAGCCACAGCTCACAGGAAGACAGAGAAAATGGGAGAAAAAAAGTCAAGCAGGTGTCTCCTATCTCATTACTCAGGGGGATAGGTACTGTTGGCATCTCCCAACAAAAATGGGGCCTGCTTTGTTCAGAGACTTGAGGCCAGTAGGCTCAGCATAAGGGTAAGTTAGCGTGAGCTCTGGGACAGCAGAAACCTCCTAGAAAGGGATACAAAATCCCCAGGGATTTAGAAGCCTCTACCCAAAGCTGCCTCCAGAAGTTGGATCTCCTTGCTCTAGTCCATTCCATTTAAACATTTCCTGGGCACACACTGCTGGTCAGACACCGGCCCCGAGATAACCAGTGGTCTCTGCCCTCACAAGGGATTCTGGTCTTTCGATGCAGAATGACCAACCGCAGCTAAGAGAGCAAGGAATAGGCCACAGTTGTGCCCGAGGAAGCGAAGCGGGAAGGGTGGTTAGGAGAGAAGAAAGGCAGGCTGCAATCACTCAAGAGCGACCCCTGAGCTGGGTCTCCAAGGATGTAGAACGAACACATCGCACAGGGCGGGTGTGAGCTTGCAGCGAGGGACCCAAGAAATCTGGGGGTCAACGCAGAAAACGGAGGAGGAGGTGGGCAGCAATGAGGCTGGGAAGGATGCCTGAGTTGGGTCCGAAGAACCGGTGTCTGGCCGACTGAAGGATTTGAACTTCGGCTCTAAGAAACAGGCAATAAAGGGGCGCCTGGGTGGCTCAGTCGGTCGGGCGACCGACTTCGGCTCAGGTCATGCTCTCACAGTCCGTGAGTTCGAGCCCGCATCGGGCTCTGTGCGGACAGCTCGGAGCCTGGAGCCTGCTTTGGATTCTGTGTCTCCTTCTCTCTCTGCCCCTCCCCTGTTCATGCTCTGTCTCAAAAATAAATAAAAACATTAAAAAAAAAAAAAAAAAAAAAAAAGAAGCCATAAAAGTTGTTGGCATATTTTAGAAGGATATACTGCTTCCTGAATCTTAAGTCACTGATTTGGAGATACACTGTTTACGTTAAGACATACAGGCTGCTGACAACCCTACCACACGCGACTGTTGAAGCTGGGTTCTGACCGCCAAGATGGCAGGGGAGGGGAGAGAAGGGCACGGAGGGGGAGAGGGGGAGGTCTCGGGAGGTTTAGAATCAACAGAACTTAGGAACATCACCCGTCCTCCGTGATGGAAAGGAAGAACTGAGAGAGAGCTCTGGCCAACCCTCTTCTTACTCCGAACCCCTATCTACTTAGACCATAACTGTATCCCCATTTCCGGGTGAGGACACTAAGGCTCACGATTACATTACTTGCCTGTGGTCTCACAGCTAGTAAGAGGCAGGGCCCAGTCTCTACAGCCTGGATTCCTTTTTAAGTTTAGTTTTGAGGGAGAGAGAAAGACAGAGTACGCGTGGGGGAGGGACAGAGAGAGAAAGAGAAAGACAAAGAGAAAGAGAGAGAGAGAGAGAGAGAGAGAGACAGACAGACAGACAGACGGACACGGAATCCGAAGCAGGCTCCGGGGTCCGAGCTGAATGGAACCCCTAGCCGTTCTACACCCCCTGTGGCGCAAGGTCCCTGTTAAGTTCAGGAACGTATGCCCCCAAGGAGTTTAACGTTCACCAAGTCCCTAGTGTTGATAGACCAACCACGCAATTTTCAGCGGAGCACTAATTAGGATTTTGACAAGTCTTCAAGATGCTCCATCCATGCGACATAAAAAATCTCACTCTAGGACTGGATGGGGCGCCAGGGGTGGCCCAGCCGGTTGCACACGTCCCACTTCGGTTCAGGCTGCATCTCGCGATCCATGGGTTCGAGCCCCACTCTGGGCTCTGTGCTGACAGCTCAGAGCCTGGAGCCTGCTTCGGATTCTGTGTCCCCCCCGCCTTCCCCCCCGCCCCCCCAACTCTCAAAAAATGAATAAAAGTTAAAAAAAAAAAAAAAGTGAAGGACTGGAAACAAGAGCCCAAGAAGGGTTAGTGGATAATTATGGTATTGCCGCTTGGCTGAATGCTTTCAAGCGTCGTGTTATACTTCTAATTTACTTAAATAAGTCAAAAGAGGAGGTCACATACCACGTCGGATGCCAAGTTTAATACAAAATTTTAAAAATAGAAAGTTGTAATTTTTTCTAAGAAAAAGGGTTAGGAAAAAAAAAAATCGAGAAAGATGAACTCCCAGTCTCAATGACCTTGGGCTGTGTCAGGTTACTATAAGGAGGCTGGGTCCAGTATCAACACACAGGGTGTGTTCAAAGTACTACTTCACAAGATTAGTCAAATGTCATTGTGCTCTGGACAATCAACCCCTGATGGTGGCTGCCAAGACAGGACACAGCATCCTACAGAGGCCAAGAGGCCAAGAACCCAAGAAGCCGCAGGCCTAACAGAAAAGGACAAGGGCTGTGGAGCCAGCCAGGCCCAGGGTCGACGCCCCCACTCTTCCACTTACATGGCTATGTGACCTCTGGGCGAGTGTTGTAAGACCCTATGAGTTGGTTTCATTTCCATCAACTGGGAGACCTCTACCTCCTGAGGCTATTGGAAGGCTTAACTGTGACACAGGAAGCATTCTGCAAGGTACCCGGATGCCAGAACAGACAACTACTGGGCGTTAATTATGTTCCTGTGTCTGGACACCACTGGTGGCCCTCTGACAGTCATAAGGCAGCGTGTCAAGGATGCGGAGACTGGAAAGAGCATCTGGATGTAAATCTACAGCGGACCCTTCGCTGATAGTGCTGGACGAGTTACTTGACCTTCACAGATCCGGATTTTTCCACGTAGGAGACCCGGCTACAAACACACACACACTTGCAAGTGGGAGGATTAAAGGAGACAAGGAGCATGAAAATACTGAGGCCGGCTCTTAGTTCTGGAACATTAGAGGGGTCTTGTTAGAATGCAGACTCCACCAGCCAGGCAGGGAGTGGGAAATAACCCTTGGCGGCCAACTCCTTCCTCTCTCCACCCGTGGGGGCCTTACCGCTTCCCCACGCCTCACCTCTTGCCAAGATTGCTTCTGTTTGCCCTTTCACAGCTCCTCCCCTTCCCTCCCCTAAACACAGTCCACCTTCCTGGCCGCCACTCATCTAGAGCCCCTCTCACAGGCCATCCTGAGGTAACCTCTGCTGTGCTCTGTTTATCTCCTCCATTAGACTGGGCGCTCATGGCGGAAGGAAACCAAGTCTCTGGCCTCCTCACGGTGTGCCTCACACACAGTAGGTGCTCAGTAATTGGGCGAAATGAAGCCAGATGAGAACTGTGAGAGGCCTACAACAACAGCAAGGAAAGTTCCAGTAGGAAGCATGCAGAATATGTACACTAAAGACAACTAGGTAAGGGTCCAGAATTCTGGAGTCACTAAGGACTCTACCAAAGGCCAAGTCGGAGTTGAAAGTGAACGGATGTTTTATAGGGGGTTGAGCAATTCTTAGGAATTTCCACTATAAAAAGCCTACCCAGTGCAACTCAATTAGCCAAAACCCTCGATTAAGCAAGGGCTGTTCCCGTCTCCCGAGGCCGATATCTACAATTCCCAGTGCACACAGAAGGCAGTCAGTAGTGAGGGAAGTCTGCGCGGTTGTCTCCGGACGTTCAAGAGCAGACCAGAAGGGAGGTAACAGGGTCCCCGGCAGCTGAGACACGGGGGTGGCCCCAGTAGAAGTCAGCAGTGCCAAGTACTGATTAGTACATAATTAAAAACAAACAGTAGCCATTAGTTTCGGAGTAAAATGTGATTATGCCCATTTAACCACCAAGAAAAACAGAAGCGCACCCAGAACTTAAGCCACCTGTCCCAAGAGCGCGGCACAGCTGGTCAGGAGAATGGAGTCGAGCCCTAACGCCCGTGCTTGGTTACTTGCACCACGCAAGTTCACAAACTTCCAGTCTCCCCACTGGTAAAACGGGTAACTGCAGGACTCACTTCTACAGTAGAGAATTCAGAGTTGCTTTCTAGGGGTCTGGCCTAAGGTTTTCCTAGGCACTCAACAGGCTGGGGCGGGGGCAGCTAAGACCCTGGCTTCCCATCCCACAGGAAATCTGGCCTCATCTTACTTACTCTAGTCTACCTTCTCTGTTTCCCCCGTGTCTCCCCACTCCAGAGGGAACCTCTGCCGTTTGCTAGGCTACCCATCACTCATGGCCTTGAACTGCGGTCACTTGGGCCTGTGTCTTCTGCACGCCCCACGGAGGGAACTTTGCAAAGCCTCTCCCAATGCAGTGCCTGACTCACCGTCACCACTGGGCGAAGATGCACAGACAAGACTTCCCAAGGACCTAGATTCCCACCCCTGTGAAGCCACCTAAAGATCTCTTAATACAGTAAACAAGAAAGTTGGCGAAGCAGAACTTGTGTCTTACCAAGACGGCACAAGCCAGACCCCCAGCTTTTCCAAACTTATTTGGTTTCACAAGCCTTGGGTTCGTCCTGGAGATTATATATTATATATATAAACATATATGTTTATATATATATTTATAAATATAAACTTATTTGCATATATAAATTATATATATATTTATATAAATATATTTATATATATAAATTATATATATAAATGTATATATATATATAAATATATTTATATATACATCACTTGTTGCTGTTTGTCAGAAGGATCAGCATGTGCATTAGAGTGTGCCAGAATTTGAGTTTAGGTTGACAGTGAGTCTTTTTTTTTTCTTTTTTTTAAATTTTTTTTTTCAACGTTTATCTATTTTTGGGACAGAGAGAGACAGAGCATGAACGGGGGAGGGGCAGAGAGAGAGGGAGACACAGAATCGGAAACAGGCTCCAGGCTTTGAGCCATCAGCCCAGAGCCCGACGCGGGGCTCGAACTCACGGACCGCGAGATCGTGACCTGGCTGAAGTCGGACGCTTAACCGACTGCGCCACCCAGGCTCCCCGACAGTGAATCTTAAATCTTAAGACTTGTCTGCCGTCTCCTAAGCGGCAGCCACCTTGAACTTAGTTTTAGGTGCATTTGGGACAGGGTCCTTTGGCAATGGAAACGGGATAAAAGCAAGCTGTTGATGTTTTAACTCCTGTTTTTTGTGAAAAGTACTCAAAAAGCTAAACAAAGACATCAACTCATCAGCCAAATAATTTACAGGATTGTTAATCTGGTTTAAAAAAGCCTGGGAGGCTGGTTTGAATGCTACCACTAACTCTGTAGGGGGGCAAATCCTCATTTCTAGGCTTGTTTCCGTCCACGGACTCTGAAACTTCTGTTCTCTACTTAACACAGAGACTTGTTTGGTCCATGTTCAGAGAGAAGGGAACGACATAAGACATAGAAGCTACCAAAACAAGTTGGACAGAACCAAGAACTACATTTTCTCTTTTCGACATTGGATTTATAGGTCAAATGATTAAGACTGTAGAGATGCCTACTGTGTATTCACCAGACAGCAGATACCGAAGAGGGAAAAAACCCAAACCATTCTCTATTTGGCCAACTGTGAAATAAATCCCCTTTCTTTACCGATCTACACGGTCCTACGCATCCTTCTTTCAAGCCTACCTTCTCCACCAACTCCTGGCTAACTCTAGATTATCATTCCTGTTAATCCTGTGCAACACTCTGTAGAAAGCCCTCGTTAACCAACTTACCTTTTCCTCAGGTGACCCTGATTAGCACTTAAAGTCTTCTACAGGTCCTCAAACTTTCCCAATTTTGGTTGCTTTGGGGGCAAAGATTGTCCTTGCGCCGCCCCCCCCCCCCCCCGCAATCCCCAAAATGCTACTTATGGGGACTAAGTAAAATTATGCAGATTTGGTTCAATTGAGGCTTTAAAATCAGATTAACACTTTTTTGGCCTATTTCAAAATTAGTCTAAATTGCAGGAGACTGGGCAAAAGGTGACCGCAGAAGAGTTTGTTTAATGACAGGGTTGAACCAGATTATCTGTAAGATTCCTTCCAGCTCGGACATTTCTGAGTGATAACAGCATACTGCAGCGCCCCAGGGCAGTTTAAGACTGCAAATTTTGGAAGCTGAAGGCAAGGAAAGCTTAACTTAGAGTAAAGTGGGCCTTTTTGTTCTTTACTTTAATACTAATAGCAGAAAACAATGCCTATTTACAGCTTGCTAAATTTACATTTGACATGTAAATGTCAATGTTAGTTTCAACAGCTAGGTTGTCTACATTTCCTTTATTGCTCTGAGCCCAGAGGGTTGCCCGACCCACAGTAGAGGCTCCCACACTTTATAGAAGACTCCCTACAACTGAAAGGGACAATTAAAGTGTGTGCCCTAAAGCAAAATTAATTTCCTTTCTCTAGACCGGTTTTAATTCACACAAAGAGGTAGAAGATACCAGTTTTTCCCTCCACCTGGTGTTATGGACAACGCAAACAACAGGATGGGTTCCATGGTCAGACAAGTTTTTCAGAAACTTGAACATGAACACAGTGAATCTCAAGAGGGATGATGACAGAGAATTCAAAGTGTGGACTGAACTTGCTGAGGCTGCTAGTTCCTCCTGACCTGAGCACTTAGGGACATTCCCAGAGTGCACCGCAAGCTTCAGGACATAGGCACACTTATCTTACGGATAGAGGAATGCTCCCCACAGGTTTTAAACAACTTGTTGTAGGTCTCATGTAGTGAGTTCAGACAAGCCAGGACTGAAAGCGAGCCTAACGCCAAAGCCTATGGTATTAACCACCAGACTAGGCTGCGGCCGTTTACCATGGAGTTTTGACAAATCCGACATGCGAGAGAATTCGAACAGTATCTATAGGCAAGGAGAGGAAGTCAAGACTCCACACCCAGGTGGAAACTTCGAGACTGGCGTCGCTGAACTGAGGGTAGAAGGGGACCGCTGGCAAAGTGTGAAATCCCACATCCCAAGGCAGTCCTGTATTATGGAAATCCAGACTATCCAGGGGAGAAGACAGCCTCAGAACGGAAGCGAAGAGGGAGCAGAACACAGGTAAGCTCAAATCTCCTGGAAAGTCTTTTCAAAACAAATGTCTTTACCCTGGGGAGACAGGGTGGGCTTTTTAAGGTGGGAGGCAGGGCTGGGCATAAAAAGTGAAAACCTGTTTTGAAAAATAGGACCCCAGGTGATACAGATCATGTCCCTCAACCCACTGTCAAACAACTGAAATGGGACAGAGTTCTCTGGGGATGGGCTGTAGGAGATTAAAATCAGGCAAAAGCTTCAAATAAAATGCGCTATCCAGCCCCACCCCAAATCCTACCCATTCTTAAAGGTCACTTCCACCTTTTTCTCTGGGGGAAGTGAGGGCATCGTTACCCATTTCAAAGAATCTAGGCCTTGAATCAAGACACATCTGGGTTCACTGTCACTTAAGCTCTGAAAAACTGTAAAGAAACCCAACTTTCCTGTACAAGCTGATTAACCTCATCAACTTCTATTTGTTCACCTCTAATCCTTAGTTTCTTCATTTATAGAGAGAGGAAAGGGTTTACCTTTAAAATTACCCAAAGTCTAGGGGCGCCTGGGTGGCGCAGTCGGTTAAGCGTCCGGCTTCAGCCAGGTCACGATCTCCCGGTCCGTGAGTTCGAGCCCCGCGTCGGGCTCTGGGCTGATGGCTCAGAGCCTGGAGCCTGCTTCCCATTCTGTGTCTCCCTCTCTCTCTGCCCCTTCCCCGTTCATGCTCTGTCTCTCTCTGTCCCCAAAATAAATAAACGTTGAAAAAAAAATTTTTTTTAATTACCCAAAGTCTAGGACCTAGCTAGGACTCAGATTGGTGACCTCTCCCTTGAGAAGGTCTCCTAAGACCTTTCTAGCCCAGCTGCCCTCTCCTCTCTGAAGAGATTCTTGGCTACTTGTAGTCTGAACAAACCTGAACACTCAGCATGAACTCACGCCCTAACAGCAGCTAAAACCCAAAAATTAGGATTAGCCCTCCCATGACTGCAAAGTTCCTTTGCCTCCCTGGGGCCCCATCTTCACTATGAAGAAAAATACCCAAGACAGCCAGTCTTAGGGAGTTAAGAAAAAGATTAAGTATGTAAAACAGAGGAAAGGAGGAAAAAGGTGTTACAAGTTAGGTGACAGCTCTAGGCCCTCCAGGGAGGGGGGTTATTATTCTGCAGGACCCAGAGGACTTAGCCAGGGAAACCCACCAGTGTGTTTGACTGTCCTGGGATGGGCTGGGGGGTCCCCAAGGAAAATGGAACACTAGAAAGTTAAGAGTTTGGGAGTGGAGCTGGAGGGTGTCAGGACATTTGGAACCAGACAGGGAGGAGGTGTGGGTGGGTCCAGTAAAGTTCTTTTTGTTTGCTTTGGGAGGGAAAGAGAAGAGGCCCTAGAGAGGGGGCTGTGAAGTTCTTGCACCAACTCTGAACCCAATCCCCTTCTGGCCCTGTGGAACTTCCAAGTGCTAGAAGTTTAATAACAGTTCGCCTTTATTGAGCACTAAGATAATAGTCAGCACTTAAGGGGCCCTTTTTACGAAAATACCAGCTAACGTGTGCACCAGGGGCTGATCCCGGGTCCTGAGAGGAGAAGAGGGCCCAAATGCCTGGGCCCTGGGAAGGAGGGTGTGTCTGGGCCCAGGGTGACAGGACCAGGACCAGGGCCTACGGGTCTAGGGGTCAGCCGGGGCCGAGCCATCCAGGGGAGCGGGTCCAGGCCCCATGGGGGCGGGGCAGCCGGCGGCGCTCCTACCTTTGAGCGAGGTCTCCACCAGGCGCAGGTAAAGCTGCGAGCTCTTGTTGCCGTGGCTCATGCGCTGGGCTAGCCCGTTGCGCTGCAGGACGCACTCCTCAAACTGCACGACGTTCTGGTGGCGCCGTTTGAGGCTGGTCAGGGCCCAGAATTCGGCCAGCGCCAGCTCCACGTTCTCGGGGGCGTCGCAGCGGATCTTCTTGACCGCCACCCGGGCCCCGCTGCGCCCGGCCACTGCCTCGTAAACCACGCCGTAGCTGCCGCGCCCGATCTCTGCCAACAGGCTGTACCGCGGCCGCGCCGACCCGCCGCCGCCCTCTGGCCGCCGCCGCGCCAGGTAGGCCTCGCCCGGGGCCTCGGCTGCCACCGGATCCATGGCCTGGGCCGCTGCCGGCCTCAGCTTCGCGCTGGGCGCCCGCGGCACAGGGCTTCGCCTTTTCCGCTCGGGGCTTTGTGTACCTCTGCGGGCGCCGTCCTCCTCCCCCGTTTCCATGGCTGCGGGCGGCGGGGGGAGCAGCAACGGCGCTGCCCGGGTCCCCCCTGCCTCATCCCTCCGTCCGGCCCCGGGACGTGGAGGAGCGGGACCTTGGATTGTGACCTGCGGACGAAAGGATTGGTTAACCAACTAGGCCGAAGCAGGGAGGCTAGGAGCGCAGGCCGCAGGGCGTCCCACCTCCTCCTTCTCCTCCTCCGGCCGCCGCGGCCCCTTTAAGACGGAAGCTGCCGCTGATGACTGAACAGGGGAGGGGAGGGGAAAGCGGGAAAGACGAAACCACTAGACTGTGGCTCAGAGGGGGAACCGGAAAGAAAAGCAAAACATCCCCGTCTTCTCAGCTAAACTGTCGCCTAAAAACAGAAAAAACAAGGACCAGCAGTCTTTACAATTTAAGAAAATTGCCTTAAGAAGCAATTCTGACTGTGGAAATCTTCTTCCCTGCCTGGTCTCCTCTGGGATGCCCCTCCCCGCATCCCGCTTTAGGTTCTCCCGGGTGTAAACAGTCCATTGAATTAAGCCAGAGCCGAGCCCGGCGGACCGACCCAAGTCCCCGAGGGCGGCGGGTTGGGTTAAAAATTCCGCGTCCCTGAGCCCGCCAAACTGGGGGCCCGATTGCCCTCCCCAAGCGCCCGAGGTGATGGGGGTGCCTCCAGCCTCGGCGCCTGCTGTGACTCCGCAGACTGCGCCCTTACCTGGCCGGCGCCCCTCCACTTCCGGGCGGCCCGTTTCCCCCCTGGCGTCCCGGGCTGGGGATGGTCCGCTCCCGGCCAGGGCTGCCTCCTGTACAGAGCGGCGCCAGAGGCGGCGGCCCGGGCCGAGTGTGTTCCGAAGCCTGCTGCCGCGCGGGGGGTGGCAGCGGCGCTGGCGGGGGAGAACCGGGTGTCCGGGCTCCCGCGGCTCTCCACGTGTTCGCGCCAGCTGAGCCCTTTACATAACCTGTTTATATAAGCCGCACCTCCCGCCCGTACTCGGGCCAGCGGGGGCTCTTGGTGGCCCATCCCCCGGGAGGCCGGTCGAGTACCGCGCCGCCTGGGTCTTGCCAAGGTCGACAGAGCAGCCGCAGCCAGGCGCACCGGGCACGCCGCGCCGGGGCCCAATCACAGGCGAGAACACCCAGCCGACAAAAAATAGGCGCCAAATTCCGCGATCCGCTGCGTCCTCCTAGCCTCCGCGGCCGGCTGCGCGCCGCAGCCCCCTCCCTCCTCGCCCTCGCTTGGTGAAGTGGGGCTGCGCTCAGTAGGCGCCTAATAAATACTGATTGGTTGATTGGATTGGTCGGTTTGATTGATTCATAGGTAGTGCCTGGGAACCGCCCGGCCTGGGTTGGAATCTACACCCTGCCCCCCATAGCCCCTTGATTCTGGGTAAATCATGGGCCCGTTCCGTGCCTCAGTTTTCTGTTCTGCAAAATGGGTGATTGGACCTTACCTTGCCAATGTTGATAGCGCCAAATGAAATATATATAATTTCAATGCATGTATTAAGAGTAGCAAAATATATATAAGGTGGCTAATAGGATGCAAGGCTGAAAGTGCTAGTTTGTTCACTGCTTTGTACTCCAGTGCCTAGTAGGTGCTCGTTATTTTTAAGCTGAACCTGTATTAATTGAACTCCTGTAATGTGCTAGGCACTGTTGTAAGTCGCTGCGGAAAGAGCAGTGAACAAGTCAATCTCTACCTTAGTTGAGGTTCTAGGCCCCTGGGGGAGACAAACGATGTGGGTGACCTTGTGCAAGTTAATTAACTTTCTTGTGTCTTTAGTTCTCATCTGTAAGATGGGAGGAACCGTAGTTGGAGGAATCACTGTAGTTATACAGTTAAAACAACAGGACAGGGCCTTACACGCAGTAAATGTTAGATATTATTAACTAAACAATAGAATAATTTTTGACATTGGTAAGTATGATGGAGAATGTGAAAGAGTGCCTTGGGTTTGGGAATAGGCCACTTCTGATAATGTGGGCATCCATCGAAAAGACTAATTGTGTGTGTGTGTGGGCGGGGGATTTCAAATTTACATGTAAATTGCAAGAATAGTAAAGAATTCTCATATACTTTTAACCAGAATAACAAATTGTTATATTTTGCTACATTTGCATTACCATATTCTCTCCTGTGTATGTGTGTATAATATGCACATACACTTTTTTCCCCCACAAATCATTTTAGAGTGGGTTTCAGACATTATGCCTCTTTCTCCCACATACTTCTGTGTATATTTCCTAGAAACATGGACATTCTCTTGCGTAATCTCTGTATAATTATCAAAATCAGGAATTTCAACAATGGTATGATTCTTTTAACACCCCTTTAATATTTAAATTTTGCCAATTGGCCCAATAATGTAGCCATTCCCCCGGATCCAATTCAGGATCACAGGTTTCCTTTAGTTGTTCCTTCTTTTTAGTTTCCTTTAATCTGGAGAAGCAGTCAATTACTCAGCCTTTCTTTGTCTTTCATGACTTTGACATTTTTGAAGAGTACTGGGGAGTTGTTTTGTAGATGTCCTTGATTTGTATTTGTCTGATATGTTCTCATGATTAGATTCAGATTATGCATTTTTGGCAGGAATGCCACTGAAAGAAAGTTGTGTCCTGAGTGTCACATCAGAAGGCACAGGACATTGGTTTGTCGCAATATTAGTGATATTAGTGTCAACTAATATCAAAGTTCAGCGTATGAATTTAGGGGGCAGACCTGAAATCAGCCATGCTAAAAACTAATGGTAAGGCATTTAAGGAAGAAGGAAAAAGTATAGAAGCCCAAAGACAGGAAGGAACAAGCTTGATGTTCAACTTTAGCCAGTTGGTGTGTAAAGTGGTACAGCCACTTTGGGGGAAAAAAAAGTTCGGCAATTTCTTAGGAAGTTGAATACAGATCTACCCGATGGCCCAGCAACTTCATGCCTAGGCATTTACCCAAGATACACGAGAGTTTATGTTCACAAATGCACTTTCATAAAAATGTTTATAGTGGCTTTTGCCATAAGAGTCCCAAACTAGAAAACACTCTAATGTTCATCAGTAAGTCAATGGATGACTAGACTGTGGTCTTCCTATACCATGAGATGCTGCTGGGGGTGGGGGCGGGGCGGTGGGGAGGCCTGAAGTATTGATATAACAACATGCATGAATTAGAATAATTATGCTGAGTGAAAGATGCCAGGCACAAAAGAATACATACTGCATGATTCTGTATATGGTTCTTGAAAATGCAAACTAATGTACAGTGACAGCAGATTCGTAGTTGGGGTGGGGAGGGAGGTACACGAGGAAACTTTTGGGGGTGATGGATATGTTTATTTTCTTGAAATTATCTTGTGGTAGAGGCACCTGGGTGGCTCAGTTGGTTAACTTTTCCACTTCAGCTCGGGTCATGATCTCGCTGTCTGTGAGTTTGAGCCCCACGTCAGGCTCTGGGCTGACAGCTCAGAGTCTGGAGCCTGCTTCAGATTCTGTGTCTCCCTCTCTCTCTCTTTCCCTGGCTCAACGCTCTGTCTCACTCTCAAAAATAAATAAGCATTAGGGGCACCTGGGTGGCTCAGTCGGTTGGGCGTCCGACTTCGGCTCAGGTCATGATCTCACGGTTTGTGAGTTTGAGCCCCGCGTCGGGCTCTGTGCTGACACCTCAGAGCCTGGAGCCTGCTTCGGATTCTGTGTCTCCCTGTCTCTCAGCCCCTCCCCTGCTCATGCTCTGTCTCTGTCTCTCAATAATAAATAAACGTTAAAAAAAAAAAGTTAAGAAAATTTAAAAAAATGAATAAACATTTAAAAAAATAAACATTAAAAAAATTAAAAAAAAAGAGGTTATCTTGTGGTAGTTTCAGGGGAGGGATATGTTAACATCACTTCAAATTGTACACTTTGAATAAGTGCGGTTTTTTGTACATCAGTTTTACAGCTTAACCCCATTAAAGCCGTAAAAAAAAAAATGAATTAAAAAGAGTACGCTAGATGATTCCATTAATATACGGGCAAGCAACGCTGATCCACTGCAGCAGAAAACCTATCGGTGGTTATCCTCGGGGTGGGAGTTGGACTGCTGAGGGGCGCAAGGGAATTTTCTGGGTGATGGACTTTTGTGGGATGTAAATTATATGGCAATGAAGTTGGTTTAAAAGGTGAATACACAAACCCAAATCCCGCCAGGCCATGAACACCAGTGTCCTTACTTAGCACTTCTCAGGACCGAAGGCTGTGTAGTGCTGAGGCAGGGCTGGCCCTGTTCGTGCTGTTCCTGGCCCCAGAAACTGAACAAGGCCAATGGAGTCTTTCTTCCAGCTAGTTTCCCAACTGAGCCTTTTTATTTTGTTTGTTTGTTTGTTTATTTGAATGTTTTATTTATTTTTGAGAGCGAAAGAGAGAGAGTGCAAGCAGGGGAGGGACAGAGAAAGGGAGACAACCCAAGGCAGGCTCCAGACTCTGAGCTGTCAGCACAGAGCCGGATGCGGGGCTCGAACCCATGAACCGGGAGATCATGACCTGAGCCGAAGTCAGAGGCTCAACCGGCTGAGCTACCCAGGCGCTCCAAGCAGGTGCTATATTCGAATGGCGGCTTGGGAAACCCTCTTTAAGGAGGTGCCCGTTGAGCAGAGACCTGATAGAATCCACCAAATGCGTATCTATTGGAAGACCATTTGTGTCCCAGGGAAACAACAGGTGCAAAGGAGGCCAGCGTGGCTGGAACGCAGGGAACGGGGCAGGAGAAACCGGAAATGGAGAGAGAGAGATGTGGTAGGTGGGTCGTGAGGCAGGGATGCATGGGCCCTATGAGGACTTGGGATTTATTGACCCTTTGTGATATGCGGAACCTCAAGGAAAGCGAGGGAGCGGGAGGGGAGAGCTGAGGCTCTCACAGGTGGTTACTCTGAGTACTGCCCAGGGGGAGGAGGCAGAGTGCTGATGCTCCTGCCCATCCTGCAGTATTTCAGGGGGAGGAGAACGCCCCAGGGGCCACCCTAGGGGTGACTCCCTGGGACAGTGGAGAGCTCTGGCCCTGGAGGGGAGAGTTGGGTGGAGTGGAGGGGTGTGGAAGGAATGGTGGGGAAGGGGGAGAGCTGGCTCTGTTGGGCTAGGAGGGAAGGGGGAAGCGGAGGGAGGGTAGGGCCAGGCAGCAGAGGCAGAGAACAGTGTGAAATGGTGGCTGTAGTAGGGGGAGGGGAGGATGGGAGGCATTAAAAAGAGGAGAGGCTCCTGCAGGGGTGCCGGAGGGGGCTTCACTTTGGAGGTGCTGACAGACAGAGGCTTGAGGTGGGTGCTCAGAGGAGGGCTGGTTCTGAGCAGGAGACCCTGGAAGACTGGGGGAGGCTTTGCAGCTGGCTTGCATTCCCCTCCCATAATGGAACTGGTTCTACTGGGCTCCAGGAGGGGTGTCTGCAAGAAACCCTTGATTTAGGCTCAGGTCATGATCTCACAGTTCGTGAGTTCAAGCCCCACATGGCGTTCTGTGCTGACAAAAGCACGGAGCCTGTTTGGGATTCTCTCTCTCTGTCTCTCTCTGCCCCTCCCTGCTTGCGCTCCATCTCAAAAGGAAAAAAGCAATGCTGAAGCTGGTTATGCTGCCCAGCTATGTGGGAGGGACGCTTTGGCCCCATTTTATGGATGGGAAGATTGGGCCGTGGAAGCTGTTCCATCACAAACGGGTGCAATAGTTGGGATCCGAACCCCAGTGGCCTTGGGTTTGGGTATCCGAACTCGTAACCATTGTCCTGGTGCTCTCGAGCGTGAGTGCGCGTCGGCATCCCTTGGAGGTGGAGGGCCTGGTCAAAAAGCCAGATTGCTGGGCCCCAGCCCCAGAGTGGTGGCTCGTCAGTACGTCTTGGGTAGGGCTTGGTAATTTGCATCTCTAGCTAGGTCCCAGGTGATGCTGTTCCTGTTGCTGGTCCAGGGACACACGTGAAGAACCACATTACATTACGCTGCCCCTAGACTGAGCACAAAGCTGAGACAATTATAAAGGATTAGAGTTCTGGCAAAGAAGTTGGAGATGGATTGGAGCTGTTATAGAGAAAACTAAGCAAATAGGACACACAGTGATTATTAAAGCCAAGAAAACAAAAGCAATCCATAAGAAAAACGTTGTAATTATCATAAGCATCAACACTTAGCTGGAGATAATATTACATTGCCATTATAATGTGAAAACAGCACATTGATTTAACCAAAAATTATGATGTAATTATTTGGGGAAAATTGGAGAGGGTGTGTGTGTGTGTGTGTGTGTGTGTGTGTGTGTGTGTAGAGAAAGAGAGAGTGAGAGAGAGCGAGAGAGAGGAAAACGAAATTCTTTTCCTCCGTAGCTGCAGATCAATACAAAAAGCCTAAAATGAAAAGATCTTGGAAGTGACCCCATAATCAGGTTTGAAGAGATAACTACAGAATGAGTTATTGCTTCATGGCTGTGACTGGGGGTAGCACGGGAGGTTCTTTTTATAAGCCTTGTCGTAGGGTCCAGTTTGCAGTAGCAACTAACTCTTCAACATTATATATATTTACTGCTTGGATTAAAATGAAATTAAAAATAAACATGGGCATGGGATTTAGCTACCACTGAAGCAGCCTGTCAGCTTGGTGGCGCTGTTCAGCTTCTGGCTCTGACATCCACCTGTCGTCCTGGTATTACCTAAAAGCATCAGAAGAGCTACAAGTAAGTTAGGTACTCAGATCACACCCTGGGGACGCTGCACTGGAGACATCGCATCTCCAGTACGACTCGACAAAGAGGGTCCGAGTCACGGAAAATAAAGATGGAAACAGTTACAGGCACCTGTTTCCCAAACTTAATGGATTGTTGTAATTTCGAATGGTCTTCCTATTGGCCGCAGAAGAGGCTCAGAAATTCCAACCTTTTCTCTTCTCCCGTCTGAGAATAGCGTAAACATTCTTTGTCAGGCTGTGTGTCTGCAGAACACTGGTTGCTAGGTTCTTAGGAGTTGTTTATGATTTTTGGAAAGATGAGGGAATATAATGCAGAAGTAACAGGGCGAAGTCCCTGATTCTGGTTAACTACTGGGACGGTCCAAATAAATGGTTGGGGGAACCCGGTTAAAACATCCACAGGCACAAGGCAACAAAGTACACTCGTTGATCAAAGTGTAAAGGATACAGCCTTTGGGGGAGGCAATTTGATAACTCATTGTTTATTAATATAGTTAAAAATTCATACACTTGGATCCAGCGATCCCATTTCTAGAACTTATCCTATAGAAATACCCAAGGATAAAGCAATATATAGGCAATGGGGATTTTTATTGTGGTTGTTTGTAATGGTAAAATATTAGAAATACTCAGGTGGCAGAGACAGGAGATTACTTATATACACTTTTGAATATAATGTAGGCATCAGAAAGAAGGAATTGGCTCCCGTATGTACTACCACAGAACAAGTGTTTGCAACATATTGTTACATTAAAAAAAGCAAATGTAAACTAGGATCTATAGTGTGACTTCAAATTTTGTTTAAATATATGTATGTACGTAATCACTAACCTTCACCGAGTTGTTTATCTGTATTTGTTGCTATCCTAAGTGCTCTATTTAGACTTATAGGCTATTAAGCCTATAGGGTAGGTTTCATTATCTTCATTTTCCATAGAACATGAGGCACGGGGCGGTTATGTGACTTTCTCAAGACCATGCCACTAAAAAGGTGGAGCTTGATTTTTAAAAAAAATTTTTTAAATGTTTATTTATTTTTTGAGAGAGAGAGAGAGAGAGAGAGAGAGAGAGAGAGCGCAGAGGAGGGGCAGAGAGAGAGAGGGAGACACAGACTCCGAAGCAGTCTCCAGCCTCCGAGCTGTCAGCATAGAGCCCAATGCTGGGCTTGAACTCACAAGCTGTGAGATCATGACCTGAGCTGTAGTCAGACGCTTAACTGACTGAGCCACCCAGGTGCCCCAAGGTAAAGCCTGATTTTAAACCCCAGCATATCTGATTCCAAAGCTCGTGGTCTTAAACCAGTACATGATATAGCCTTGGTACTTACATGTTAGATTATGCATACATAAAGGAAACATTTTGATAAAGAATACTCTAGATGCCGAGAAGCATTCTCTCCAGGTGGTCCTTCTACTCTCAACATTTTTGTATGATTTGAACTTTTAATGTATGCCTTTTTGGGATTAATTTTTAAGTCCTTTTTTATAGATGTGAAAAAAAACAATACAATTCAATGAAAAATAACATGCAGTAATGTAGACTGCACCTCATTCTCACTTGCTCAATGAATACTGATTAAGCACCTACTGTTTGTCATTTGGGGACTGAGATGAATAAAATTCAGTTCCTGTTGTGAAGAACTCACTGTAGGGACGTAAAGAAATATCCAGTCTAGGCTTTTTTTTTTTTTTCTTCTTTAATGGAGGTGTAACTGACACATAACATATTAGTTTCAGGGGTAAAACATAAGGATTCACTATTTGCGTGTATTACGAAATGATCACCTCAGTAAGTCTAGTTAATATCTATCACCACACATGGTTACACAATTATTTTTCTTGTGATGAGAACTTCTTAAAAAATTTTTTTAACATTTATTTATTTTTGAGACAGAGAGAGAGAGAGATCATGAACAGGAGAGGGTCAGAGAAAGAGGGAGACACAGAATCTGAAACAGGCTCCAGGCTCTGAGCTGTCAGCACAGAGCCCGACGCGGGGCTCGAACTCACCGACCGTAAGATCATGACTTGAGCCGAAGTCGGCCGCTTAACCGACTGAGCCACCCAGGTGCCCCGATGAGAACTTTTTTTAAATAACAGTTTTAAGTTTACTTATTTTGAGAGAGAGAGAGAGAGAGAGAGAGAGAGAGAGAGAGAGAGAGATGCAGGGGGGGGGAGAGAGAATCCCAAGCAGTCTCTGCACTGTCAGTGAGGACGAGGAACCCCACTCAGGGCTGGAACTCACGAACCACGAGATCAAATCAAGAGTTGATCGCTGAGCTGAAATCAAGAGTGGGTCACTTAACCGACTGAGCCACGCAGGCGCCCCTGTGATGAGAACTTTGAAGATCTCCTTTCTTACCGACTTTCAAATATGCAACAGACTATCATTAACTATAGTCACCATCCTGTATATTACACCCCCATGTTATTTTCTAACTTCAAATTGTACCTTTGACCCCCTTTACCAGTTTCCCCCACCCCCTGCTTCTGAAAGTGACCACTAATTTGTCCTCTGTAACTGACAGCTTGGGTTGTTGGAATATTTTTTGTTTTTGTTTTTGTTTTGTTTTGTTTCTTTTCGTAGGGTCTGCATATAAGTGAGATTATACAGTATTTGTCTTAGTCTGGCCTCTTTCACTTCCCATAATGCTCTCAAAGTCCATCCCCGTTGCCACAAATGGCAAGATCTCCTTCTTTTTTTACGACTGAGTGATATTCCTATACATGTATCACATTCTCTTTACCAGTTTATCCACTGACGGACGCTTAGGTTGTTTCTATCTTGTGGCTGTTGTAAATAATGGTGCCATGAACCTAGGGGTGCACGTATCTTTTCCGGTTAGTGTTTCCATTTTGTTCAGATCAACACACAGAAATGGAATTGCTGGATCCTATGGTAGGTCTATATTGAATTTTGTGAGGAATCTTTGTCCTGTTTTCCAGAGTGGTTCCACCAATTCCGGTCTACAGCTCTGCCTGTGTGTGAGTTGGGAATCCTGATGAGCAAGACGGGTTCCCTGTTGATGACGAAATCTCGCTGCATTGTGAAGAAAGCTGCCATGTTCCTCAATAGAGTTCTCCGTTGCTGAACGTCATGGTAACAACTAACATTTAAGAAACACTTACCAGGTACTGGTTCAAACACTTCTTACATATACTGATTGGTTGAAGTTCTAACCACGGGAGATACTTTTATGATCTCTAGTTTACGGATGAGGCACAGAGAGGTTAGGCAACTTGCCCAAGATCACACAGCTAGGAAGTAGCTTGGGGAATTTCAGTCCAGGTGAGTGCTTTGAGGAGCACCGCCAAAGATCCCAGCTGGTGGTGGAACATTCAGAATAAAAATAGTATTAACAACCGTAATAGTTCTTGTTGCAGATCACGCAGAGCTATGTTGAGTTTTCAGTGCTTGCACATTCTTACCTCAGTATTTAGTAGTTGTAAATATAAGGCGACCCTCCCATTTTTCACAGCGAGAAGATTGCAAAAAAGAAACTATTTGGGGGGTCAACTTGAATATACAAATTCCTTTTTTTTAAGTTTATTTATTTATTTCGAGAGAGAGCAAATGTACATGTGGGCATGAGTGGGGGAGGGGCAGAAAGGGAGGGAGAGGGACAATTCCAAGCAGGCTCTGTGCTGACAGATGTGTTCCTAACACAGGGCTTGATCCCACGAACTGTGAGCTCATGACCTGAGCTGAAATCAGGAGCCGGACGCTAAATAACCCCACTGAACCACCCAGGTGCTCCTTGCATACATAAATTCTTTTTTTTTTCTTTTTAAATTTTTTTTTCAACGTTTTTATTTATTTATGGGACAGACAGAGACAGAGCATGAACGGGGGAGGGGCAGAGAGAGAGGGAGACACAGAATCGGAAACAGGCTCCAGGCTCCGAGCCATCAGCCCAGAGCCTGACGCGGGGCTCGAACTCACGGACCGCGAGATCGTGACCTGGCTGAAGTCAGACGCTTAACCGACTGCGCCACCCAGGCGCCCCGCATACATAAATTCTTAAGGCCGTAGATGAAATAATCAAATGTCCATGTGCGATATTTAATTTATTATTTTAGGTATGCACGTACTTTCAAGTTTATTAATATATTATTTAAATAATATTTAAATATATATTAAGAAATAATATGTTAATTGAGACGTACTGGGTTTTTTTTCACTCTCACATTTTACGCAATCATTTTTTTTTTTAAATATAATTTACTCTCAAGCTGGCTAACATACAGTGTATACAGTGTGCTCTTGATTTTGGGGCTAGATTCCCCCCAAAGTGAATCATTCATCACTTACATGCAACACCCAGTGCTCATCCCAACACGTGCCCTCCTCAATGCCCATCATCCATTTTCCCCTCTCCCCTATGCCCCCATCAACCCTCAGTTTGTTCTCTGTATTTAAGAGTATCTTATGGCTTGCCTCCATCTCTCTCCGTTTGTACTTATTTTTCCCCTTCCCCCATGGTCTTCTGTTAGGTTTCTCAAGTTCCACATATGAGTGAAAACATATGATGTCTATCTTTCTCTGCCCGGTTTCTTTCACTTAGCATAGACCCTCCAGTTCCATCCACCTTGCTGCAAATGGCCAGATTTCATTCTTTCTCATTGCCAAGTAGTATTCCGTTGTATATATAAACCACAACTTCTTTATCCATTCGTCAGTTGATGGCCATTTAGGCTCTTTCCATAATTTGGTTATTGTTGAAAGCGCTGCTATAAACGCTGGGGTACATGTGCCCCTATGCATCAGCACTCCTATATCCCTTGGATAAATTCCTAGTAGTGCTATTGCTGGGTCGTAGGGTCGTTCTATTTTTAATTTTTTGAGGAACCTCCATACTGTTTTCCAGAGCGGCTGCACCAGTTTGCATTCCCACCAACAGTGCAGGAGGGTTCCCGTTTCTCCACATCCTCACCAGTATCTGTTGTTTCCTGAGTTGTTAACTTTAGCCATTCTGACAGGTGTGAGGTGGTATCTCAGTGTGTTTTGATTTGTATTTCCCTGATGAGGGGTGACGTTGAGCATCTTTTCATGTGTCTGCTGGCCACCTGGATGTCTTCTTTGGAGAAGTGTCTATTCATGTCTTCTGTCCATTTCTTCACTGGATTATTTGTTTTTCGGGTGTTAAGTTTGGTAAATTCTTTATTGATTTTGGATACTAACCCTTTATCTGATACGTCATTTGCAAATATCTTCTCCCATTCCGTCGGTTGCCTTTTAGTTTTGTTGATTGTTTCCTTTGCAGTGTAGAAGCTTTTTATCTTGATGAGGTCCCAATAGTTCATTTTTGCTTTTAATTCCCATGCCTTTGGAGACGTGTTGAGCAAGAAATTGCTGGGGCTGAGGTCAAAGAGGTTGTTTCCTGTTTTCTCCTCTTGGGTTTTGATGGTTTCCTGTCTCACATTTAGGTCTTCCAACCATTTTGAGGTTATTTTTGTGTATGGTGTAAGAAAGTGGTCTAGTTTCATTCTGCATGTTGCTGTCCAGTTCTCCCAGCACCATTTGCTAAAGAGACTTTTTTCCATTGGCTCCTCTTTCCTGCTTTGTCAAAGATTAGTTGGCCATACATTTGTGGGTCCAATTCTGGGGTCTCTATTCTATTCCATCAGTCTATGTGTCTGTTTTTGTGCCAGTACCACACCCCGCCGTGATGATTACAGCTACAAAATGATTTTATTCCATCTCTTTCTGTGGGTCGTATATTTCAGGATCTTTATTATTGCTGGGGATGATTTCTGAATCGCCTGGATTGCTTCCTGGATCGCATAAATTTCCCTCCTATTTAAATTGTGTGTGATGCAGCACTTTTTGAGCCTTTATTGATTCTCTTGCCGAAAGATTTTAATCTCGAAATCCTGATTCACTTAATCTTAGGGCACTATTGTTTTTCTGTTTGTTCTATTGGTTTCTGTTTGCAATCACAGCATCTTAACATTTAATTTATTGCTTTCAAAGTCATTTTATAAGGCTTGCTTCATTATAGGGGCTATGAGGCCAACTGCAGTATAATGTATCAAAAATTGTTTTTAATTTTTTTTAATGTTTATTCATTTTTGAGAGACAGAGCATGAGTGAGGGGAGGGGCAGAGAGAGAAGGAGACACAGAATCCAAAGCAGGCTCTAGGCTCTGAGCTGTCAGCACAGAGCACGATGCTGGGCTTGAACCCACAGACCGTGAGATCATGACCTGAGCCAAAGTCACTTAACAGACTGAGGCACCCATGCACCCCGTTTGCTTTTTTTTTTTTTTTAAAAAAACTTCTTTCATCAGGTGACTTCTATAAATGGGTCTTCCTGGAAGAATACTTTGTTGTTTAAAAGCAAGTAATTGAGAGTCTAGGGAACATGGAACATTCTATGAGCCTTCATAAGATCCTAAATAGAAGACAACTCTCACTTTATGCTGTGGGGTGATTTTTTAGGGAGGAACACCCTGCCTCATCTCTAAGTATACACCACGTGTTAACCTCATCTATTAAATGTGGTGAACGTGTCTGCTCAAATCTGTGATGCCACTGTCCTCACGTAGCCCATGTGCAAACTGGGAGTCAGAAGGTAAGGTGACTTATCCAAGGTGCCTAGCAGACGGCAAAGCCAGGACACCACGCAAATCCAAGTCTGTCTGGTCCTCTCGCCCCCACCTCTGCCATTAAAGCCCTGGGAAAGTTTCTACGCCAACTTCCTAATGTAGATTGCTGGCCCTGGTAAGTCTGTGGGGCTGTGTTGACAGAATGCTAACACTGATTAATTTATTATTCTTTTATTGCCTTCTGCTGGTATGGCTGTGGCAGTATTTCATAAAGAGAATGGCAGAGCAATTTGCAACTATAAAACCCAGATGCTTAATTTTAATTTCGGGGTGTCTGTTTCAAATCCGTTGCAGAACAAGCCAGGCTATTTACACTACAAATAAATGCTCCAGCATCTATGTCTCAAGACCCCCGGAAGCTGCCCTTAGGTCCTGAAGTGGTGTATTTTACTTACATTTGTTTTGCTCTTGAAAAGCAGCCCTTTCAGGTGTGAAGCAGGAAGCCACGGGTGCCTTCCTTGGCAAGATCCCCAACAGACATGTGCTGGAACTGGTTCCTCCAGGCCCATTAGAGCTGATCGTGTGCATGCGTGTCTTCCCAGCTCTGGTCGGTGCTGTCCCCATTGGCAGCTTGAAATTAGCCACGGTGGGAGAAGTTACCCCATGGGAACTGGCAAACCCTACAGATCAAGGCTCCTTCCGCCGCCTCCCCACCCCCATCCTTCCCCCAAATGAGTGAATGTCCTTGTGCCTTGGAAATAGTAAGAGTACTTCCCTTCTAGGTTATTCAGTTCGATAAAGTATGTAAAGCATATGGCATTGTTTGTATGTTTATTTATTTAAATAAATAATGCATACTGAGGGTTGAAAAAAAAAACAGACAAAAAAATGTTGCAGTGAAAAGTAAGTTTCTTTCTCACCCTGGACCTCCACTCCAATTCCTGTCTTGAACAGGCAAGCTGTTTCTCCAAATCCTTCCAGAGATAGGTAAGCATATATATATATGTATATGTGTGTGTGTATATAGATGTGCTCTTTTCTTCTTTACACGTGTATATTTTTTAAATGGCAGGATATCATGGCAGTATTTTGCCTCTTCCTGTATCTGTGTGTGTGTGTGTGTGTGTGCGTGTATCTCCCTTTCTCTCATATATATATGTTACATATAGCCTCTTCCTGTATCTGTGTGTGTGTGTGTGTG
>NW_024412427.1:15589579-15639972 GCF_014898765.1 Herpailurus yagouaroundi | reverse complement strand
GTGTGTGTATCTCCCTTTCTCTCATATATATATGTATATATATATATATTACATATAGCCTCTTCCTGTATCTGTGTGTGTGTGTGCGTGTGTGTATCTCCCTTTTTCTCATATATATATATATATATATATATATATACATATATATATTACATATAGCCTCTTCCTGTATCTGTGTGTGTGTGCATGTATCTCCCTTTCTCTCATATATATATATATGAAATATACATATATATATGAAATATACATATATATTGAGAGATACACACACATACCTATATATATTTATCCATGATCATCATCATCACCATCATCAATCTCTGACAGGTAAACTGGCTCGTATAGACCTAACTTATTATTTTGAAGGGCTGTCCATTATTCCACTTGTGAATGCACCATGGTTTATTTAACCAGCCCTCTCTGGATGACATCTAGGTTGTTTCCCGCCTCTGGCCAGTACAAACAATGGGTGTTGAACAACCTGTCTTTTGCACATAAACGTGAGCATATCTATGAGCTTATTTGCTGGAAATGTAGCTCTCGGATCAAAGGGCATGGGTATCTTACATTCTGGTTTGATTGTCAAGTTGCCTTTCGGGGGGCATGCCATTTTACTCTCCAAGCTATGGTGCCATGGGTCTGTGAGTCCCCACAGCCTCAGGACATTGGCCAACTTTTTGATCTGTGCCACCTGACAGTCATCGGCACCCCATATAGGTAAATGCTCCTCATGAGTATTATTGGTGAAGAAACCCAGGGCCAGGGAGGAAAGGCACTTGCCTACCCTCACCCCTATCCAGGCTCCTGCACTCAATGCCAAGAGCGGGTTGGTCCGGGTTGGTACCGATGCCATCAGCCCTGCCAGGAAGTAGGGAGTGACCCGTGAGCACTGGCGTTCTGTGAAGTCTGCTTTGCAGGCTCTTTATCATCCCGGTTTTTCTTGAGGGAAATTTCTCAGGAACACTCAGGAACAAGAGGGTGAGAAGTCCTAGTGCTCTGGGGAGGCTCCAGTACAGCTCATTCTCTATCCCTGGACAGAAACAGCCTTCTGAAATACAGATCTTGTCGTCTCGTTCTTCTCTTTAAAACTTTCTGCGACCCCACATTTCTCAGTTCCTGTAGCACCGGGGGAAGTGATTAGCAATGTGCATTTGTGTCCTCCCCCCCCCCCCCGCAGATTTGCTGAATCAGACACTCTGGGGTGGGGGGGCGGCTCAGGATTTGGGCTTCAATAGGCCCTCTGGTGATGCTGATGGGTGTGCTCAAGTTTGGGCCCCACCGACTTCCAGAATGAAGTGGCCCTTCTTCACCGGAGGCCCCCAACCCATCTCTCGTTTTTCCTTCACGCAACTTCGAAACACACCTAGCTACTGGCTCCTCGAACCTCCCTGCACTTTCTCCCCTCTGTGCCTGGGGCAGAGCCCTCCAGTTGTCCCCTGGTCTCTATAGAACAATGGGAGGTGGCGTTTTGAAACCGCATTTCCCAGCCTCCCTTGCAACTGTGCTCTGGCCCAGGGGGAGGTGAGCAGAGGTGAAGCGGGAGGTGAGCGACTTCCTACGCGTGCCCTCCTTAGGAAAGAACTTGTCTTCCCTTCCGCTTCTCCTTGGAAATCCACTGGCTGGAGTTCCTGGCCCCCTGATGCTGTGGGGGTCACCATCGGGGCCCTGGACCATCTTAAGCCCCGACTGTGACAAAAGAAAGGAAGAGACTTCCATTTTATTTAGCCCACTGTTCCTTGAGGTCTGTGTCAACACAACTTCCCTAACACACCACCTTTAGGTGTGCTGACCCTTCCTCTGCCTGGCAACAGCCCTCACCTTCCTTTTAAGGCGAAAGCAAATGTACCTCCTGTCCCTGATCCTAGGAAAGAGGATTTCTGTCTCCGCTTCAGAGCCCTGTTGCCTCCTCACATGGAGCCAAGCTATCTCCCCACCAGAACGGGACTTCCTGCTGGGGGTGGGGCATGAGCCTGGTCATGGCGGAAGAGCCCACAGGCCCGGCTCAGTGTCTGACACGGAGTGGATTCTAACGAAGCTTTCTCAGTGGCGACTCGAAGTCCGCTTCTGCGTCTTTCTAGGCTCCCTGCTCTGTGCTCTGGTGAATTCTTGGGATGAGAAATGAGAACCAACTTGTAACCTGGAGCGGTGGTTACAACGGGTGGCTGTGGACCAAGTGGACAGACCGGTCACCAGTGGGTGCTCCGGGGATGACCTAGGGACTGAGGGGTAGGAGGATAATAGAGCGGGAGAAGAGAATTCGTTATGTCTCGGCACAACCCACAAAGCCCCCATCTCCCCAGGTTTACTCGGGGCGGTGTGGCAAGGCTTCAAGGTCAAGACTTGCGAGAAGTTGTGACACAGCGAGACCTTTTTCCAAAGGCCACTCAGTCCTTGCAAACCCATGTTTCGTGCCCCAGGAGGCTCCTGGTTTCTCAGAACAATGTTCGTTCTTTGGGACCGAGCTCTGCCAGAACGGTCTGACCTTTATTCTGACTCAGAACTGAAAAGTCTAAAGCACATATTGTCAAGCAGATTGGTGATCTCGCTCATTCTCTCTCGCTCTCTCTCTCTCTCTCTCCAAGGGCTGACAAGCTGTTAATATTCCAGTGGTTCATCAAATATTTATTGGGTATCATCTTTTGCCAGGCACGGTATAAGGTGCTTGGAATACAAAGGCGACAGAGATAGTCTCCCTGCCCACACTCACTAAGCACCGGTGTGGATGTGGCAAAGAATGATCGCGATAATACAAGAATTTCCAAAGTGTGGCGCCAGGATACCTGGGGGGGCCCCTGAGACCCTTTAAGGGGGTCCATGAGGCCCAAAACTATTTTCATCATAACACTAAGATGCCGTATGTCCTTTTTCACTTGCAATTTTTCACGTGGGTAAGGTGGACTTTTCCAAGGGCTGCATGAAGTGTGTTATCACAACATATTTTAATGCAGAAGCAGACAGGAGAATCAGTTGTCTGTGAAGCAGACATTAAAGAGAACTTGTAAATTTGCAAAACAAGGTCACTCTTCTCGCTATGTTTCGAAAACTATGCTTGTGTTTCGTGAAAAGTGGTTTGTCTACATTAACATGAGATGGGCTTATTATTGTTTTGAAGATAAGTTAGGGGAGCCTGGGTGGCTCAGCCGGTTAAGCGTCTGACTTTGGCTCAGGTCATGATCTCGTGGTTCGTGGGTTTGAGCCCCGCGTCGGGCTCTTTGCTGATCGCTCAGAGCCTGGAGCCCGCTTCTGATTCTGCGTCTCCCTCGCTGTCTGCCCCTCCCCCGCTCGTGCTCTGTTTCTCTCTCGAAAATAAATAAACATTAAAAAATAAAAAAAAAAAAACAAGAAAAATCTCCATTTTAGTGTCTAATATAATAAATGCCAGTTAACATGGCTCACATCAACAAAATCCCTTTGCGGACCATATATGTTTTTAAACTTTCACTTTGAGACCGTGGGAGGTTCACGTGGGGTTGTGAGAAAGTACAGAGAGAGCCTGGGTGCTCTTCACCCAGTTTCTCCCAATGGTTAACATCCTGTGTAAGATCGGCAGTGATACAATCCAGCTTCCTGATCCGGATTGCATCAGTTTTACGAGCGTGTGCGCTTAAATCGACGCCACTTTATCCCATGCAGAGATTTGTGTGACCCAAACCACAGTCAAGATGTAGAACAATTCCGTCACAGGCGTCTCCCCTACTACCTACTTGGACCCACAGCCCCCTCCTTCCCCCTCCCCTCCCTGACCCCTGTCTCCCTCTCTGTAATCTTGTTATTTCAATGATGTTCTGTAAGTGGAATATATATTGTGTAACCTTTTGAGATTGGCGTTTTCGCTCAGCATAAGTCCCTTGAGATCCAGCTGAGGGGTTGTGAATATCAATGGTGCCCCCTTGTATTATGGCTGAGTGCTCGATGCCGTGGATACATGATGGTTTTGCCTCGTTCCCCTTCTGGAAGGACATTTGGATGGTTTCTGACTTCTGGCTGTTGCAGATAAAGTTGCCATGAACATTCATGTACAGGTTTCGAGTGAACAGAAGCTTTTACTTCTCTGGGGTAAATGCCCCCCAATACAATTGCTGGGTAGTTTCGTTTTGTACGAAGTCACCATACTTTTTTTTTTTTTTTTTTTGCTGAGTGGCTGTACCGTTTGACATTCCTACCAGCAATTTATGAGGGATCTGGTTTCTCCCCATCTCCACCAGCATTTGGTGTTATCACTGTGCTTTATCTTGGCCATTATGATAGTTGCGTAGTGATAATCTCATTGCGGTCTGAATTGGCATTTCCTGATGGCTAATGATGTTGAAAATATTTTTATGTGCTTACTTGCCATCTGTATATCCTTTTCAGTGCAGTGTCTGTTCATGTTTGCTGCCCATTTTCTGATCAGATTGTTTGTGCTCACTCTTGAGTGCGGAGAGTTCTTTATGTACGTGGTTTGCACGGATTTTCTCCCCGTGCTTTTGTCCTCTTTATAGGGCCTTTCACGGAGCAGAAGGTTTTCATTTTGCATGGTCCGATGTGTTATTATTATCATTTTGATGACTCATGCTTTTTCTAAGAACTTTTCACCCAGCCCTAGGTCACAAAGATTTTTGTAAGTTTTTTTTTTTCCGAAAAGGTGTGTTTTTTTCCCTAAAAGTGTTACATTTTACATCTAATCCTTTTCTGATGAAAAATTTTTGTGCAAACTGTGGGGTTTAGTTCGAGATTCATTTGCCTCTGAATCAATAAATTCTAAGGGATCCTGGGACCAAAGATTTCAGAACTTCGATAATAAGGCATAGGAGGTACTCAAAATAGGTACGTGCGAAATGCTACAGGAAGGTTAACTTTGAGCAAGGCAGTTAGTCTTTTTTTTTCTTTTTTTTTTTTCTTGTAGTGATTATGTTTATTTTTGAGAGAGAGAGAGAGGGAATGAAAGTGTGAGCAGGAGGGGGGTAGTACAGAGAGAGAGGCAGGTAGAGAGAGAGGAGAGGACCAAAGCTGGGTCCACACTAACAGCAGAGAGCCGGATGCCGGGCTCGAACTCACGAACCACGACATCATGTCCTGAGCCGAAGTTGGATGCTTAGCCCACTGAGCCACCCAGGTGCCCCAGCGAGGCAGTTCTTAAAGACTTCCCAGAGGAGGGGAAATTTGGTTCTGCTTTGGAGGGTGAATAGGATTTTACCAAGCAGAGGAGAAACCTTGTTTTCATCTCTGTCTTCCATAGCCAGCAATATTCTCAGTGTTGAGGAAAACAAAGAGAAGGGCGAATGGAGTCAGGCAGACCTTGGTTGAAATCCTTCTTAGTCAGCTAAGTTACTTACTTTTCCTAAGCCTCAGTTTTCTTATCTGTAAAATGGGGTGAATAATCCTTTCTTTTCAAGGAAACTGTAAGGATTAAATAAGTATGGAAACTGGATGGGGTGCCTGGGTGGCTCAGTCGGTTGAGCGTCCGACTTCGGCTCAGGTCACAATCTCGCAGTCTGTGAGTTCGAGCCCCGCGTCCGGCTCTGGGCTGATGGCTCAGAGCCTGGAGCCTGCTTCCCATTCTGTGTCTCCCTCTCTCTCTGCCCCTCCCCTGTTCATGCTCTGTCTCTCTCTGTCTCAAAAATAAATAAAAAAAAACGTTAAAAAAAATTTAAAAAAAGTATGGAAACTGGAAAGCACGGTATGTGACACATGGGAGGCACTCAGTGAATTACTTTCTCTCCCTAGTTCATGATTTCCTTTACATTTTATCCGTGTTACGAAGTTAGACCCTTCCTTTGATGTTCAGCCTATACTTGATTTCTCTTTTATTCTTTAATTCCCTTTTTACTTATTATTATTGTTAGTTTTTGAGAGGGAGCGTGAGCACAAGTGGGGGAAGATGCAGAGAGAGAGGGAGAGAGAATCTTAAACAGACTCCATGCCTGACACAGAGCCCCACACGGGACTGGAACCCCCGAGCCGTGAGATCATGGCCTGAGCCGAAATCAAGAGTCAGGCACTTAACCGACTGAGCCACCCAGGCGCCCCAGCCTGTACTTACTTTCATTCTTTCCTGCCCCCCCCCCCATATTGCTGAAGTGAGTGGTTCTCGAACTTTATGTGTCAGCTGTCACAAAGCTGATAGGCAATATTTAGTCATGGAGGGCCTCAAAACACACATTGCAGAACTTCTGAGTCAGTAGTTCTGGGGTAGGACCTGGGAATGTGCATTTCTGGCAAGCTTCCAGGTAACGCCAGGGCTGCTGGCCTGGGGACCACACTTTGAGGACCACTGCCGTGGGTATTCCCAGTAACTGTCTCCATCGATTGTGTAGACGGAATCAAAATATCCACGTGCAGCAGGTAAATAGGGTTTCAAGGCGATGGCTTGTTGTGTTTGGTTTTCAGAATCCATAGAAAACTCAGCGGGGAGACTTCGGGTTTGAAGATGGCTCAGTTTTGTTTTGCTTTCCGTGGCAGTGAAAACCACATGACAGTGCGTGCACCGTCTGTTTACCATTTGCGAGTGTGCAGGTCAGTAGCGTTAAGTATATTCAAGGGTGGCCGGGTTTTCTTTCTCTCTTGTTCTCCGCTCATCAGCTCCACTTCAGACGATAAGAAGAATAAGCAAACACCCTCTACATCTTTGATGAGATCAGGAGACACCTCTAAGCGTGAAACACAATAGGAAGACAGTAACCGGGCTGGCGGAGGGCAAAAGATTTGGCAGAGTGGAGGAGGGTCAACCATCCTGCCGAAGGAGGAACACATGTAAAGGAACAGCCGATTCACCCCGGAATCCTGGAAGGCTCTAGAATTGCCAGAGAAGCAAGTCCTGCAGGAAGCGGAGGGAAATCGGGTTGCCAAAAACGAAGAGGACGGACTGAAATTCTTTGTCGTGGGGCACTTGGAACCCATGTCGTCAGGTGCTTCTCTCCTCGGAGGATACCAGGGGTTTAGTCTCTGGAGGACTGTAACCAGAGAGGTTCCAGATTTCGGGACCACAGTCCCAGCATATGGGAAGAGAGGGGGGTGCTGAATTTAGACACAGGGGTTGCCTAAAAAAGGGCTTCAGAATATTTGCGTTGAGGCTCATTAAGCAACACCCCCTGCGGCTCCCTTGCCCCAAGCAGTGGCTTGGAGCTTCCTTTTATGAAGAAATCCAACTGCCCCAAAGAAAAGACCTGCAATCATGACATTTGGGCCTCCTCGCCAAGTCTGGCTGGGCACTCGTTTGCCCTACAGCGAAACACATCAGTTGTCAAACCGCCTCCAAGCTCGGGAAGCTTTCATTCGGCTTTTCCTTGCCTCCCTTTGAAATAAAGATTATGAGTCACTAAGTGTCCGCTGGACGACAGAGAGGAAAGAAAACAATGTTGCAGAGGCAGGGAATTGCTGGCCTTCTCTGGGGCTGTTTGGGTAACTGCTACAGACCGGGGTTGACCTAAGGAACGGATCCTGAACCTGGGATCCCTGCTGCCGCTGGGTGCCAGTTTCTGCGTCCGTGTATATTTGAGCTCACAACGGGGCTAGAACGCATCAGGTTCTCCGGGGGTGGGGGGAGTCTGAGGTGCGAGAAGAGATGAGCCGCTTACCGACTGGATTTCTAAGCTCTCACCCTGGGCTTGTTTCCTAAGTGTATTTATTTTGCCTTCTCACACCTCCAGGCTCTGCATACACAGACACTTTGGGGAGCATCTGTTCCTTGTCAATAGGGTTAATTCCCGCCCCTCCTACCAGACTCATCTGAAATACTGGGTTTCCAGGAAGTCTTCCCTGACCCCCAACCTCCTGTCTGGGTTGGGTGACCCCCTTGGTGCTTCCCTGGGCCTCTGTACGCCTTCCTCACCTCCTTTAGAGGAATACATCTGCTGCCCCTGGATGCAGAAGCCCAGGCTGGCAACCGAGTAATAATATCCCAGCAGCACCCACTTGCCCAGTCTCAGGATAAAGTGCTTGTTAATTGGGCAGAGAGCTGGGCTGGGCAGGTGCTTGGGAGTAGATCAGCTGAGGCCTTTGAATTATACTTCAAAGCTCAGCAGAAGGCAGAGTGAGATGACTGGAAAAAGAAAAAGGGGAAGACAGGGCAATCCCTAAAACTCTTTTTGCCTCTGTCCTTAGGTTACCTACTAGGGCTGGGTTTACTGAGGCTCTTCTGAATCCCGTGAACTTGAACCTGAACTTGGTAAAGGGCAGGCGAGGTCAGGGCAACACCTGACCCCTCTGGTTCAGCACCAGATACTAATATCTACCAGGAGAAGAGTGCAAGGTGTCTGAGTTGGTCCAGCCCTAATCCACATGATGTGTTGAATAGAATTATTATCTGGGAGCCCCCCCCCCCGCATCTGAACCCCTATGCTACAGTTGTTCACGTAACCCCTCGTGTTATGTGTCTTGAAGGGAGGCAGACTTCCTTTCTGTTACAGGGTTTTTAAACTGTAACCTTTCTCTTTCCGTTCTTTGTTAGAATGTCCACGTCTCTGCTTATATTGCCCATCTGTTCTTGCATGATGTTTACTTTTTCCATGAGCGCCTTTAGTATATTAATCATGTTTTATTTTACTTATTTTTTAATCATAGTTATTTTAAATTCCCAGTCTGATCACTTCAACATCCTGCTATCTCTGAGTCTGGTTCTCATGTTTTCTCTGTCTCTTTGAACTGTGTTTTTGCCTTTTAGTATGCCTTGTGATTTGTTTGTTTGTTTGTTTGTTTTGAAAGCCCTACTGGATACAAGAAACCCATGTAAATAGACCTTTAGTGATGTGGTGATAAAGCATAGGGAGGGCCAGCATGCTATTGTCCCGTGATGAGGTCTCAGTCTTGTAAATGAGTCTGTGTCTCTGGGCTGTGGACTTGACAAGCATTTCTCAGTTTTTCCCTCCCAGAGAGGGGACACGATGGCTAGACAGTTGCTGGAGCTGGATATTTCCTTCCCCTGGGTCAGTTAGGCTCTGATAAAACCCAGTAGGTAAAGCTCTGGAAGAAATAGTTTCTCCTGAGGGCAGGCATTGGGAGGAAGAACAGAGTGCTTTGGCGTATTTCCTACTTGCCCTGGCAGAGGCTTGACGGGATTTTCCTTCCATAGTCACTGAAATTCCAATATTCACCCTGAGAACCTGGTCAAGCTGCTGGAGGAAAAACTTGTAAAAAGTCTCGGGGCTCCCCGTGACTGGGCACCCCTGGAGGTTTTATCTCTCAGTCTTATTCACACCCGCTGCAAGTTGTCGATTATCGCTCAGGTTTTCCTACCCTGGCACTGGTTCCCATAGAAGTTTCTGCTTCGGCTCAGGTCATGATCTCACAGTTCATGGGTTCACGCCCTGCATCCCGGTCTGAGCTGACAGTGTGGAGCCTGCTTGGGATTCTCGGTCTCTCCCTCTCTCTCCCCTTCCCTCTCTCCCT
The DNA here is from genome assembly GCF_014898765.1 of Herpailurus yagouaroundi. Lineage (NCBI taxonomy): Eukaryota > Metazoa > Chordata > Mammalia > Carnivora > Felidae > Herpailurus > Herpailurus yagouaroundi. Next base: position 15,630,606 of record NW_024412427.1, on the reverse strand, counting down.
CTCTCTCTGCCACTCCGTCACTCCGTCTCTCTCTCAAAATAAAAAAATCAAGCAAATCACGATGCCCCACCCGAAACATGCTCTGGAGAATGATGCCTGGATCTGCCTGTCTGTGCAATTTGGGGGCAGGAATGTGCCCTGGGACCTCATGTCTCTTACAGATTTAAGAAGAATTGTTGATTTTTCGGTTTGTTTAGCTTTGTCCTTGCTGTCGGGACAGAGTGATGACTTCCAAGTGTCTTGGGTGCTGGACCGGAAACGGGAAGTCGGGGATTTTTTTTTTTTTTTTACATTTTTTTTCCCATTGTAGTAAGATATACATAACATAAAATTTATCGTTTTAACCATCCTATAGTGTCCAAGTCAGAGGCATTAGGTACATGCACATTGTTGTACAACCATCACCAACCATCCCGTCTCCAGAACTTTCTTATCATCCCAACTGAAACCCATTAAGCAGTAACGCCCTGTAGTGTAAGTGCTAACTTTTATGCTGTGGCTGATGTTATCATTATTATCATGCAGTGAAGGGCTGCAATTGTGTGGGTAGGAAGGGCATCATTCTCCAGAGCATGTTTCGGGTGGGGCATCGTGATTTGCTTGATTTTTTTATTTTGAGAGAGAGACAGAGTGACGGAGCGGCAGAGAGAGAGGGAGAGAGGGAAGGGGAGAGAGAGGGAGAGACCGAGAATCCCAAGCAGGCTCCGCACTGTCAGCTCAGACCCGGGTGCAGGGCGTGAACCCATGAACTGTGAGATCATGACCTGAGCCGAAGTCTGATGCTTAACCGACTGAGCCACCCGGGCGCCCCTCGATTGGCTTTTAAGAAGCCGGCTGATGGGCTCAGTGTGCCTGGTTTAGGAAGGAAGCGTCACCAGCGGAGAACAACTGGGGACAGAGTGCGCTGTGGCTGCTCCTTCCAGTCAGAGCGAAGCAAGCCCTGGAAGTCCGTCCTAAATGAAAACACTCATCGGGGTAAATGTCCTGGCTCCACACTGACTTCCTCTCACCGGTTTTGTTTCACTGTTTCATCTGCCCGGGAGCGGAGCCTTGAAACTCCCAGAGAGATGAATGGGGGAGATTCCACGTGCTCATCTCATTTCCAAATGTAATTGGTACCTGAATGACGAAGCTCTCCGCTTCCAAAGGCTGTGTTCACAAAGCCACCCGTTCTCCTCTCCGGCGAGGTGGGCCAGTGATGCATGTTCATTGTTCCAGCGACGGAGTCGGTGCAACCTTTCTTGGAGGGCGATTTGGCGGCGTGTATCAAAAATTTTACATGTGCAGCACCTTCGGCCCAGCAATTTCATTTCAAGGATTTAATTGATCTCCAAGAGGTAATTGGACGAGTGGGTAAGGAGGTTTGTACAAAGATGCTTTCATGCAGCTTTGTTTACGGTTGTGAAAAACGGGAAACATTCTAAATGTGCGACAAGAGAGGACAGTTCCCGTCAATTATGGCACCCACAATGGCATGTTTACTGTGGGACTGTTGCCAAAGATGGGGTCAGCTGTAAGGAGGAGCGTCCACAGTATTCAGGCGTGTCCTGTGGAATGTTCTCCCACTAGAATGACTGTGATTGATAGCATGGATGGGTGTGTCAGTAACAATGCTTTTGGGGGGCAAATATTTATATAGGAGAACATTTATATTTGATTTTTTTTAATGTTTATTTATTACTAAGAGACAGAGAGAGAGACAGAGCGTGAGCAGGGGAGGGACAGAGAGAGAGGGAGACACAGAATCCGAAGCAGGCTCCAGGCTCCGAGCTGTCGGCACGGAGCCCGACGCGGGGCTCGAACTCACAAACCGCGAGATCATGACCTGAGCCTAAGTTGGATGCCTAACCGACTGAGCCACTCAGGCGCCCCAGGAAAACATTTATATTTAGATCCTAAAATTCATTAGGACATTTGAAACAAAATTATTTGGGAGAAAAAAGTTTCATATGTAATATTCCAAATAAAACAGATAGATGAGACACTCACGTACAAGTGTTGAAAACTCAACCAAGCGACCCAGACTGTCCAGCTCCTAACAGGATGGTTTAAAAAAACATCTATATGTATATGTATATATATGCATATGTGTATATGTATATCCAGAAAACACATACATGCATGCATACATTTTACTGAGTTTTTACCTCAGTAAAATTTCAGGAAATTGGTTGAGGGTTTTGAATTAATGTGTGTTTAATTTTTCCTATTTAAGGGGCGCCTGGGTGGCGCAGTCAGTTAAGCGTCCGACTTCAGCCAGGTCACGATCTCGCAGTCCGGGAGTTCGAGCCCCGCGTCAGGCTCTGGGCTGATGGCTCAGAGCCTGGAGCCTGTTTCCGATTCTGTGTCTCCCTCTCTCTCTGCCCCTCCCCCGTTCATGCTCTGTCTCTCTCTGTCCCAAAAATAAATAAACGTTGAAAAAAAAATTAATTTTTCCTATTTAATATAATGGGATTAGGTTCCCTTTTGGTATTTTTGTTAAGGCCATCTGTGTTTTAGGACCTGGTTAGTGAAGTGAAGTGGGATATGCCAGGACTGGGTAGGGGACCCTGCTGCCTGATGGACAATTCCAACCTCCACGGGCTCCCTGGTCCCCCGTTCCTGTTCTACCCGTTCTGCCCCCAGGGCTTGGGATCTGCTGACCTGCTGATCCTTGCAGGGGCTCCTGACCCTGATTGATCACATCTGGCACAGCCCCTGGACCCCTCGCTGCTGAAGCTGAGCTCAGCCAACCCCCCTTCAAGCATCTCCCCACTTTGCCCCCCCCAGCTACTCCCAAACCTGGGTAGAGTAGCTACTTTTCAGGTTCCAGGCTGGAGCCTCTCAACTGCCTCGCCAGCTTCCAGTCCTCGCCTCTGGCAGTGGATCTTCCTCAGCAACCAGAATGGGGGCCTGGGAGCAAACCAGCAACAAATGCACAACTGTAATAAAAGTCAAAACCAAAAGCCAACTAAGTTGAAAAGCAGGTTATAAAGAACGGTTGCGCTCGTCAGGAAGAAGCTTTTGGCTGTATGTGACTCAAAAAGTGCTGAAAAACTTGAAGGAAGTCTTATTATCTCACTCAAGAAGTTCAGATTTGGCAACACGATGACATCTTCAAGGACGCAAGCTCTTTCCCTGTTTCCACTTTGCCACCTCCAGGCCATTGGCTCATCCTCTGAGTCTACTCCCCGTCCTGGTCCCCGGGTGACTACCGTCGTGCCAGGAATGGCAATGTATAGAGGCAGAGAAGACCTTAGGATGCCTTTCCCTGAGACTAAGGAAACTTTCCCAGAACATCCATCAGTTTCCCCTCATTGGTCGTGGCAAGAACTGGGCCCTGTGCCTCATTCTTAAGCCAATCAACGCCCGCGGGGGAATGGGCATATCACCAAGAGTTGAGACCAGCAGATCTCAACCCGAAGTGACTATTAGCAATCCCTGCGAGGTCTGGGTGCCCGAGTCCACAGCAAACCCAGTCTGCGGTATCTCTCTGGGGGTGGGACCCAGGCTTCACACGTATCTTTTAATCCCCTAAGTATTTATGGTGGGCAGCAGGGATCAGAACCATTCTTTCGCGCTAATAATTCATCTCCTGGGACCAGGGAAGGGGCTATTTTCCCTGAGGAACTTGGCCACTGGACACCTGAAGAATAATCAGGCCTGTTGCAGAGAAAATGATGGAAAGCGTTTGTTGTGTTGATGGACGATGGTGTTTGACAAATACGGTGGGCTCCTGTTTCTTTAGGTTCAAAAAATCATATAAATTTGTAAAATGACATATACGTGAAAAAAAAAAAAATGTCTGGAAGAGCATGGACCAAACTCGTACTAGTGATTATCACGGTGTGGGGTCGGGGAGAATTAATTACAGCTGGTTTTCACTTACTCGTTGAACTTTTACAACGAACTAATCACTTACACAGACTACCAATGAGGATATATATGTCTTGGGGGGAAACAATTAAAAGAAGATGAAACACGCAGTTGTAAGGGCTGAAATGCTGCTTTATCCCTGTGAGGTTAACTTCTGTGGGGCGGGGGAGTTCCCTGTTCGAGAATCGATTGCTACGAGCTTAGAATTTGTCACTAACCCACTGAGGGTTCCTCTTTTTCCCGTGTGACCAGGAGGAAGGTAAACTCTGATCAGGACAGTCCCCTTGCCAGTGATTGGGTGAAGCCAGGGCATGTGATCCAATAGTGACCAATAAGATGTGAGGAGGCACCTGCTGAGGACATGGTGTGTGTTTCTGGGAAATGTTTCTTTGCTTTCCAAAGAGACCAAAAAAAAGAGGGTCTCCTCTTTCCTCAGCCATATTCTTGACTCTGTGTGATGCCTTGACGTTGGAGCCACAATCTTGTGATTGATCATATGGGGACAAAGTCCACGCCCAGAGGATGTCAGAGTGAAAACCCCTGGTAGCGTGTTTTTAAACCGGAAGTGTAATTCCCATACAATACAGTGCATAAGCCTTAAGCGTACAGCTTGGCAAATTTTTATGTACGTATACAAGTAACCACCGCTGGATCAAGATGCAGAACATTTCCAGCACTCCGGAGGGTTCTGTCATGCTCCTTGCTGGGCAATATCCAACACCCACTGTTCTGATTCCTAGCTCCATAAATTATTCAATTATTTTAACTGAAGTTCATATAAATGGATTCACACAGTACATACTATTTTGTGTTTGGCTTCTTTTGCCCAGCATGTTTTCTTTGACATCCATTTATGTTTTTATGTACATCCGTAGTTTATCTGTAGAAAAAAAATCACTGTCTAGTGTTCCAATGGTACCATAGTTTTGTTTATCCATTTCCTGCGGATGGACATTTTAGCTATTTCTAGTATTTGGCTATTAATGGGGAAAAAAGGTGCGGTAAACATTCTCTGTGCCCATCTTTGGTGGATGGGTGTCCCCATTTCTCTTGTGTGTATACCTAGGAGTGAAACCGCTAAGTGATAAGATAAATAACACTTTATTTAGTTAGTAGATACTGACAGTTTCCAAAGAGGTTTAACCAACCTCGACTCCCACCAGAAGTGTGTGAGCTTCTCAGTTGTTCTAGAAGCTCCTCAACACTTGATGTTGCCAGTGGAGGGAGTAGTGGTATCTTATAGTTTTAGTTTGCATTTCTTTGATGAGCTTTTCAAGTGCCTTTTGGTCATTTCCCCTTCTAAGAGGTGCCCGTTCAAGTCTCTTTCCCTTCCTAAAAGTGAGTTGTTTTGTCTTTTACTTATTGACTTGTAGGTGTTCATTTATGTTTTGGGTGGAAGTTCTTTGTCAGATACGTGAAATGCAAATCTCTTCTCCCGGTCTGTAGACTGCCTCTTCCCTTCCTTTATAATGTCTTTTGATGAATGTACATTCGTACATTTAATGAAGTCCAAATCAGGATAGTGGTTTTTTTGTGTGTGCATATGCTCAGTTTCAGAGATATTTGTTTACCCTTAGTTCATGAAAGTATTTTTTTTTAATTTTTTTTATGTTTATTTTATTTTTGAGACAGGGAGAGACAGCATGAACAGGGGAGGGTCAGAGAGAGAGGGAGACCCAGAATCTGAAACAGGCTCCAGGCTCTGAGCTGTCAGCACAGAGCCTGACGCGGGGCTCGAACTCGCGGACCACGAGATCATGACCTGAGCCGAAGTCGGACACTTAACCAACTGAGCCACCCAGGCGCCCCATGAAAGTATTTGTTAATAGTTTCTATTTTTAATATTTTCCGTGAGAAGCCTGATTCTTTTTAACTTTTACATTTAGGTCTGTGATCCACATCACATTCCTTGTTATATATATGGTGTGAGGTAAAGATTCATTTTTCCCTCCATACGGATTATTTTCCATATGGATGTCCAATTTCAATCAAATCAAATGAACATACACGTTTGGTTCCATTTTTGGACTCTCTATTCTGTTCCACTGGTCTATTTGTTTATCCTTGTGCCAATATCACACTGCCTTAATTACTATGGCTTGATGTTTTTTAAAACTAATTTATCATTTTTTAATGTTTATTTTTGGTGGAGATACCGTGCGCACGCGTGTGTGCGAGCAGGGGGTGGGGGTGGGGCAGAGAGAGAGGGAGACAGAGGATTCAAAGCAGGCTCTGCACTGACAGCAAAGAGCCCAACGTGGGGCTCAAACTCACGAGCTGCGGGATCATGACCTGAGCCAAAGCTGGACGCTTAACCGACTGAACCATCCAGGCGCCCCTACTATAACTTGATGTTAAGTATTGATATCTGGTAGTGTGTGTTTTTCTTCAAGATAGTCTAAGCTGCTCCTTTTTGTTTTCATATAAATTGTAGAATTAGCTTGATGATTTCCGCACATAAACTTCGTGGGAATTTGATTATGATTGTATTAACTCTATAAATCAATTTAAGCAGGATGGCCTTAACAATATTCAGTCTTCCAATCCATGGTTTAGTTCTCCATTGAGATCTTGTGGATGACTTTGTTGAACATCTGATTTTATTTAATCAACCCCAGAGTTACCTTGCCTTGGTTTTCTTGTTGTTATATAACAAGATTATATAAATGTATTATACAAATATTTTCCTTTCTGCTTAAGTAATTTTTTTCCCCTGGCTATTTGCAGCCCAAAACATCTCAACTAATATAACTAATATAAACTTGTCCTGTAGTGTGATGGATTAAGCAGAAGGCTTGAGTCAGTGCTATTCCCTGTGTGGCCATGAGTAAGTCACCTAACCTCTGGTGGCCAGTCTCCTTATCCATGGAAGCTCACGAGGCTGGAAAGTTCTTCTCTGTTTCACAAACTGGCCAACACGGACTCCTCTTTCTTTGTTTCAGTTTAAGTATCATTTTCTTTGGGAAGGCTTCTCTGATTCTTCCATTTAAAACCGAGATGTTTTGGGGGCACCTGGGTGGCTCAGTCAGTTAAGCACCCGACTTCGGCTCAGGTCATGATCTCGCGCTGGACAAGTTCGAGCCCTGCGGTGGACAAGTTCGAGCCCTGCGTCGGGCTCTGTGCTGACAGCTTGGACCCTGGAGCCTGCTTTGGATTCTGTGTCTCCCTCTCTCTCCACCCCTTCCCCCCTCAAAAAAAAAAAAACCATTAAAAAAATTTTAAACCTAGAGATTTTGGGGGCGCCTGGGTGGCTCAGAACTCACTCAGTTCGTGAGTTCAAGCCCCACTTTGGGCTCTGTGCTGACAGCTTGGAGCCTGGAGTCTGCCTGGGATTCTGTGTCTCCCTCTCTCTGTGCCTCTCACCTGCTCATGCTCTGTCTCTCTCTCTCTCTCTCTCTCTCTCTCTCTCAAAAATAAATAAACATTGAAAAAAATTTTTTAAACCTAGATATTCTTTTCCTATATACACCTTTCAAAGCAGTCGGGACACTGTAATGTCATTGTTTGCGTGTATATCTCCATCAGTGCCTTACTGAATCAGTCAGAGGCTTGGTAGGGAACAGAGGGCGCACTTAAAGGGCTTAACTGAGGAGAGATGAATAAAGAGATGATTATAGAGGACTGGAGGGATTAAGGAAACCCATAAGGGATGATGAAGCAGCCCAGGGATTAGCCACAGAGGCAAGCCATTATCTCTGAAGAATGGAGACAAAGGAAAGGTTGCTGGAACCCAGTGGGATCTGTAGCTATGGAAGAGGAGCTGCCCAACAGATATTCTGGGCTATAAGGGAACAAAGCCATCATGAGAACCATGGGTAGATGGGGAGGGGAGAGTAAATACCCCCTCCCTTCTCCCCTCACCCTCTGACTTCAGCTCCCATTGGCCCTTCCATTGGATCAACCAACCAGAACAGAGGGCAAAGGAATCCAGGTGATACAATGTGTAGAGGGCACCCTCTTGGGGCACAAAGCAGAGAAGCAAAAGGCAGAAAACGGATACGGGAGAAGAAATAGGTAATGTTCCGTATGCTCACCTTCAGCATAAACCTCTTGAGATTGGACACCAGTCTTTGAAAAATATGTTGTCATAGTGTTTTACACACCTGTCGTGAAAATCCAAACATCAGAGGAAATTTTTTGAAGTGCCCTATTAGCTCCGAAATAACCATAGCCAACAACCTGTGACATAATATTTCAGGTCTCACCCTCATGCACATTGAATATGTGGGTCTGCGGAAGACTGTGTTTCCAAAAATGACCACATCAATATTTCTGGTCCCATATGCTCTTGTAGACCCTGCCACTCCCTATCACTAGGTGAATCTATCTCCCTTCCCCTAGAATCTCGAGAGGGCTCTGTGATTACCTCGACAGAGAGAATATGGCGCCTGGGTAATGCTACGTGACTTCCAAGGCTAGGTTATAAAAGGCAATACGGCTTTACCTGGAGATCTCTGTTTCCTGGGATGCTCACTCTGGGAACCCAGCCATCACATTATGCAGAAAAGCCGTGGTCACATGAGGAGGCCTCGTGCAAGTGTCGTGGCTCATTGCCCAGCTGAGGTCCCGGCTGATAGTCAGCATTAATTGCCAGATTAGTGAAAGAATGCGCTTCCAGACGATTCCAGCTTCCAGCCGACACTGCATGAAGCAGAGGGACGCATCTCTCCCAAGCCCTGCCCAAACTGAAGAATCGTAAGCAAGATAAAGAAGTTTTTAAGCCACTGGGAGTTTGAGTAACTTGTTAGGTAGTCATACTAGCTAGAACAGAGGTCACGTTAGGGGGTTAAACTCTCAGGCTCTGGAGTCAGGCTTCGTGAGTTCTTTTCTGCCACTTTTTCCCTGCGTAGTATCGGGCAGGTTGTTCAAATTCTAATTCTCACTTTCTTCATCTGTAAAATGGGAACAATGATATTAACCAGCACAAAGAGGAAGGTTAGTGTATAAAACAATCAGTTCAGTTCCCAGCACATATTATTATAATCCTTGATCATTGATTCCCTAAAAGCCCACCAGGAAAACGTGTTGATTAAACAAAGCTGAGTGTGGGAAACTTCCTGCAGAAAGGGAGAACACCACTTTGAGGGAGTCCTGGTGGCCTCTGAATGTGATGACACGAAGGAAGGATCCTGACCAGGGGTTCAAGGCTGTGCTGGGCGATTTTAAGGTGGGTCATATAAGGCAGGTGACTGGTTAAAAGACTGGGCAAAATTTATGACCTCGGAGCTTTGGACGGGTGGGCCCAGGGAGGCAAGGGACTTGGGGCGAGTCCAGATGAGCAACTTTTGTTTCGATAAGTAAAGCGTTTTGTTGGTTCTGTCTTATCTTCCGAGAGCAGGTACTTCCTAGAGCAAGCAGCTAAATTATGACTTGGTCGCGGTAGTATTTAATGCAGGGACAGAAAAGTGTCTTGCTTTCAGTTCTCATTATTAGACATTTTTTTTTTTTCGTGGAAAAGGGCTCATAGCCTACCCCACCTATTATGTTAAAACTTGCCTTTTCTTTGAACGATGTTTCTTGGATATCTTTCCTTATCGGTACATATCAGTTCATTTTATTCTTTGTAACAGCTGCTTGATATTCACTTGGATGGCTGCTGCATGATCCGTTTGCCTTTTCACGTATCAGCAGACCCCTGGTGTGTATATATAGTGGGGTGAGGGGCCCAGACCCTTAGCATCGTGCCTGGCGCAGAGTAGATAGTCGGGAAGGGTTTGTGATTGAAAGGAGCGTGTGCGTGAAATCTGTACAAGTAAGGTATGGGTGGATGGTGGGGCTCCCCTGTTACTGCCATCCTGGTGTTGTCGCCTGTGTTAGGAATCATCTCAGGGTATGCACAGCACGGGAGGGAGACCCAGAGGTCCCCTCTGTGCCCCCAGGGACGAGTGGGGAAGAAGACTGAAAAATAGTGAGCCTGAAGAGGGGCCAGGTGGCAGGCTGAGACTCTGAGCCGCTCAGGTGCCCAGGAGAGAGGTGGAGACATTGAATCCGTGCCAGTGGGAACAGATCACGAGTTTCAGCTCATGCCATCAGGACGCCACTGACCAGGCAGGGCGAGGGGCCCCTCATGGAGCCAGCAGGGCCCCAAAGGACAGGATAAGAGCCACTTCTTCCTGTCGCCATGAGGACAATTCTCCTACATCTAGATATCATCAAAGAGGAAGCATTTGAAGACCAAAAGAGCATCACTGTAGGGGTTTTCAATTTGTAACTCAACACAACATTGAAGAAGAGGCTGATGTAAAATGAAGTCCTAGGTTTTTCAACAAGGGGCGGTACCACACTGGTCGGGGGCATTTGGAAGTAGGTGGGGTGTTTCCTCCCATTTGTTGATGATGAAAATTTTCTTTTTTTCAAAAAATTTCTTTATTCTGAGAGAGAGGGAAAGAGAAAGAGGGCGCGCCCGTGAGCGAGCAGGGGAGGGGCAGAGAGAGAGGGAGAGAGGAAATCCCAAGCAGACTCTGTGTTGTCAGTGCAGAGTCCTGCTCGGGGCTCGAACTCACAAACCAGTGTGGTCATGACCTGAGCCGAAACCACGAGTCCGAGGCTTCACCGACCGAGCCACCCGGGTGCCCCTTGATTATGAAAATTTCCAAGCAGGAAAGTAAGAGTAATTCAACAAACGCACATATACCCATCATCTAGATTTCTCGATTGTTGTGTTTTTCTCCCCATGATTGTTTTACCTACTTTTTGAAGTAGTTTAAAGTAAATTACAAACATCCTGACATTTCACCCCAAACGCATTTCTGAAACATAAGAACGTTTTTTTCCTGCATCACGCGAGGCGTTCTTAGTCGACATGGGGCAGCTTTACTGGCAGTTACGTGGGCGAGGGGCAGGGAGGCTGTGTCCTGTGATGCGTGGTTTACTTCAGCTCAAGGAAGAATTGTCGGCCCAAAGGTCTGATAGCATCATCCTGTGCAAAGCCTGCTCTACAGAAAGACAAGTTTTGTGTGGGAGGATGTGTGTGTGTGTGGGGGGGGGCGGTACGTGGGAAGGGTGCTATCATCTATTTCTTCATTTTATGTGTATGTCTTTATTACAAAAGTAACACATAAACTGGGAAGATACGGGGAGGCCCACAAGAAATGTTATAAAGGAGAAGCTGGAAACAAATCACCTATGGTCTCATCTTCCAGAGTCAACCACGGTTACCGTTTTGGTAAATTTCGTCTGGCTTCTATCTTTTCATAGGGTTGACATCACACTCTCTCTCTGTACTATCCTATATATCTATATCTGCATTTTATATCTATACACATTTTCTATCTTAGGAAGGCCTACTTTTAACTGGTTATTTAAAGGCTTCTGACTCCTGCCTACTCACCACAACCTAGTAGGGTGGGGAGCTGGACAGAAGGAAGAAATCTGTTTCTGAAGTGAAAAATATGCCATATTAAAAAAAAAAAATGAGCCTGCTGGGTCCTCAGCTAATCCTCAGATTGACTTTGTGATGTACGGCATATCATACCCATTTTCTGGATGAGATACTTAAGGCTGAGGGAGATTAAGAAGCTACCCAAAGGCTCCGCAGCCTGTGCGCCTCACCATTCTGACTTACGGCCCTGAAGGCAACCATGGGTTCCCTGACCGGCTCTGGGGAGGGGGAAGCAGGGACCCTGGGGATGAACAGCGGGTGCTTGACCCAGGGATCTTGGGAGATGCGGGACCCTCTCCCCCTGAATCTGGAACAACAGATCGGACTTACCCAGTCTGGAGGGGTTCCCTCTGTCCCCCTTTGATCATCCACTTCCCGGTTGGGGTGTGGTGTGGGGAAGAAGAGCTTACCACGTACGTCTGTGTTTGTGGACCCGAGGCCAGTCCGTGGAATGAAAACACAAACTCTCCGTAGTAGGTGAAAGATGGCTGCAAATTCTTCGACATTCTTTCCATTCAAGAGGAGGAGTCTATCTTCCTCCCCTTGAGACGGGGCAGGCTCAGGGAGTGCTTGACTCATAGAACACAGGAGAAGTGAAGTTGTGCCCATTTTCAGGCCAACACCTTTAGAGGCTGGAAGCTCCCCATTCCGTCTCTTGGAACACTTGCTCTTAGAACCCAGCTGCCATGCTGTGAGGAAGCCCAAGCAGCCCTATGGAGAAGCGCCCGTAGAGATAATATAGGCCATTGGTCTATAGCCCCGTGGAACGCTTAGCCATCAGCTAGCACCAACTGGGTGCCCGCAGGAGTGAGCCATCTTGGAGGTGAATCCGCCAGCCCCCCACTGCCCCTCCCCAGCTGAGGCTGTGTGGAGCAGAGATGAGCCAACCTTGCTGAGCCCTGCCCAAATTGCAGAATTGTGAGCAAAGTGACTGATCGTTGTCATTTTAAGCCATGACGTTTCGGAATGGTTTTTTTAAATGCAGTGTTAGATAACCAGAATTCCACCACTTTCCGGGCTGATCTTCTAAGGCAAATGCTATGTGAGACCTTACACCCATACTGTCTGCTTTTGTCCTCATGCTTCTCTCTAAGGTAAGAAAAACAACAGCTAACGTTTATTCAGTGCTTACTATCTGCCTAGTGCAGCTCAAAATCCTTTTCCTATGCCAATTCATTTAATTGTCCCAGTGACCCCGTTCCATAGGTGTTCTTATCCTCACTTCACAGATGTGGAAACAGGTACCGAGAAACCACACAAGTGGTGGTAGAGGCGGGGGCTCAGGTGTCTGACCTGAAAGCCAGTGATGCTAACCACTGTAGCGTTCTGCCTCTCAGGCAGACGGCTGATGAGAAAGCCGAGTCCAGAGGGGCAAAGTGACTTCCCCAAGGTTGCACAGCTAATGAGTGCCTTTGGAACTCATCCGCTAGGCTCCTCCATTGGAGCTGCCATAGTCCTCACAGTGTTGACTGCTCTCTGGGGCCTGTCTCTGTGTGAGCAGGGCTGGCTCTGACCTCTGATGCTGTTCCCCTAGCTTGAGCTGCCTCTGATGTGACACCCAGTGGCCATTGGCTGTTCCCACATGTTCAGTTCCATCCTCAAAGCACTGGATTTTTCCAATGAAGAAAGTGCCGTAGAAGAACGTACCTCAGGCTAGGAAGGACTTTCCGAAAAAACACTTTTTTTTTTTTTTTTAATTTTTTTTTTCAACGTTTATTTATTTTTGGGACAGAGAGAGACAGAGCATGAACGGGGGAGGGGCAGAGAGAGAGGGAGACACAGAATCGGAAACAGGCTCCAGGCTCTGAGCCATCAGCCCAGAGCCTGACGCGGGGCTCGAACTCCCGGACCGCGAGATCGTGACCTGGCTGAAGTCGGACGCTTAACCGACTGCGCCACCCAGGCGCCCCTGAAAAAACACTTTAAAAAAAAAAAAAGTTTATTTATTTTTGACAGAGAGAGAGAGAGAGAGAGAGGCAGAGCATGGGGGAGGGGCAGAGAGAGGGGGAGACACAGAATCCGAAGCAGGCTCCAGGCTCTGAGCCATCAGCACAGAGCCCGACGCGGGGCTCAAGCTCACGGACCGCGAGATCATGACCTGAGCCGAAGTCGGACGCCTAACTGACTGAGCCACCCAGGCGCCCCTCTGAAAACACTTTCTGACATTCCAAGGATAGTTTGTGCTTTGACCACGGCCTGGCTCCGGGAGATCTCTCTGCCCTTCCTGCCCACTCTCCCCTTTCCTGTACCTTCTGCCCCCTCTGCTTTGCAAATGAAGGATGGAGGTATCCAGGGCAGGATGTCAAGGGTAGGGAATGGTGAACGTGAGCTTTGCAGTCACATAGACTTGTGATCTAGGGCGATTATTTAACCTCTACTTACTCAATCAAGTGGGATTATGAACAGTCTCTTCTTCACAGGGTTGTTGTGAAAATCAAATGGGGTGACGTATGTGTTTTCCAGGGCCCCTCCCAGGATGAGACTTATTGCCTGTAACTCCCCAGTTGCCTGTACGTCCCACAGTTGTAAGAGAATGTCCAGAGGCTTCTGCAGAAGCCTCTGTGGTCATCTGCCGACTAGCGTCTGCCCACTAGCCTGACATGTGTCTGCCCACTCATACAGAGAGACAACATGTGCCTTCTGCCTCATTTCTGCCTCCCAGATGTAGGCAGAACTTCCAGGCACGTCTCCCAGAATGTATTAGGAGGATCGGTCCGCCACAGGAGCTTCTACGACCAGGAGGATGAAGGTTCGGGAAGTCTCTGTTTTGGTTCCTGGCTCCAAGGCCACGTTGCCTCTGCCGAGATGCGTAGATCAGAAAACTGCCACCACTCTGGGTTCCAGGGCCACAGTGCCTCTGCCTTGATTGAAGGCAACAAAACAGATGTCCCATGACCTTCCTCTCAACAACCCAGTGAAGCCCCGGTCACTGGACCCCTGCTGTCACTGCCACAAGAGAAAAACCCGAATGCTCCAAGAACGTGCTGGGTAGTGCCGGGAGTGGAAATCCAAATTCCACCTCAATCCTAGCTTCCAAACAGCGCGTCCAGTTTTGGAAGACAGGTTAGTCAAGGACCCAGGCTGTAGACGTGGGTTTGCCAGCCTCTGGTGTGTGATAAAGTATGCACAAAGCGGGGCCTGGGGTTCGACGAGCCAACCCACGACGTCAGAAACACACGGCAGATATATGGGAACCACTCTTCCTGCTCACTGCATTGGTTTGCACTTATCTCCGATCCCTTTTCGGCACCTTACTTTGCCGGTACCCTAGGCACACGCTCGGCCTCCTCCGCTAGGCTCCAAACCCAATGAGGAGAGGGTTAGCAGCTACAGCTTGGGCCTTCCAAAGCGGCAGGACACAAAGTAGGTGGCATGTCTATTTCTTCTGTGCTCAGACGAACCAGTTGACAGAACGTAGAGCCTGCCCACGCAAGCCTGGAAGCCCGGACTCAAAATTAATTTCCCCCAAGGAGGCCCTCAAAAGGTGAGGCCATGTGATGCCTCTGGGCCATGTGTGGGCAGAAGGGGACAAAGCCCGAGGCAGGGAGGAAGAAGAATTTCTCCCACCCACCTGAGCTGTCTTGGTGGGACACCAATCACGAAGGAAGAGAAGCAGAAGACATGTCAGTTCCTGGCAGCAGCTTCTCCCAGAGCTAATCTGGGTCGCGTCTGGCAAGGGCAGATGCTGGCTGAGGCATCCGGCACCCGGGCTCCTAAATAAGCACATGGGCTAGCATGTCAGAAATCAGCCCCCGGCAGCTCAGTGCATCACGAGGCTAAGAGCTAGGGCGCTGGAGTCAGACAGTCGTGGTTCTCATGTGCACAGTGACCTGGAGAAAGTGACTCAAACCCTCTGAGCTGCTGTTTCCTCTTCTGTATAGGATGGTTGACACCTGGATGTCAGAAGCGTGTAGCACCAAGCACAGTGCCTGGCACAGAGTACATCCCCGGATACAGGGAAGCGATGACTAAAATGAAAAGGGAGCGGGAAGAGACTCGTGTTGAGGACGGCCTCTTTGTCAGCTGCTCTCTCTACACCGTCTCTCTCAGCTTTCCCAGCAATTCAGGGATTGATAGTCCTGGATAGTCACGTCCAAGGACTTGGATAGTAACTCCCAAGACGTGGATAGTAACTCCCAGAGTTTGCAAGTCAGCGGCACAGAGACGACCTTGCGAGGCAGGAATTGTCTTCCCTGTGTTGGAGGGAAGGAAACCGCAGGGAAACAGACACTTTCAGGGCCTCACCTGCACCCACCTGTCCTTACCGCCCCTTCCCACAGCCGGCACCTGCATTTCTTTGCCTGGGCATTTCCCGTTGCCACTGGCCTGACAGGCTAACAGTGGAACTTTAACAGCCCCCTGCAGCTTTCAACCACTGACTGGTGGGAGTTTGTGCAGAGAGAGTCTGTGTTGACCCTCGGGCGACAGGGGGAGGAGGGGATAACCCTGAGAGGTGGGCTCTATACTGCATCCCAGAAATCCCCAATGGGATTAAACTTTCCATCTAATAAGATATAGCTAGCCTTATTACACGTGAAGAAGTTCTCACCCTCTCTCCCAAAAGAGGAGAGGCACCATCCCAACAGGCACTGTATCCATTGCTAAGCTGTATTAGTTGTCCCCCAATTCTGTCGCAGTCCCACTGAATATTGTCACCTGGAGGCCCAACTGAAAAATTAAGTTTCAAAAACTTGTATATAAAACAAAAATAAAGGGGGGGGGCGCCTGGGTGGCTCAGTCGGTTAAGCGTCCGACTTCGGGTCAGGTCATGATCTCGCAGTCCATGAGTTCAAGCCCTGCGTCGGGCTCTGTGCTGACAGCTCGGAGCCTGGAGCCTGCTTCGGATTCTGTGTCTCCCTCTCTCTCTCTACCCCTTCCCCACTCATGCTCTGTCTCTCTCTCTCGAAATAAATAAACATTAAAAAATAAATAAATAAAACAAAAATAAGGGAAGAATAAAATAGCTCATCAGATCCAATTAGCAAAATGTCATCAATGTAGTGAACCGGTATGATATTTTATGGAATGTCAAGAAAATCAAGATCTCTATAGATTATTATTTATGGCAGAGAGAGGAGAATTGATGTATTCTTTTTTTTAAAACATTTTTTTTAACTTTTGTTTATTTTTGAGAGTGGTGGGGGCAAGGGGAGAGGCAGAGATAGAGGGAGACAGAGAACCCAAAACATGCTCTGCGCTGTCAGCTCAGAGCCCAATGTGGGGCTCCAACTCATTAACCTCGAGGAGAATTGATGCATTCTTGAAGCACAACCAGGAAGGTAGACTGTTGTCCCTGCTAGGTAAAAGCAAACCTCTTCTAATTATCCTTACACATTGATATGCAGCAATCCAATAGCTGCATACTAAGTGCCCAGGGCTATGTTGATTTCTTCCAGGAAAGATACTAAATCTGGAACAACATCTGGAGTGGGAAACATCGCTGGTTACATATATAATAGATCACTCTCATTTTTCAAGATCTGTCTGACTTCCTCATAGGTCAAACTAGTGAGTTAATTGGGGGATGTGATAGTTATCACTATCCCTACTTTTTTCAAGTCTTTGAAAGTGACATTAATCTTTGCAATTTCCCCAGTGATGTGGTATTACTTCTGGTTTACCATAGTAATCAGAGGGGAAGTTCTAAAGGTTTTCACTTAGTCTTTCCTACCATAGTGATCCTCCTCCCATTGGTCAGAGTGCCAGTGTGAGGATTCTGCCCGTTGTCAAGTATGTCTATTTAAATGATAAATTTAAACCCTAGAGGAGAAAACAGGAAACAACCTCTTTGACCTCAGCTGCAGCAATTTCTTGCTTGACATGTCTCCAAAGACAAGAGACATGAAAGCAAAAATGAACTATTGGGACCTCGTCAAGATAAAAGGCTTCTGCACTGCAAAGGAAACAATCAACAAAACTAAAAGGCAATCGACGGAATGGGAGAAGATATTTGCCAATGACATATCAGATAAAAGGTTAGTATGCAAAATCTATAAAGTACTTACCAAACTCAACACCCGAAAAACAAATAATCCAGTGAAGAAATGGACAGAAGACATGAATAGACACTTCTCCAAAGAAGACATCCAGATGGCCACAGACACATGAAAAGATGCTCAACGTCACCCATCATCAGGAAAATACAAGTCTAAACCTCATACCAGGAAGAGTGGCTAAAATTAACAACTCAGGAAACAACAGATGTTGGTGAGGATGTGGAGAAGTGGGAACACTCTTGCACTGCTGGTGGGAATGCAAACTGGTGCTGCTCTGGAAAACAGTGTAGAGGTTCCTCAAAAAATTAGAAATAGAACTACCCTATGACCCAGCAACAGCACACTAGGAATTTATCCAAAGGATACAGGAGTGTTGAGTCATAGGGGCACATGTACCACAATGTTTATGTCAGCACTTTCAACAATAACCAAATTATGGAAAGAGCCTAAATGTCCATCAACTAATAAATGGATAAAGAAGATGTGGTTTATATATACAATGGAATACTACTTGGCAACGAAAAAGAATGCAATCCTGCCATTTGCAACAATGTGGATGGAACTGGAGGGTATTATGCTGAGTGAAAAAAGTCAGTCAGAGAAAGACAGATATCCTATGTTTTCACTCATATGTGGAACTTGAGAAACATAACAGAAGACCATGGGGGAAGGGAAGGCGAAAAGATAGTTTCAAACAGAGAGGGGGCACCTGGGTGGCTCAGTTGGTTAAGTGTCCGACTTCAGCTCAGGTCACGATCTTGCGATCTCGCGGTCCATGAGTTTGAGCCCCGCGTCGGGCTCTGGGCTGATGGCTCAGAGCCTGGAGCCTGCTTCCGATTCTGTGTCTCCCTCTCTCTCTGCTCCTCCCCCGTTCATGGTCTGTCTCTCTCTCTCTGTCTCAAAAATAAATAAACGTTAAAAAAAAAATCAAACAGAGAGGGAGGCAAACCATAAGAGACTCTTAAATCCAGAGAACAAACTGAGGGTTGATGTGGGGGGAGGAGAGGGGAAAATGGGTGATGGGCATTGAGGAGGGCACTTGCTAGGATGAGCACAGGGTGCTGTATGTAAATGATGAATCACAGGAATCTACCCCTGAAACTAAGAGCACACTGTTCCACTGTATGTTAGCTAACTTGACAATAAATTATATTTTAAAAAATAATAATAAATGATAATTTTAGGAGCTGGGGAAATAGCCTACAGGGTGGATTTGTGGATCAACTGGGTCTAATGTGAGTCTGACTTGAGCTAAGATTCTATCACCTGACCACTATAACCCCTACTTTGGGCTGCAGTGGTGTTTTGGGTCTCCAGGAATAAGCATCAGTTCCGAGCTGTTGTCGAGTTATCTCTGAACTTTTCTTTTTCTTCCTAATACAGTCACTCTAGCAAATGACTGTAGGTCCCTTTGGGAAATTCTTAGAGGAAGATTTGCCGTGCCTATCTGAGGCAATGGTGTGGCCATTCTTCAAGGGTACCCCACCACCCCTTCGATCAAAGTGCTCTGACTGTGTGAATTGGCCTAGGCTTCAAAATTGGGTGAAAGCCATGACCCTTGACTGTGGACACTAGGTCAGATTTTTGGCTATCAGACCTCGAGCCTTTTCCTGTTACAGAGGTCAAGCAGCTCTCTGCTAGGATGGCCATCTATTTCATCCTTGGGATTCCATGATCAATTAGCCATGTCCAAAGATCTTTGTGTACCGAAACATTCTGGTTACTGGTACATTCCCGCTGCCATTTAAAATAGATGTACTCACCTGGTCTTTAGCAGTTAAGTAATGCCATTTGTCTTCTGCTGCTTCAGGATCCCATGATATTCCCTGAAATCAGGGCGCCCATATCAATGGTGACCTTCCCTATAGTCAAACCTATCATTCAAAAAGAGCAACCACGGAGATTTCAAGATTGCAGGTGCACCCCTCTCACATGTATTTCTCAAAGCCTTAATCAAGGGAATGTGTTCTGGCTGTTCTCATGGAACACAGTTGGTGGGTGGGTGTGCAAGTTGTACACGATAAATTCGATCATATCTACTCATGCCCCTACATCTTTGAATTTCATCTTCCATATAATTCCGGGCATATAAATCCAGGCTGTGGCCTCTCAATCTCATTACATGTAGGTCACTGTTGAGTTCAAGTTTCAGTCAATCACCAAGTGAGCAGTTAGAGACACCTCCAGGGGCATGAGATAACATATTAAATCTGGAGTCTCTAGTGGGTTCATCTACATCAGTGAATTTGCTCACTGTAGTGTTAGGGTCCACCGTCCTTGGTCTAACACTCTTCAAATCCACACCCACACATGATCCCAGATCTCTGTTGATATAGATTAGTATGATTTTGCAGTTCTTGTATACTTAACCTTTTTCCTCCATGGTCATAATGTGTACCTGTCTCCATAAAGCATATTGATATGTGACCCTAGTTATGAGTTTAGTGGCAACAGGGGGTGGTCATGGTGGGTCTTGAGGAAAGAGAGCGTACCCTCTCGACGCATTTGCCTCAGATGAATTTATCGAAGGGTTCAAGAAAGAAAAAATGCTAGTGTCCTAATACACCAGAGGGAAAGCTACTGCCATGGGCAAAGGATGCTCAGAATGACGTGGGGGCTCAAGACTGTCAGTCCCAATTGGATTCAATCAGAGGACCTCCTTTCATGTTCTATGATCCCTTTCTTGCCCAATCCAGTTAAACATGAACATCTTGATGAAGCTGTGAATTCAGCTGTTATTGAAATTCAGCAACTTACACAATGAAATTGTGTGTTTTCAGTCATATCAACTTCGTGTCCTTAAGAAAGAAAATATTCCTCTAACTTCTGTTCATTTTACTACTCAGACCATGGTTTGAACTGAACTTGGCATTCTCTTCTTTGTAAGCATGCAAGTCCACGCAAAGGAATATATCCCACACTATAATCATTATGGTCGCCATTACAGCCATAATAGTCAAGCGAAGCATCTAATTGGGCTCCCTGGGTGCCCGCTTCCGTTGGCGCTTCATCATAATCAAGCACAGGTGATAGCTTACTTAATTGGCACTGCACACAGTGGATTACTAGCCTCGCATCTCCCATTGATGAGGAGCTCATTATTTCTCTCAAAGCCCAAGGGCATGACCACACCGACACCCAAACCCCATGTTTACGGGTCTGTCTCCTGAGACGACTCCTATAGCAGCCAGGGTCCAGTCCAGAGATGAAAACTACACAGACATTTGAACAGAGAAAGTTTAATGTACAATTAACCATAAGAGAAGATTGGAGTAACAAAGAATTGGTTAGTAAGAAGCAAAGAGCTGCGAAGGATACAGGTGTAGTGTAACCAAGGCTCTGAGGGTAGTCTTATCCCTGGGACTAAGAGAGTGTCCTAGGAAAGGCCCCCAGCCCCAGAGCTGTGATCCAGACCTTGGAGAGGGCCTGGATGAGGCCAATCGGCTAGTGGATGAGTCTCTCTGGGCTACTGTACCCGGAGGATGTGCTGGAAATTTGCCACCTGGGGTTCTAACGGGGAGTCATCTGCCCCGAGACGCCATGCCTTAGAACTTGGGTAAAATTGCCCGAAGGGGAGCCAGGGGAGGCTGTCCACAGAGAGGTGCTTCATCTGCAGCATTTCACCCTGAAGTCACTTGAAGAGGTTCTGGAGCTTCTTGCCTCTGGGTACCGTTGGCTCCAGTACACTCTACCAGTTGGTGCCTGCTCTCCAGTGGTTGAGTGTTGGAGAAGGCACTCATGTTCCTGGAACCGGGCACTGGAGAGGCCACATGGGCTGCCAGAGTCTGGTGCTGACAAGCTTCAGAAGCCTACTCAGAAGAGTGGGCCAGAAACGAGAAGAGAAGCCCCTCCCTCCTTCAGAGTCCCTCCTCTGCCACCAGTGACAAAACTTAACATTGTACTAGCTGGCAAAGGAGAATTAATTCTGAGGCCCGCCATCAACATCGCAGGCCAGGCAATGCGGGGTAAATTTCTAACTGGCACACCGAGAAAGCATCGCGAGTTATCTAAGGTTGCACTGTCCACTACAACAGCCACTTGTCACATGGGGCTATTCCGATTTATAATAATTAAAATTAAGTGAGAGCTTAAAGGTCCAATCCTCAGCCACACTAGCCACGTTTCAAGTTCTCCATAACCACACGTGGCTCGAGGCTACTACTCTAGAGCGGTGCAGATACAGAATATTCCTGTCTTCACAGAAGTTTCTATCAAACACTTCTGATCTAATGAATCTTGATTGCCTCTTTGCTGTGGCTGCTAGAAATCTTGGAGATAAATTCAATCTCCAAGGTCAAGGCTAAGGTTAATCTCTAGCAAAGTACAAGCCTGTCTTCCTACCCTTGGCCTCTTTCATCTCAATTTCTTAATCAATTCATTTTTATCTTGCTCCATTCATTTTGGTAAAAAAATTTTAACATACATTTTGGAATGAGGATGGGCATATTAAAAACCTTTTGAGGAGAATTCACTGATTTTAAAAGCTGGGTGAGTCCATAGAGATCAACCAGCTCATTTTCCAAACGTAGAAGTCAAGGCCCAGGGAGTGAAAGTAAGTCACCCAAAGTCAGAGAGTCAGAGCTGGGATGATGATTCAGGTCTCCTGGCTCCCACCCCAGGCCTTACTGCACAAAACTCACTCTGTGTCTGAGATGTGAGAGGCAGGGTAATGTCATCCAAGGAAATAATTAGACTTTGAACCATGGCTCTCCTTTGAGGCTCAGAGGCTCTGATGAGAAGGGAGATATAAGCAGGTACAGGGAGGGGTCGTGGCAGCCGAGGACAGACCTGTCAAGATCACTTGCCACCCTTACATTGGTCTCCTTATTCATGGACAGAGCTGGCTGTGTCTCTACGGCCATCGCTCAGGACCCTGTCCACACCTTAGGTGTACCTTGACTCCAACCTGCGCTGCTCTCCTCCTGTGAATCTCCCTTCCACTCTGTCCCCAATGATGCCTCTGCCCCTTCCCCTGACAACTGTCCCCCATGAACCTTGCAGCCCATAGCACGCTGTGACTGGCAGAAGTTGCAGGTGCGTATGTGAAAGTTATCTATGTAGACGTGAGGCTCATGTAAATGACACACAGACAGCAACTGAGAGAGAAGCTGTAAGGTCCCTGCCTCATGCTGGGTGGCATTTTGTGTGTATGCCCACCTCTGGGCCAGTTCTTGTATCTGCCTACTTCTCTATCCCTACTGCGCCCCCCGCGCCCCCCCCGCGCAGGGTCGGGTGATGTTTTATCCGCGAGATATAAAAGCCTTCTAACTGCCCCCCATCCCTATCTTTTCTCCTTTCTGTAACAAACATGCTTTAAAACAAACAAACAAACAAACAAACAAACAAACAAACAAACAAACATAATTCACCCACAGTAAAATTCTCTCTCTTTGGTGTACGTTTTTGTGAGTTTTGACAAGCGCACACAGTAAGGTAACCATCACCTTAATCAAGATATATAGGACAGTTCTACCACCCCCAAAAGTTTCCCCGTGTCCCTTTACTGTCAAGCCCTCCTCTTCCCCTATCCCTTGGCAACGATTGATCTGTTTCTAGCCATAGTTTTGGCTTTTCTAAAATAGCATATGAACAGAATAATACAGTATTCTCCTGAGTCTTCTTTCGCACAGCATAGTTCTTATGAGAGCCCGCCATGGGCTGCATGTATTTGCAATTTGTTTCTCTTTGCTGCTTAGTAGAGCTTCACCCAAGCGAGTGGTTTATCCCTTGACCAGTCACTGGGCATCTGGATTGTTTCCCAGGTTTTGGTCATTTTGTGCAAGGTTGCTACAAACGTTCTTCTCCAGTGTGTGTGTGTGTGTGTGTGTGTGTGTGTGTGTGTATGTGTGTGTGTGAACATATGGTTAATTTTACCCAGATAAATCCCTAAAAGTGGGCTGCTGGGTTAGATGGTAAAAGTATTTTTAACTTTGCAAGAAACTGCTAACTTGTTTTCCAAAGTAGTTGTACCATTTCATACACCCACCTGCGGTGGAGCATTCCAGTTGCTCCATAACCTCACCAGCACATGATGTGGTCTTTTTTTTTTTTAAATACAAGTGTCCTTTAAAAAGCTCAGATTTGATCACCTCATGCCCCTGCTGAAAATCCTTTATTACTTCTTCTTGCTCAGAATTCTCACGGTGGCCTTCAAAATTCTGGAATTTTGCCCACTGAGTTCCTGCTCTCAGACCAAACGTTACTATTTCCCCATCTGTCCTTACCCTCGCGCATCCGAGGGAGTCCCTCTTACGTCATCGGGTATCTGTCACAATTGTAATAAGGTAGTTGGCCTTGTACCTGGATGTTGAATATCTCTCTCCCTCATTAGAATGTCTGTTCCACGAAGGCAGGGGGACATCTGTCTCGTCACTGCCATACCTGCGGAGCCCGCATATAGTGCGAGCTTAATAGGGGTCCTCATTTCATTGTCTCAGCCACCTACATGGAGGGATAATTATTTTTGTTTCACGGAAAGGTGCGTGCAGAGAGGCGTAGTATATCTGCCCATGTCACTTAGCTGGAACCAAGTTTTGAGTCTTGGTCATTCTGAAGTCATTCCTCTTCCCCCAGTCACCTGGTCTGAAGGCCCTCTGCCTTCCGTTATTTATAACTCCCGGGAGGAGCCAGATCCCAGGGAGGGGGAAGCCACTGGCTGAGAGCGACCCAGACACTGTCGGTTTTCTCTTCACAGGAAGGGTCTGCCCTTTCCCAAAGCCAGGGAACCAAACTGCAGAATCAGCTGGGGCCTACCTTTGGTCCCGGAGACATCTTCCTAAGGTCACCCGGAAAGACAAACCAGAAGCAGGAGAGGTCATTCAGGCTTGTCATATTCCTTACATCGTTGGCCTCCCACACCAGCCCTGTATTTTCATCCGTTTCACAATGGAAAAGACCTGTCCTAAGTCACACCACACAGCTAATGCTGCCACTTTCATTCATCTTAGGGGCTGACCAGTTATGAGTGTTTTAGAAGAAATGGAGGGATGCCACCCAGATGTCATTGTGTATCAGTGTCATACAGTGGGCTTATTAAAACCCAGATTTATGGCTCCACCTAAGAGAGGGTCTGATTCAGTGGGTCTGGGTGGGGTCTGAGAATTTGCATTTCTGACAGGTTCTCTGGTAAACCTGGGGACCACACTTTGAGGACCATTGCCTCAGGTCTACTTATTTCTTCAGGCCAGTGGGAACTCTCACTATGCATGGAATCCTAATAATAATAATGATAAGATCCCACATTTTGTTGAGCTGTTACTATGTGCTTGACACTGTTCTTACGACTTCACAGACAATAACTCCCTTACGCCCACAATACCCCCATTTTCTACATGGGGGAACTGGGCACAGAGATGTTAGGTAACTCGCTTAAGGTTGTAGCACCCACAAGAACCAGAGCTGGGCTTTGAACACAGGCAGTCTGGGGGCGCCTGGGTGGCTCAGTCAGTTAAGTGTCCCACTTCAGCTCAGGTCATGATCTCGAGGTTCATGAGTTCGAGCCCCGCGTCGGGCTCTGTGCTGACGGCTGGGAGCCTGGAGCCTGCTTCGGATTCTGTGTCTCCCTCTCTTTCTGCCCCTCCCCTGCTCACGCTCTGTCTCTCTCTCAAAAATAAATGAAACATAAAGAAAATGTTTTCGGAACCCAGGCAGTCTGGCTCCAAGCCCACACCCACAAATACCACATGATAATGCTTCTTCCTCTTCTGCCAAGGTTAAGGAGGCCAGCCCTACCTGAATAGACTTCAGGACACAAGCCAGAGGCCATGTTCACCATTTGGTTTACAAGCCTCTCCCGCCCCCCGACCCCGTTTAGTTCTTGGACTACGTTTAAATGGAATGCAGACCTTCCCCAGAGTCTCAGCCAAGTGACAGTTGACGCATATGCTGCCATTAAGAGAGCCAGTCTCTGGCATAACGCTCCTGTTGACAACGCCTCAGCTAGACGCAATCAGCAATTATGCACCCTCAGAGGCTTATAAATAGCTTCCCCCTTGGAGTTAGTGGCTCCGGAAGGCAAAGGTGTCTTGAAGGGGATTCTGGAGAGACAAGCTGGTGATGACACACGAGGGCTGGGAGAACAAAGCTTTCTATTGAATAGTGGCCAAAAATAACTCTTTTATGTTGGGGAGGAAGAGCCATTGGAACTTCATGGTGGTGGGGGAAAAAAATGCAGGTGTCAACTTTCCTGAGGCTGTTAGGAGTGGCTGAAAGTGACACATTTAGCTGCGTAGTCCCAGAGAACATCAGAGGGACGTATAATGTCAGAGCTGGAAGAGATTCTTAAGGATCTATGAGCCACCCCCTTCCTATAAGGCATCTGAAACCCAGTGGAGGGGCAGGTCCTGCTTAAGGTCCCACAGAGAAACGGATGGTCTGGCGTCCAATCCAGTGAGTGGGCTCAGGGACCTGGGAGGTGGGATGCGGGTTGTCTAGGCAGAGGGAGGCACGCAGGAGAGGCCAAAGGTGGGCTTATAGGACAGACCGGTTTTGTCTTACTCTGCCCAACTCCCATAGTCACCAGAGGGGACGTAGCTAATGTACACATTTGATTAGGTTATCCTCTGTTCCAAAACTTCCCATGGCTTCCCGTTAGAGAGGAGGAAGTCCAAACCCTTGCGCAATGGCTAGAGTTGTTCAAGCCCACACATGGTGGTGTAGGTGTGGACTATGGAGTCAGAAAGACGTGGGTTCACGTCCTGGCTCTGCCACCTGTTAGCTGTGTGACCTTATTAAAGTTACTCAGTCTTTCAGATTGTTCAGCTGCGAAATGGACGAGTAGTTAGCAGCTAATCTCACCTACTTGGGAGGATCAGATGAGCTAATACAAATAAAGGTACTTAGGAGAATGCTTGACGCCTAGTACTCATTGCTATTCATATTACTATTAATTAGTCTAGATGTGGCACTCGAGGCCCTCCTCCACTTGGTCCCAGCCTACATCTCCAGCCTCCTCCCTCTTCCTGCTTCTCTCTCACAAGGAGGAAGGATTTGTTATGTCTCCTCAGTGCTGGGCTCTCTGTTCTTTCTACCTTGACAGCCCTGTCTTCTCCTGGCTTTTAAGACTCAGCTGCGGTGTCTCCTTCCGTGGAGCTCGATGAGGGGCTCGATCCCACGGACTGCGAGACCATGACCTGAGCCAAAACCAAGAGTCAGACGCTTAACCAACTGAGCCACCTGGGCCCCCACCCCCACCCCCCCTTGGCCCCGGGAAATAGTTCTTGACTCCTCGCTGGTGCTATAAAGCTTCTTCCGTGAGGAAGAAGGTCAAGCAACCACAGAGGTTAAGGACAGGAGCTTGGCGTTTTCAGCAGCCTGAGTCTGAGTCCTGATGCTGCTAACTACTCCCTGTGCAACCTGGCGATGTGCCCCTTAAGCTCCAGTTTCTGTATGGGTATGACAATAATGACCTCAGGATTTTTGTGAAGTGCTAAAGGGCTTAGCACAGGCTCTGGCACACAGTAAGTACTCAATTATGGCACTTGTTAACTGCCATCACCCCGGGCTCATGCTTAACCTATAGGTTGCTTCTCATGAGCATTTACATATGAAGCAAATCTGTGTCTCTGTCCATCCAGCTGCCATCCCTCCATCCCCCCACCGTCCATCCATCCATCCATCCATCCGTCAACTATCCATCCACCTTCCATTCTGCCAGTCACCCACCCACCCGTTCTTCCATCTATCATCCCTCTATCTATCCCTCATTTCCCATTCATGCACCATCTACTGTCTCTCGTCGATCCACCCACCACATACCAGCCGCCCACCCTTCCTTCCCTTCCACCCACTATGCCTCAGAACAGTGGCGATGTCGACAGAAGCCAGTGACGGCAGTGGGACGTCCTCGAATGGCCTCAGGTAGACCTGAATTCTGGGCCAGGCGCACCGCATGACCTACGTCCTCCGTGAGAATTTGGCGAGACGCTTCTCGAACCGTATCTGTCCGTAACAAACGCCCTCGTTCTCACCACCTGAACACGTATGCGCGTCTGTGTTCACCTGAGCCTCTCCTTGGGCTTGAGTCTCTGCTGATGCCCAGCTGGAGAGGAATGCGCTCCCATCCCACCCCGTGGAGCTCGCTCCAGGGCCTGTACGAGCATCTGGGCATGCCACCTGGAAACATCTTTTCCAGAGACCCCTTTTTAATTGTTTGCATTACTACCGTGCTTGCTCCTGATTTTTGTCCCCTTTCCCCTCCTAGTTATGAGGTCCTTGAGAGCAGAGACACTTATCTTGGGCCTTGTGTCCTCCTCCATGTCGAATATCATGCTTCCGCCTGGAAGCCCTCCGAGACTGCTTACCTACCTTTGCCATCGCCGGCTTGTCTGCAACAACAACAACAACAACAACAACAACAACAACAGTAGTAGCTAATACTTCTTGAGCACTTACCGTGTGCCAGGTTTTGCCACTGCGCTCATTATTTCATTTGAGCTTTACCACCATGCCATGAAACAGGCGCTTCTGAGCCCCTGTTTTACAGATGAGGGAACCAAGGCTCGGAAAGGGCTGAGTCACTGGCCCAGGATTACAAAGCCTCTAATTGGCAGAGCCAAGAGTGAACGCAGGAGTCTGACGCCAGAGCTCGTGTTCTCCTCCGTGGCGCTACACCACTTCCTCTGCTCTCGGAGGGACAGATATGACTATATTTGTCCCACTTGCGTCAAAGGATGGTCTGAACACAATAAAATGAGATGGCTGGAGAATGCTTTAAAAAAAAAAAAAAAAAGAAGTTAGGCGTTCAAAAGGGAAGGCATTGTCATCAAGCCTTGGGAATTTCCAGAACTTATTGAATAGTGCAGATCCCCTGACACGATCGATCATCCGGTGCCATCTCCCCTCTACAGTCTCCCAAGGGAATGGCGTTGAGCAGCTAGTGGTAATTGGGAGGAAATTGCTCCTCGCCGGTCTCTTAGAGGCAACCTTAAATCTCTGCCTTGCAGATAAAGCAGGTTTCGGAGAAGTTCACTTTGGGTGCCTCATTTGAAGGAATGACAGAGAAGTGAAAAGTACTGATCTTTTTGGGATTTGGGGTGCTAGGGAGCTGCCTCTTCATATTGTCTGTCTCCCCTTTCTAGACCTAAGGATCAGCTCTGTCCGGAGATGGGCAGTATCTATTTTTTTCAAGTTTATCTATTTTGAGAGAGAGAGAGGGAGGGAGGGAGGGAGGGAGGGGCAGACAGAGAGGGAGAGAGAGAATCCCAAGCAGGCTCCACGCTGCCAGCGCAGAGCCCCACGTGGGGCTCAAACTTACGAACCCTGAGATCACGTCCTGAGCCGAGATCAAGAGTCGGACGCTCAACCGACTGGGCCACCCAGGTGCCCCCGGGCTGGATCTATTTCTGTATTTCTGGTTCATCACAGGTGTGCCAGATCATGTTGGCAAACGACTCCCAGGAAGGCTTCTGTCTAAGGGGATGCTTATTCGTAAAGTAACTGCCACAACCAGGAGGAAAGGGCTTTGTCTAGGACTGGGTGGGTCGCTGCCCCCCACTGGCAGTAGAAGCAGCAGAGTTAACACAGGTCACACCACATGGGATGGGTTTTCCTTTGAAAAGGAAGCTCTTACGCAAAGGAGGTAGGGAAAGGGGCAGGTGTCCACTGACCGGGCATCCCAATTCGACAGTCGGGCGAGACCTCTCTCTGCTTCAATCCCTGCAGACAGCACGCGCTGTGGTCATCTCATCATGCGCTGACAAGAGCAGAGCTCATTAGCTGGGTGGTGACTTTCCTGCCAAATCAAGAGACACTCAAGACAATGGAATTATGCATCCAGTAAAGAGAACGAGGCAGATGATTGTGACAGTTAACGTTTGCTATGTCAGGAGCCCTGAGAGGCATTTTGCAGGCACGATCTCATTTCATTCAACAGGCTCATGAGGTAGGTTCCATTATTCTCACTCTTGACAGAGGAGACGCCTGGAGAGACTGAGTCTCCTTCCCAAATGGATCGTGTAGATCGGTCTCCAGAAGTCAGCCACTTATCCCCCACCTTTTTATTGTGAGACGTGTCAAACTCACAGAAAACTTGCAAGATAGTACAGTGAACATCCGTATATTCTTCAGCCACTTTCACCAGTTGCCAACAATTTGTCACGTTTGTGCCACACTCAAGAAATACAACAGTAACACTTCACATTTTCTTTCGAAGTTTGCTTATTTATTTTGTGTGTATGAGAGAGAGCACACGTGAGCTGCGGAGGGGCAGGGAGAGAGGGAGAGAGAGAACGTCAAGCAGGCTCTGTGCCGTCAGCCCCCCACACGGGGCTCGATCCCATGAACCCTGAGATCATGACCCAAGCTGAAATCACGTCAGACACTTAACCGACTGAAGCCACCCCAGGCGCCCCAAGAAACACAACCGTAGACTCTAATTAATACGGTCTATATACATTCTATATTCAGATTTATAGTCTGTATTCAAATTTCCTCAGTTGTCCCCCAAATGTCCTCTTAGCTAGCTTCTTTCCAGTCTAGGATTCCACTGCATTTGGCTGTCATATCTCTTTAGTTGCCTTCCATCTAGAACAGTTCTTGGGGCTGTTGTTTTTTTCTTTCTTTCTTCTATTCCATGGACATTTCTGAAGAGTCTAGGAGACCGTCTCACATTCGAGATTTGTCTGTTTCTTCCCAGCTAGATTCAGGATGTGCGTGTTTGGCCATGTCTTACAAGGAAATGTGTGCTTACTAATACATCACGTAAGAAGGCGTGTGGTATTAGTGAGCCCCTCGCTGACGATGCCAGATTTGATCCTTTGAAGCGGTGGTCACCAATCAGATTTCTCACCAGAAAAGCGCCCTCCTCCCTCTGTAAATAAGTAACCTGTGGGGTGATGCTTGGAGACTGCATGAACGTCTTGTTCTTCTCACATACCAGTCTACCGCACAAAGAGACTTAGATGTACAGACACGGGATGTGTCCACAGCACGTTATGAAATTTAAAAAGCAAAAGGCAGGGGCGCCCGGGTGGCTCAGTCAGTTGAGCGTCCGACTTCAGCTCAGGTCATGATCTCACGGTTCGTGAGTTCAAGCCCTGCATCAGGCTCTGTGATGACAGCTCAGAGCCTGCAGCCTGCTTCAGATTCTGTGTCTCCCTCTCTCTCTGCCCCTTCCCCACTTGCTCTCTCTCTCTCTCTCTCAAAAAGAAACATTAAAACATGGGCTGCTCAATTTTTCTACAACGGAATCTTCCAGTGGCCTGGTGGGGTAAAGCCTGACCCTCTCAGAGTAGAGAGGAGAGTAAGGCCTCAGCCTTCAGATTATGCCTCTCACTTAACTCAGCCCCTTCCTGGCTTCCGGATGCAAACTCCCAAGGCCAGAGTCACTTGCCTCAACCCAGAGAGACACCCTGTAGTCTTCTGCCTGGGTGAGGGGTCCCCACGCAGAGACCTGACTGCTGCTTTTTACAGACTTCCAACACACCTGCCATTTCCTGCCCTGTCCACACCCTGTTTCAGGAGGCACGTGACACCTCCAAATCCCAAGCCTTTTGGGGCGTCCAGGCACAAATTAGATGGCTTGCCTGGTCTCTGCGGTCTTACCCGGGCTTCATATCTCTTAGCTCTGCCAGGTCGGTCACCCTTTGTCCATTTGCTGCAGAGCTTCTGTGTTTTGCTACTGCCGTCCTCTCCTTCCCGGGCTTCACCCCTGTGGCTCACCCCTTCCATCTGTTTCCTTTCGCCGTAACGGGAATTTGCAAGGAGCCCTGCCGCTGCTTCATCGGTTATGCTTGACCTCAGATCCACACCGTACACAGTTTTGTATGGCTCCAATTTTTCTTTTTTTCTTTAAAAATTTGTTAACGTTGACTTATTTTTGAGAGAGAGCGCACCCAGGGGAAGGGCCGAGAGAGAGAGAGAGAGAGAGAGAGAGAGAGACACGGAATCCGAAGCAGGCTCGAACCCACGCACTGTGAGATCATGACCTGAGCCAAGTCAGACACTTCACCAACTGAGCCACCCAGGCACCCCTGGTTTCGATTTTTAAAATGAGCCCTTAGTTTGTAAAATTAGCAAAAATGTTATATATAAAATATATAATATATTAACATTTAGTTTAAAAATAGATGATTTATATATTTTTCTAATATATATATATTGTGGTGTGTGTGTGTGTGTGTGTGTGTGTGTGAGTGTGTGTATTAAAGATCCCACATATAAGAGGCATAATAGTCAGAAGCCTGCTGACTGCAAGTGAGAGAGATTCACCTCGACCTGACTTAAGTAAAGAGAGGATTTATTGGCTCACGTGACCCAGATGTCCAGGGTGAAGGCCTGGGAGCTCCACGGACCCCAATAACGTTGCCAGCTTTGGTTTTCGGTTACAGCCTCTCTGCCCTGCTCTGCGTCGGCACATTTTTCCACCTGCAAAATGGGGCTGTCAGGAGGCATGAGTGATGGAAAGGGTTGGGAATTCGTGCACTCTGCAAACAGAGCAGGCTTCTGAAATCCTAACCAGTAATAAGCATAATTGCTTTTCAGAAATCCACCCAAAGCCCCCGCCCCCGAGAACAGGCACACAATGAGGCAGAGGAGAAAGTTCGGCTCTGCGTCAGGAGCTGCCTGAGCTGAGCCAACGGGAAGGCATCCGGCTGAATGAGTCACTTGCCAGCCTCGGTACAGGCTGATCTCTACCTGTGGCCCGAGGAGCCGTGAGCCCCTCAAAAGTTACCCCACGTCTCCCGTTCTCCAAGGCTGACCCCGGGGGGTGCCAGACAGAGGGGTCTGGAGGTCACAAGCGGCTCGCCTTTCCTGCTGACGCGGGCGTGTGTCCGTGACTGACCTCTCCAGCTCTTACGGGCTGAGCTGTTTTGGCGGCTGCAGGATGCAGAAAGGTGGCCCTACCTGGCCCAGCAGATATTGGGAGGAGGGGAGAATGTGGTACAGCCCGAGGTCAACCCCGGCAACCGCAGGAGGGAAGGCCTGGGGTCAAGTTTAGGGTGAATAGATTGTTCTTGTGCAAACGGCAGCATCCCTTGGAGTTTCTTAGCCT
The DNA here is from genome assembly GCF_014898765.1 of Herpailurus yagouaroundi. Taxonomy (NCBI): domain Eukaryota; kingdom Metazoa; phylum Chordata; class Mammalia; order Carnivora; family Felidae; genus Herpailurus; species Herpailurus yagouaroundi. The sequence goes on along the minus strand of NW_024412427.1, from coordinate 15,598,382 downwards.
ACGTAAGCGTAGGACCTCAGACAAATTATTGTATTTCTTTCAGCCTCAGTTTTCTCATCTATAAAATGGGGCAGCATCAGCCCCCCAGCTTAGAGATGTGGACAGCCTAGAGAACATTTTATCGTCCACTTTTTTTCCCGCTGTATGTATGCAAATAAATACCTCGATAAGCCTGTGAAGGGGGAGAGACACATACCCTTACCAGGGCATGCCGAAACTACCAACGGCGATTCCTAGGCTGCTGTGTGGACAGAGAGGGATGCTGCTGCTCCTGAGAGGGAGAGAGAAAACAAGAAATGGTGACGTTGGCCAGACCGCGTGCAGTAAGCCACTTGTCTACCTCCTGTGGGTCTCAAGCCTCTAAGTGAAGAGGCTGACTAGGCAGGGGGTGAAACGGAGACGCTCCTGCGGAAGGTACAGGAAAGAAACCTCTTTGCAGAAATGCGAGGGAGGACTTTATAGCCATGAAACTGCAGAGGTCTGAGTGAACCTCTACAAGAGGGGGCCCAAAAGGAAGGCGTCACGTATGATGTCGGAGGAGGTTAAATGCGATGACGAATGGACAGTGTTGGGCACAACGCTTGATCATTGCAAACGTTCCATAACTGTAGCTACTGTTGTTTAAAATTATCACCCCTGTTAGTGTGGTGGTTACTCCCCACTGCTTCTCAGGGATTGGGAGCTGCGGGTCTTGAGTCAGTCTGCCCTCGCCAGCATTCTGCTTCTTTCACAGGAAATGCAATTAATGGAAGGAAGTGAAGGGGCGCCTGGGTGGCTCAGTCGGTTTGCCTGACTTCGGCTCAGGTCATGATCTCGCGATCCGTGAGATCGAGCCCCACGTCGGGCTCTGTGCTGATGGCTCAGAGCCTGGAGCCTGCTTCGGATTCTGTGTCTCCCTCTCTCTCTCTGCTCCTCCCCTGCTCTCTCTCTCTCTCTCTAAGATCAATAAACATTAAAATTTTTTTTAATGTAAAAAAAAATGGAAGGAAGTGAAATTCATTGAACCTCACTAGCAATAAGACAAGAAAAAAAGAAAACCACAAAATACCATTCTGTCTCTTTGGCAAAGATTTTGTTTTTAGTTTTAGTATCCAGTATGGGTCTGGGCGGGGAGAAATCACCACCAGTCTTAACTCATGTGGGTGGGAGTAGAAGTTGCTACAACTTTTCGTGAAGGCAGTCTACAAAAAAAAGGCATCAAGAGCATTAAAGGCATGCGTGTCCTGGGGTGTGTGGCTCAGCCGGTTAAGTGCGTGACTTTGGCTCAGGTACTATCTCGTGGTCAGTGAGTTTGAGCCCTGCATGGGGCTCTGTGCTGGCCGCTTGGAGCCTGGACCCTGCTTTGGATTCTTTGTCTCCCTCTCTCTCTTTCTCTGTCCTTCCCCTGCTTGTGCTCTGTCTCTCTCTCAAAAATAAATGAACGTTAAAAAAAAATTAAAAATATGCATGCCCTTTGACTTGGCGATTCAAAGATTTAATTAAAAGGCGAGCTAGGGGCCTTTTAATAAATGGCCTAAGTAGAAAGTGAATTGGACAAAACCAGGGACCCAGGCTATTCAAGGCAGGCCATGTCATGAGAGGAGGCCCTGGACTCCTGACTCAAGCTGGGCCAATGAAGGCCATCCCCAGGATGATGCTAAGACTCTCAGAAGAGAAGCAGTTCTCTTTCTATAAGCCTAAGGCCTGAGAATCATCAAACGAGGGAAAGTAGAACCAAGAGATGTGATAAGACAGATCCTGATGACATTCATTGAGCCCCTGGATCCACCTGTTCCTGAAGTCCCTGGGATTTTCAGCCCCGTGAGCCAGTGCGTTTCTTTTGTTGCTTACATTAGTTTGAACTGGATTTCTCTCACTTTCAAGTAAAGGAGTCTTGACTAAAATGAGCCCAGTTTTATAAAAGTAAAAAAGTATTCATAAAGGTACACACTGAGATGCCGGCTCTGATTTTCTCTGGGTGGTCAGGGCTATGTTGCTGCATATCATCTTGTTTTGTTTGAATATTGTAGGGATTTTATTTTATTGTATTTTTTATTTTTCCATTACATATAATTTGTTGCCAAATTGGTTTCCATACAACACCCAGTGCTCATCCCAACAGGTGCCCTCCTCAGTGCCCATCTGTAGCGATTTTAAAACATGTTCACGAATTATTTGTTATCTCCGCCAGGAACAGATGGGGCCTCCGTTCTCTCCCACTTAGTGACTTGACGACCTTCGTGACTGAATGCCCTCTGGACTGTGGTAGAAACTATGTCATGTGACTTCCAATGCTAAGTCGCAAAATGCCATGAAGCTTCGGAGACGTACGTTCTTCTGGGACGTAAGTCTTGGAACCTTGACCTTCCGTGGAGGCAGTCTGAGGCAGACAGGCTACAAGGAAGCCCAGACCACATGGACAGCCCCTCTGTACGTGTTCAGCTGAGGTCCCAGCTGACAGCCAGCATTTACGTTCAGACACTTCCAGATAATTCCGCCCCCAGCAATCAAGTCAATCCCAGCCTTTGGTTCTCCCCGTTGATGGTCCATGGTAGTGCGAGTATATGCCATGGCCACTGTGTCCTTCCCAAATTGCTGACCCGCAGAACGTTGGCCCACAGAATTATGGTAAGCTGCTAAATCTTGGCATGGTTTGTGACACAGCAATAGATAGTTGAAATACAGATATTTTCCAATTTTTCTGTGATGAACAAGGTTGTTTTATGTTTAAAAAGAAAAACCAGGGGCGCCTGGGTGGCTCAGTCAGTTGAGCGTCCAACGCCGGCTCACGTCATGATCTCACGGTTCATGAATTCGAGCCCCGGGTCGGGCTCTGTGCTGACAGCTCAGAGCCTGGTGCCTGTTTCTGATTCTGGGTCCCCCTCTCTCTCTGCCCCCTCCCATTTGCACTCTGCCTCTGTCTCAAAAATAAATAAACATTAAAAAAAAAAAAAAAGAACCAACAGGAAAAGTTACTCTTAAAAGTTGCAGACATTAAGGAAAAAAAAAATCACAGTGCTGTCTGGGAACAGAGATTGGTCTCCAATTTACCTGTTCCTCCAGGTCAGGGTGACAGATACTGTTTGACCTTATATTCTGCTGCTCACTGGGAGGGGGAGCAGTATGAATGAATCAAAATTCTGGAGTCTTTGTGACCCCTGATCTCCTGAATTATTGAACTCTTAGAAGTAGCTGTCTTATCAAACAGTTTAAAACAATTTCAGCCTCATTGCAAATGTTGACAAATCTTTGGAAAACAAGCTGGCAGCATGTGTTAGGATGCTTAGGTTTGAAAGGAAAAATGAAAATGCTACTCAGAAACCTGACTGGCTTCCCCTGATGGCCACAAAATGGATGTCACCAGCATAGGAGCTATACGCTTTCTGGCTCTGGTCAGAGCCCTGCGTTTTCCTGATGGTGAAAAAAAAAAAAAAAAAAAAAAAAAGTGTTGAACCTGAGTCTGGTTGGTCCCACAGCCCGAGCTTTTATCATGGAATTATCCTGAAGTTCATCACTGCTTGTGGCAGTGAGTGGGTGTGGGGAGTGATAGGATATCCTGATTGGATTAAACCGAAAATTTCCTGAAGGGATTAAGGATAGGTCAATCCTACCCAAACTCTATGGGTGGCTAAGAAAGAAGGGAGAAAAGGAATGTATGGAGTGAGACATATACCTATAGCAAGAGACACATGAATCATTGTGTCCTTGTCTCAGTAGCTCGACTTCCGGGGGAATGTTCTAAAACACAAGAAAAGGCTTATTTATGGAGATGTTCACTGTTATTTACAAGAGTAAAAATCCAGAAGCATCCTCAACGTTCGATTCACCCATTTATTTCAGTTATTAATGTCTTTTACGATGGGGTAGGCATTTGAACTAGACTCTGGGGACACATGCAAGTAATAAGACACAATTGGGATGTGACAGTCAAGGTTCAGAGGGGAAAAGAAAGTAAATGTGCAGTTTTACCAGGGCAATAAGTGTGAATACAGTGGATGTGCAGGGCTGTGGGAGCTTAGAGGAGGCACAGCCAACTTGGGTTTTGAAAATGACATCAAGAGGGCTTCCTGGAGGAAGAAAGACCTCAAGGGCCAGTGAGAGTTAATCACACGAGGGGACTGGAAATGGTGGAGGGGATGGAAGGGAAACATTTTAAACTACCAATGCCTGGGTCCTTCCCCCACGGATTTGTTTTCTGTTGGTCTAGGGTAGGATCTGGGCATAGTTTGCCTTAGGGGAGCCCTGCCATCGTTTAAAATCAATAGATAGAAGGTACTTGGGTGGCTCAGTCATTTAAGCATCCGACTCTTGATTTTGGCTCACATGATGATCTCATGGTTCGTGAGTTTGAGCCCCACATCAGGCTCTTCTCTGTGTGAAGACTGCTTGGGATTCTTTGTCTCCCTCTCTCTCTGCTCCTCCCCGCCTCTCAAAAATAAATAAACATTAATCAAATAAAATAAACGGATGAATAGGCTCTTTGGGATGAGTCAAATGTGAGATCCTCAAGGCTGTCACTTCACTGTGGAGAGGTGATTGCTATAACGTGGAAACTGAGGCAAGAAGAGGAGTCTATTCTGGTTCTGAAACGAATTCAGAATGGTGATGGAGTAGGGTGCTACCCATGTGCTTACCCCTCTCCCCCCCCCCCCCCCGTTTCCTCTCGCCTACCAGAGTGCCTTCCAGGGTCAGGCTGTCCCCAGCCACCAGGGAGCCCTCCAGGACATCTCCCCAAGAATGTGCCTCTGGATTCGTTGAACACTTCCTAGGATTGGACAGCTTGTGGAGTCCACGGAAGGGGCCACATGTGGGGTTTGCCCAGGTATCTGAGGCAGTGACCCCCAATACAGTCAACAGAAGGGACCAGGCACAGCCCCATAGAAGTCACAGGAGCTTAAGGGTAGTTGTATTTCCATAGGCTGTGGGGTGGGAGTTTCCAGGCTCTTCGGGGGCAGCAGGGCAGGATGCCAGGTGAGCTGGGATAGGGGCTCTGGCACCTCAGGAGCCACATGTCATTTGACTCTGTGGCGTGAGAGGTAAGGGAGATGATTCATTTTCAGAAACACCACATAAAAACAGTGTTGTCTAGTTGACGATAGGTTTGCAACCTGTTGGAAATATGTACAACCCCCGCCCCCTCCCCCGCCGGCCAAATGGAGTCCCAAACCCTTAGACACTTCACTTCCTGGTTCTTCTTCCCCTCTCCATTTTGCAAGCTGATTTTCGTGGGCTTTGCCACGAGCACACGCCAAAGAACTGAAGCCTCTGCGTCATCTCAGGGAATGTATTTTGCCTTACATGGGCATAGGTGACCTCTGGGCAAGGCTGTAACCTCTGTAGTACTCAGCCAATGAGGAATCGGGGGAGGGACTTCATGCTAGAAGACAAATTGCTTGCTGTGACTGCTCCCAGTGTGCCTGTCCACCAGACACCTGCTCTTGCAAGAACGTTGATTAAAGCCTCGCTTCACTGTGCTCTGAGTCTCTGAATCCCTCCTTTGATTGGCTCTGTGGGTTTATTTCTCACATTTGAGGGCTCGTCCGGGATTCACCTTGACCTGTGGGGTCCAGGTCCTCTGGGGAAATGGCGAGTGATGGAGCAGGATGGGGCAACAGTTGTCAAGCCTGGTTAGGGTGCCTGGACTTCATCCTGAGAACAATGAGGGGCCACTGAGGTGTACAACACAGTGGTTCAACAAGTTCAAACATTATGCTATGCTTACCCCAAGTATAGTGACCGACTGTCACTGTCTCTGATCGAGAAAGGGGCCTGATCAGATTTGCCCCCCCAGGAAATGGCAGCGCTGCTGTGTGAAGAACTCCTCACCCATGGCAGACCTGGCCTCTGTCTTGGGGCACTGCCACTTCTAAGCCGGAGGACCACATAAGTGGTTGGACCTCTCGGAGCATCTGTGTCCTCATCTGTAAGGTAGAGATGAAAATATTTACCCACTTTGGGTTTTTGGGGGGATACGTACAATGTGATAAGGTGAATAAAGCCAGAGGGTGTCATGCTTAAGAAGGCTGATGACTGTGGTGCCAATCACCTGGTTTGAATCCTGGCTCTGTCGCTACTGGCTGTCTGACCTTAGGCAATTTACCTGACCTCCCTATGTCTCATTTTTCCCATCCATAGAATGGAGATACAATAGTTCTTCCTTCATAGAATTGCTGGGAAGAATAATATTAGTAAAATGTTAAAACAGTGACCAGTTAGGGAATGAATAAGTCATGGGAATAAAAGACACAGCATAAGGAATATAGTGAGTGAGGGGCACTATAGTGAGTATAGTGGCTCGGTCGGTTGAGCGTCCGACTTGAGCTCAGGTCATGATCTCACAGTTCATTTCTTGAGTTCGAACCCCACGTTGAGCTTGCTGCTATCAGCGCAGAGCCTGCTTCGGATTCTTTGTCCTCCTCTCTCTGCTCCTCCCCTTCTTGTGCTCTCTCTCTCTCTCAAAAGTAAATAAAACATTAAAAAAGCTATTTAAAAAGGGGGAATACAGTCAACGGTATTGTAATAGCAATGTGTTGGGAGTGTTGGTCGCTATACTTGGGGTGAGCATAGCATAATGTTTGAACTTGTTGAATCACTGTGTTGTACACCTCAAATTATTGTAACACTGTGTGTCAACTATACTCAAAAAAACAAACAAACAAACAAAAAACCAACACAAAACCCACCCTATTGACTACAAGTGGCTGAAAGGGTATTGGAGGAGAACTGACTGGCCCAAAGCCATATGGCAGGTAAGTGACATCAGAGCCTGATCCGAATTAAAGCCTTTCCCTGTACAATGCCTTTCAAGTTCGACTGTTCCTCTCATCACTATTGTTATGGATCTTTTCTCTAAAGCGAGAGAAGAGCACGGATTTGAACCATCAGCACCAGGCAATGCTTCTCCTGTGAAATACCTAGCACTCAACAATGATTCATGATCAAAGAAGCAATGTCCCCTCTGTCATGGAGCGCGGGCCATCACAGTTACGGAAAGGGTGTCAGCAGGGTGCTAAAGATATCCTGGGGTGGTTCTGTGACCCCCCCTGGATCTGGGTTTGCATTCTGAGTTCAAGGCTTGGCCCCACTGGTGAGTATAAGTGTGGCCGTGAGCCAGTCACTTAATATCTCTGTGTCACACTTTCTTCATTGGAAAAATTGAGGGAAAGTAATAGCATCTCTCCCAGGGGCATTGTGAGGAATAAATGAGCTAGCACAGGTACCTGGCCCCCAGTGAACGCTGAAAAAGTAATAGGTGTGACGATCACAGTGACGAGGATGGTCATTCTTCAGTGTTGACTCTGTGCCAGGCGTTACCTTCATTGTCTTATTCCAGACTCACCCAAACTCCAGAAGCCACAGTTTGCATCTATCTTTACCCGTTGAGGTGAGAGCTTGGGCTCAGAGACTTTACATAACTTGCCAAGGTCACACAGCAAGTACAAGGTGAAGCTGGGATTTGAATCTCCATCTATTCGATTGCAAGAGTCTAAATCCTCGGGGCGCCTGAGTGACTCAGTCGATTAAGCGTCTGACTTTGGCTCAGGCCATGATCTCACGGTTCACGAGTTCGAGCCCCGCATCGAGCTCTGTGCTGGCAGCTCAGAGCCTGGATCCTGCTTCTGAGACTGTGCCTCCCTCTCTCTCCACCCCTCCCCTGCTCATGCTCTGTCTCCCTCTCTCTCTCCAAAATAAATAAACATTAAAAAAAGAAGAGTCTAAATCCTCAGCCACCCACTATCTTTCCTCCTGTCAGTCAGTGGTGCCCCTAGACTTTAATGGGGGTGAAAAGCGTATCTTACTCATTCACACCTCCACCACCCCACTCCTACTTCCAAGGGCTCGTTTCAGAGTGGGCACCAGGAAGTGTTTGCTGAGTGAATTGGTGATCTCCCGCCCCTCACACTTCTGGCCCTTCAAGGCCCTCCATCTCTACATCCTTGAACCGGTTGCTCCTGAACACAAAAGAAAGAGTGACGACAAAAAAGGTTACTCCCCAAGGATACAATTAGTCAGAATGCTTCAGTTGCCTCTGTCTGTATACATACATAAATTTGTATCTATATAAATAGTCGCACTCACAAAGGTTGCTGGCTCAGTGATGTGCTTGAATGGGAGACTGACAGCGTGATTCATGGCTCAGGTCAAATTCAACTCTAACCTGTTGTGCAAGACAGATTTACTTCAAGAGTCCTTTCTGCTGCATAATTGGCATGGGCCCACCTTCTCCCCGGGGGAGAGGATATTTCCACACCAGCCCACAGTCTCTTGCTGCGGCACACCCAAGTCAGATCTGGAGTCTCTTGGCTACTTTCCCAGCACTGTGGGCCCAGGTGAGATCCAACCAGGCAGTCTTTGTCAGCAAAGGAAAAGGGAGCAATTGAAAGCCGCAGACTGAGGCAGCCTGCCAGGAATCTGGAATGTGAGACAGAGACTCCTCTGGGATAGGTGGTCTAGGAAAAGCTTCTCAACCATCCATCCATCTGGCTGTCCTTCTGTTCATACATAGTATCTCTCCTTCCATGTGCTCCTCCATTCATTTGCTCCTTCATTCATCATATCCATCCATCCATCTATCCATCCACCCACCCACCCAACCATCCATCCGTCCGTCCGTCTGTCCGTCCATCCATCCATCCACCCAACCATCCATCCACCCACCCGTCCATCCACCCACCCAACCATCCATCCATCCATCCATCCATCCATCCATCCGTCCGTCCATCCATCTGTCCGTCCATCTGTCTGTCCATCCACCCATCCGTCCATCCACCCAACCGTCCATCCACCCATCCATCCATCCATCCATCCATCCATCCATCCATCT
>NW_024412427.1:15500566-15589569 GCF_014898765.1 Herpailurus yagouaroundi | reverse complement strand
ATCCATCCATCTGTCCATCCGTCCATCCATCTGTCCGTCCATCCGTCTGTCCATCCATCCATCCATCCATCCATTATACCCACCTGTCAATTACAGCCATTTATGTATGCCTTCAGACATGGAATACCTACGCAGCATCTTCTGTGTGCCAGGCACTGTACTGGACACTGGGAATATAATACACAAGTCACATAGTTTGCCTTCGTGGAGCTTACATTCTGGCATGAGTTCAGAAAACAGACAATCATCCTTGTATCTTTTTAGTTATGGGCTCCAGGAAGTGCTGTAAAAGAGGTATAGGTAGTGTTTAGAGATCCTCTACCTGGGGGATTTGACTTCATCTTGGAGTCAGGGAAGGCTTCCAAGAGGTGATGGCTGAGAAAGAGCCATCCATCCACCTGGAAGCCAAAGGAGCTTTCAGGGCAGAGAGAAGAGCCCGAGGACAGCTCTGAGGTGAAGAAGAGCTCGGGGTGAGCTAGGGGCAAAGAGATTTGGTGTGCATTAGGGACATTAGAATGACAAACGACTGGGTGGGGTGCTAATGGAGGATTTGGTGTCTGGAAAGGTTCCAATTTCCCTGTGGTTCCCTGTGGTTTTCTCTGAAGTGGGAGTTTCACAGCCTGGTTTAACAGGAAGGCAATAAACCACGGCGGAAAAGCACAGAGCTGGGCTGAGCCGTTGGCTTTGCCATGCTACAGATGTATGACTTTATGAGGCAAGCCCTTTAACCTCTCGATTAAGTGAGATAATGCAAATAAAGCATTCGATACCATGCCTGGCCCACTGTATATGCTTATAGATGGTGGCTGTTTGGTTATTATTTTAAAATGTAGCCGAGGAACACCTTCCTAACGTTGTTCAGTTTACTGGACGCCCCAAGGAGATAGCAGGTGGCATTTTTCTCTGCAGTCCTCGCACCCCCATTCACCTGTTCTGCCAGCTCAGAAATGAGAGGCATTCTTTATTACTCTCTCCTCCTCATACCCGATAGCCAGTCACCAAATTCTGCCCTTCCTGTCTTCTAAATATCTCATAGGTACCCACGCATCTTCAGCCCCCATTCATTGACGTAGCTTGGGGCTTTTCATCTCACACCTGTCTGACACTGTCAACTGCTTACCCAAAATGTACATTCACCGAAAGTGTCGTTGTTTGTGCCTCTCATGTCCATTATCTCAGGTTACTCACATCCCCAGCTTCTTTTGCTCTTAGGCACGAGAGGTATGACCAAGAAGAGGGAAACAAAAGTCTCCCGGAGGTAGAAGGGATAGGTGTGGGGTCTTATACCTGTGCTGAATTTTTCTTTCTTTTTTTTTTAAAGTAGGCTTCATGCCCAGCATGGAACCCAGTGTGGGGCTTGACCTTATGACCCTGAGATCAAGGCCTGAGCTGAGATCAAGAGTTGGATGCTTAACTGACTGAGCCACCCAGTGCCTCCTGAGTTTTTCTTTCTTTAAACATGGATGTGATGTCTGGAACTGTGGCAGCCATCTTGGAACCGCGTAGTGTTGAGATGGAACAGAAAGACAAAAAAAAAAAAAAAAAAAAAAAAAATCCTGGATCCTTGGTGAAATAGCTTAACACCAATAACTGCCAACCTCTAAATTTCTTGTGAGAAGAAGAATAAACTTGTCTTTTGTGTAAGCCACCATCAATCGGGTTTTCTATTAGTTAGATCTCAGTGGATTCCTAAATGGTCTATGTGTTGTCTTATAACAGCTTCCCAACTTGCCTCCTTCGGGTTGAGCCCCCTAATGCATTCCCTGCATAGCAGCCACAGGTATGTTTTGAAGCATACAGATCAGATGCCTTCTGCGCTGAAAACTTTTCGAAGGCTTCTCATCGCCTACAGTAGTCCCTGGGCATCATGTTATTTTCTGGCTAAATAAGGGTTTTCAAAGAGCATCTCAGCACTTGATTCGTTTTTTCTGATGACTATTGAGGCATTAATCCCTCATGCAACTCATATGACGCTGGTGTTATTGCAACAGTATTGTAAATAGAGTATTCAATTTTTCCCAACTTGAAGGAAAAAGAGCCGAAAGTGAAATTGAAGTGATTGTTCTTTTTCAAATAATTTTTCTTCACGCAAGGGATCTTATGTCTTAACAGACTCTCTAAGGAAATTATTATTATTATTTTAATGTTGATTTATTTTTGAGAGAGAGAATCAGTGGGGGAGGGGCCGAGGGAGAAGGGGACAGAGGATCTGAAGCAGGCCCCTCTCCGATAGCAGTGAGCCTGCTGCGGAGCTCGAACTCAAGTACTGCGAGCGAGATCATGACCCGAGTCGAAGTCAGACACTTACCCGGCTGAGCCACCCAGGTGCCCCTCTCTGAGCAAATTATTAAGGACACGTGACCACTGAGTGCCATGTGAGATCGGGATCAGATTCTGGACCAGAAAAAAGACATCATTGGGAAAACTGGCAATATTTTAATAAGACCTGTAATTTTGTTAATGGTATTATATCGGGGCCGATTTCCTGGTTTTGATAACTCTATCTGGTCATGTAAAGCGTTAACATGAGGGGAGACTGGTGAAGGGCCACACTGAATCCTCTGTGTTATTGTTTCGACTTCTCTGCAATTCTAAGATTACCTCAAAATACAAAGTTTTTTTTTTAAACCACTTTAAATTTAAGAAAACATTTATAAAACACGAATGATTAGGTTTTTTTCTGCATTACAGTGGACATACGGGATTAGAGTGGTTTTTAATTAGGTTTTTATTCAAGAGGGTATGGAACGCCCCCTGTGGTGAAACATGATGGCATCGGCACCCCTAGAATTCTTTTCATTTTCTCCTCTTAAACGTGCACATTTTCGTTCATTATCTTGATGTTGTCAAGATTTTAGAACATTGACTTCTTTGTGGCCGTCATAATTGTTACCAGAGCTGTTTAATCTTGATTATATATTGAAATAATTCTGTGCTCACCACTGTTTGTTTGGTTTAACCCTTTATTGACTGGATTTCATAAATAAATACTTTTTTTTTTTTTTGAACCGTGTCTCTTTGCTCCTGTATTCACGCACACTTGAAAATGTCTCTGTGCCTCCATGTCCGTTACACAAATGAAAACTTGACTGGGTATGAACTTATGGGGTTTTGGTTCAGAACTTTGTAGACATTGCTTCACTGTTTTTCTGTCACGGGGTGTTTTCCTTCTTCTTTTTTTTTTTTTTTAAGTTTATTTATTTTGAGAGAGAAAGAGCGTGAGCAAGGGAGGAGTGGAGAGAGAGAATCCCAAGCAGGGTCCACACTGTCAGTGCAGAGCCCAACTTGGGGCTCATCCCACAACACTGGGATCATGACCTGAGCTGAAACCAAGGGTTGGACGCTCAACTGACTGAGCCACCCAGATGCCCCGGTCATCGGGTGTTTAAAACAATTTATACAGGGTTGGCACTGACGATTTTTGATACACCGTTTTATGAAATTTAACACATGTAACATTGATATAACCACGACCAGAATCAGAATACAAAACAGTTCCGTGGGGCCCCTGGGTGGCCCAGTCGGTTGAGCGTCCGACTTCGGCTCATGTCAGGATCTCACGGTTGGTGAGTTGGAGCCCCACGTCGGGCTCTGTGCTGACAGCTCAGAGCCTGGAACCCGCTTCCAATTCTGTGTCTCCCTCTCTCTCTGCCCCTCTCCCGCTCATGCTCTGTCTCTCTCTCTCCTTCAAAAATAAATAAAAAACATTAAAAAAAAAAAGAATACAAAACAGCTCCATTATCCTCCCAAATTTCCTCATGTTGCCCCCTTTTGACAAGTCTTTCCCTATTCCCTGACTTCTGACAACCAGGGATCTAGTCTTTGCCCCTATAATTTTGGCTTGTAGATGTCATCTAAATGGAATGATGCAATATGGAACCTTTTGATTCTGACTTCTTTCATTCAGCTTAATGCTTCTGAAGTACCTCCATATTGTTACGTGCATCAACAGTTCATTTTTTATTATTTCTCACTAGTATTATATTGTGTTGACGATCCTCACTTTGCTTATCGCTTGTTGAAGGCCAGAATGGCTGCACCATTTTTCTTCTCACCAGCCATGGATGAGAGAGAGTTCTAGTTGCTCTGAATCCTTACCGGCATCTAGTAATGTAAGGTGGTTTTCCCCCTCCCCCCTTAATTGTAGCCATTTAATAGGTGTGTAATGGCGATAGTTTAATTTGCATTTGCATAAGCACATAATGGTGGAACGTCTTTTCATTAGCTTATTTGCCTCTCCTCCATCTTTGGTAAAGTGGCTGTTCAGGGGGGCGCCTGGGTGGCACAGTCGGTTAAGCGTCCGACTTCAGCCAGGTCACGATCTCACGGTCCGTGAGTTCGAGCCCCGCGTCAGGCTCTGGGCTGATGGCTCGGAGCCTGGAGCCTGTTTCCGATTCTGTGTCTCCCTCTCTCTCTGCCCCTCCCCCGTTCATGCTCTGTCTCTGTCTGTCCCATAAATAAATAAAAACGTTGAAAAAAAAATTTTTTTTTTTAAAAGTGGCTGTTCAGGTAGTCAGCCTATTTTTCGTGTTATGACTGCTGAATTTTGAGAGTTCTTTACATATCCTGAATAAAAGTCCCCTGCAAGAATATGTGATTTGCCAGTATCTTCTCCTTATACGTAGCCCGTTTGTTCACTCTCTTAGCAGGAAACAAAGTTTTAAATTTTCATGAAGCCCAGTTTACCAGTAATTTTTAATGGGTTATGTTTTTGGAGTCCTATCTGTGAACCCTGCCCAACTAAAGGTCACGGAGAGCTCTCCTATCTTTTCTTTCAGATCATTTAGGTTTTACATTTTACGTGCGATCGTGTTGTGTTAATTTTTGCGTGAGGTCTGAGGTACACATTGAGGTTTAGTTGTTTTTTGTTTTTTGTGTTTTCTTGGTGCATACGAGTGTCCTATTATTCCACTATCATTTGTCAAAAAGACTGTATTTTCTCTACTGAATTGCTTTTGTGACTTTGTTGAAAAACAACTGGCAATGTTTATGTGGGTCCGTGTCTGTACTCTCTATTCCGTTCTGTTGATCTATGCGTCTGTCCTTTTGTTAATACCTCAAGGTCTTGATTACTGTGGCTTTATAACAGATGTTAAAACTGGTTAGTGTGAGCCCTCCGACATTGTTTTTTTCATCGAGATTGTTTTGGCTGTTCTAGTCCTTTTGTATACCCATATAAATTTTAGAATTATCTTGTCTGTATGTACAGGGAATTCCTTGCTGCAGTTAGTTGGGGGATTAGTGACATCTTAACCATGTTGTCTCTCAATCAGTGAGCATGGTGTGTCTTTTCATTTAATTTAGGTTTTTTTAAATCAGCGTTTTGACATTTTCCGCATACAGATCCCATACATGTTTTGTTAGGCTAATGCCTAAATATTTTACTTTTTATTTATTTTTATTTTTATTTTTAATTTTGTTTTACTTTTAATTTTTTTATTTTAAATTAAAAAAAATTTTTTTTTTAAATTTTCTTTTTTTCAACGTTTATTTATTCTGGGGACAGAGAGAGACAGAGCACGAACGGCGGAGGGGCAGAGAGAGAGGGAGACACAGAATCGGAAACAGGCTCCAGGTTCCGAGCCATCAGCCCAGAGCCCGACGCGGGGCTCGAACTCACGGACCGTGAGATCGCGACCTGGCTGAAGTCGGACGCTTAACCAGCTGAGCCATTCAGGCACCCCTAAATATTTTACTTTTTAAAGACTTACTGTAAATGGTACTGTTTTTAAAACTTCCGTTCCTAATTGTTCATTGGTAGTATATATAAATACAGTCAATAACCATTTTTAAAAATCACAGTTTACAAGTTGACCTTCTATCTTACGACCATGCTAAACTCACCTATGAGTTCTGGAAGGGTTTCCTTTCTGTAGCTTGTTTGAAATTTCCTGTATAGACAATCATGTTGTCTGTGCATGCAGTTTTTCTTCCTTTTCAATCTGGATGGCTTTAATTTCTGTTTCTTGCCTTTTTGCAGTGGCTAGGACTTACAGCGCAATGTTGAGTCAGTAGTGAGAACGGACATCGTTGCCTTGTTCCCAGCCAGGGAAAGCATTTAACCTTTCACTCTTTTGTGTGATGTTAGCTGCCTGTGTTCTGTAGAAGCCCTTTATCAGGTTAAGGAGGATCCCTTCTAATCTTAGTTTGCTAAGAGCCTTCAAGAAAAAAAAAAACAAAAAAAAAAAAACAAATGGATCTTGAGTGTGGTTTAAGTGCTTTTTCTGCGTTAGTTAATTTGATCGTGTGGTTTTCTTCTTTACTCTGTTCATGTGGTGGGTTACATGGACTTTCAGATGCTGAACCAGACTGCACTCCCAAGATAACCTGCACTTGGCAAAGATATATTATGTGTACATGTGTGTATATATACACATTACACACACACACACACACACACACACACACAAACACACACACGCACATATTATATGTATATATATATATATATATATGTATGTTTAATTTGCTAATATTTTGATGAAATCATGTGGCCCTGGAGTTACGTTGTTCAGAATATTTTAAGCTGCTTATTTGATTTCTTAGACATGGGAATATTAACGTCATCTATTTCTTTTTGGGTGAGTTTTGGTAGTTTGTGGTTTTTGAGGAATCAGTCCATTTCAACTAAGTTGTCAAATTTAAGTTCATAGTATTTTTTTTAATGTTTATTTATTTATTTTGAGAGAGAGAAAGAGAAAGAGAGAGCACAAGCAAGGGAGGGGCAGACAGAGGGAGAGAAGAATCCCAAGCAGGCTCTGCACTGTCAGCTGCAGAGCCCAACTTGGAACTTAGTCTCACGAACCATGAGATCATAACCTGAGCCGAAATCAAGAGTTGGGCTCTTAACCAACTGAGCCACCCAGGAGCCCCTTCATAGTATTTTATTATCCATTTATTTCTGTGGGGTCTGTAGTGATAGACTCTATTTCGCTCATTTGATAATTCATGTCTTCTTTCTTGTTTTCTTTGTTAGACCGGCTAGAGATTTATCAATTTTATTGATCTTTTCGCAGATGCGGTTTTCGGTTTGAGCAATTTTCTCTATTCTTATTTTCCAATTCACTGATTTCTGGCCTTTATCATATGTATCTTTATGATTTCATTCCTTCTGATTATTTCTGGTTAATTTTGCTCTCTCTTTTCCCCGTTTCACTAGGTGGAATCTTAGATCATTGATTCGACACCTATGTGACACCTTTTCAATATATGTGTTTAATGATCTACATTTCCCCCTACATGCTGCTTTAGCTGTATCCCACACACTTTCATTTTCCTTCAGTTCAAACTTTTCTAATTTCCCTCAAGACTTCCTCTTTGACGCATGGATTATTTACAAGTGTCTTGTTTGCTTGTTTGTTTCATTTTTTTAATCTTTCTACGTGATTGGGGGATTTTCCAGATCACTTTTTGTTGTAAATTTCTATTTTAAGTCCATTATCTTCAAGGATATGTCTTGGATGTTTTCAGTTTTTCAGACTTGTTAAGGCTTTTTTTCATGACCTGGAATATGGTCTATTTTGGTGACTGTTCCTCAAACATTTGAAAGGAATGCGTATTGTGTTGTTCTTGGATGAAGTGTTCTATGAATGTCAGTTGGATCCAGTTCCTTGATGGTGTTGTTTGGTTCCTCTCTGTCCTTGCTGATTCTCTCTGTGCTTGTCCTGTCACTCACTGAGAGTAATATCACATCTCCAAATATAATTATGGATGTGTTCATTTCTCCTGCCAGCTCAGCAGTGTTTACCTACTTTGAAACTCTGTTGTTAGATATGCAAATTTAAGAATATTGGGCCTTTTTGTGAATTGGAGTCTTTTATCATTTTTAGTGCCCTCTTCATATCTTTGGTAGTTTTCTTTGAGGTGTAGTTTGATATTAATAAAGCCACCCCGGTTTTCTTTTTCTTAGTATTTGCTTGGTATGTTATTTTTCATCCTTTTACTTCTTTTTTCTTTTAAGTTTATGTATTTATTTTTGAGAGAGAGAGAGGGAGAAAGAGAATAGGGGAAGGACAGGGAGAGAGAGAGTCCCAAGCAGGCTCTGCGTTGTCAGCACAGAGCCCAACTTGGGGTTCAATCCCTTGAGAGACTGAGCTGTGAGATCATGACCTGAGCCAAAATCGAGTCGGATGCTAACTGACTAAACCACCCAGCCACCCCAAATTCTTTTTTTTTAAGTTTCTTTCTTTCTTTCTTTCTTTCTTTCTTTCTTTCTTTCTTAAAATTTTTTAAGGTCTATTTATTTTTGAGGGAGAGAGATAGAGAGACAGAGTGCAAATGGGGGAGGGGCAGAGAGACAGGGAGACACAGATACCAAAGCAGGCTCGAGGCTCTGAGCTGTCACCACGGAGCCTGATGCAGGGCTCGAACCCATGAACTGTGAGATCATGACCTGAGCCAAAGTCAGAGGCTTAACCAACTGAGCCATCCAGGTGCCCCTAAGTTTCTTTATTTATTCTGAGAGAGGGAGAGAGGGGTGGAGAGAAAGGGAGAGAGAATCCTAAGCAAGCCCCACACTGTCAGTATGAAGCCTGATGAAAGACTCAACCCCATGAACGTGAGATCATGACCTGAGCCAAAATCAAGACGGACACTTAATGGACTGAGCCAAAATCAAGAGTCAGACACTTAACGGACTGAGCCACCCAGACACCCCTTATCCCTTTACTCCTAACCTACCTATGTCATGAATTTAAAATGGGGTTCTTCTAGGCAGCTTGTAACGGAGTCTTTTTAAACTTTAAATCTGATCATCTCTGTCTTTTAATTGGTGTGTTTGCACTATTTTCATTTAATGTGATTATTGGTAAGTTTGAATTTAGGTCTCCTATTTTATTATTTTTTTTCATTTTTGACTTCTGTTTTTCTTTGCTTTGTTTTCCTTCTCCTGACTTTTTTGGGGAGTTTTTGAATGTCTTTTAGTATTCTACTTAAATTTGCCTATTTTTATTTACTATCTCTCTGTATGCAGGTTTCAGTGGTTGCTGTATTACAATATACGTACTTGAGGTAGGGATTACAATATGCATACTTGACTTTTAACAGTTTACTGAAATCAAGAGGATGTGGTAATTGACTTAATGTGAGGACGGGAGGTAAAAAGAAGGGATTAAGTATGACACTGAAGTTTCTGGATCAGGAACAGGGTATAAGGTGATACCATCCACTACCAGGGTGAATTGAAATGGAGGAGCAGATCTCAGGGAAATGAGTTTTGTTTGGAACATGCAGAGTTGGGGATACTCGTGGATCATTCCAGTGGAGATGTCAGGAGGCCATTTATCACACGGATCTCAAGCTAGGACAAGGGTCCTGGAGTGAAGGATAGATTTGGAAGTCCTCAGTTGCAGTTGGCATCCTTTGTTTTTGACACTTAACACCTGTTGGCCCCTGGCACTCCACCCCCAACTCTTGGCTTCATGAAAGGGACTAACCCACTCTCAACTGTAGAAGTGGGCCTTGAGTGGACTCAACTAATTACAGGTTAGACCTGTAACCAAATTTGGCCAACGAGAATAAGATCCAGTTCTGTCCCACCATCTCGGAGAGACACACTTTGTTTCTAGTTGGAGTTAATCTGACAGGTGTAAGATCTGAAGATGCTGCTGCCATCTTTCATCACTGAAGGAAGAAACATCTGTAAATATGTGAGCAAGAGAGGAGGCAGAGCTGAGGGACGCTGGGAATGAGTGGGTCCAGGGGATAACGTCTGAGCCCCCTGGCCAATCTGTGCTCAGGCTCTGGACTTTTCAATCACATGAGCCCATACGTTCCATATTTCCTAAATTATGTTTCATTAGGCTTTTGGTTCCTTTTGAGTGAACGAGTTCTGGCTGACGTGTAAGCATCTAGCGGGTATAGAAGCCATGGTGGTGAAAGAGAGGCTGAATAAGAGTGTGTTGTGTGAGAGGAGAGGGGTAGGTAGAGGAAAAGGAGACCATGAAAAAAAAGCATGAGAGGAGTGCTCAGAGCGACAAAAAGACAGTCCTTTGTCTTAGAAGCCCCAGAAAGAGAGTGAGTCATGAAATAGAGAGGAATTAGCAGTGTGAAATACTGACAGGGGATCAGTCAAGATAAGGACTGAGAAGGGTCCTTTGGATCTTCCAACAATGAGACTGTTTGCAAAACAGTTGTAGTTAACCAAACTAGAAGGATTCTCTGAAATCATCACTCTATACCCTCTTCTGCAAATGAGGGAATTGAGGCAAGGAGATACTTAGATTTTTTTTTTTTTTAGTGGCTGATATAAAATTACAAGTAAAGAACAGAACTCTAAGGATCCTTCAAGGTCACTTGATCTAATTACTCATCTAATACTCGAGTCTCTTATACAACTTCTCTCCGAAGCCTGTGCTTAAATGCAGCTACTGAGAAAGAACTCATTACTTCCCAGGTCTGATGAGAACCCCTGGTTTCCAACTTCTTAGCCATGTTCTCTTTACAGAGCAGACACATGCAGGAGACGGTACGCATCCTTAGTCGAGTCCTTGGAAAGCTGGTTGGATTTGGGAAACTCAGAAGATTAAGTCAGATTTTGGATTTTAAGGAGGGTTTTGGTGGAGATGGAACCCTCTTTTCTTGACTCCATCCACTCCTTCAATAAAGTCAAATCCTTCAGGAATTCCAGGACCAAGACAAGACATCCCAGGCCCAGCACAAGATTTCCACGTGTATGCTCATAGGTAACAGACACCCGGTATACCAGAAGTTGAACCCCTCACCTTCCTCTAGTAAAACCTGCTTTTACTCTTGTGATTCTTGTTTTTAAAAATATTTAATTATTTATTTTAAGAGAGAGAGAGAGAGAGAGAGAATAAATCCCAAGCAGGCCCTGAGCTGGAGCTGTCAGTGAAGATCCCAACGCGGGGCTCCATCTCATGAGCAGCAAGTTAAGGCCTGAGCCAAAGTCAAGAGTCGGATGCTCAACTGACTGAGCCACCCAGATGCCCCTACTCTTGAGATTCTGACTGCCCCTTGCATCAAGGTACTGGAGGTCTCCTCGATTCTTCTCTCTCCTCCACTCTCCATTGCTTGCGAATCACCATTATTCCTCCCAGGTATCCCTGAGACTTGTTAATTTCTCTTTGATCCACCATCACACCCAAGAAGAGGCCACCATTACCTCCTACCTAGACAACGATCAGTCTTCCAACTGGTTTCCTACCACCAGTGTCTTCCCATGTAATCTGCTCTCCACCCTGAAGCTTTATCAGGCCCCTGCTCAATACCCTTCAGTGACTTTCCACTACCCTCAGGAATGGTCCAGAGTTTGTCCTTAACCCTGAGGCTTCTGCCTGCCCTTTAGCCACATCCTGTGCCTCCTTTTCTCACCCCCGTGTCTTCCACGTCCTTGAAGAATCCATGGTATTTTTATCTTCCATTCCCTTGTGCTGTGTGCCGTTCTTGGAACTTTCTTGTATCCCCTCCTGCTCTCCTTCAGTAACACCTTAGAATCCTTTGTTTGGATTTCACCTTCCCAGGAGAGCCTCCTCTAACTGCGTCCACCACGGGCAGAATTGGTACCACCAATTCTCACTAACCCTTGGAACTCCTCGGTTCCAGAACTCGTGCTATTCTCTCCCCATGTTGGAATATTCCTCCTGCTTGACTTTAAGACCCGTGAGACCAGGGGACACGTCTGCCCTCTTTATCGCTGCATTCTTAGAGCCTGGCACAGTGCCTAGCACACAGTGTGTGTCGTATATACAATTCTGTGGTTTAATTATTTGTTTAATGCTTATGGCGCTGTTGGTGCCATTTGGCTGAAAAGAAGCTGAGCTCACACGGAGTTAATATTGAAACATTGTTACTGCACCTTATAAAATCCAGCTGGAAGTCCTCTAAATTCTCCACTGCTGCCTCAGAAGGTGCTAACTGTAATTCCTGAAATGCGAATCATTAAGGCCTCTCCAAGAGACCAGCCCTCAAATGTCTATCATCTTTAAGACTGGAAACGTCTTCCCTGAAGACCAGGAAGCCCCATTGGCGACATCAAAGCCAATGAGATCTTCTGATTCGTATCAACTAATTTCTGCTAATAAAGGTGACTCAAGCCCACATCTAAAGCCTTGAAGGTCCAACCACCCATTCGCTCATTTTATTCAGCAAATATTTATTGAATGTTTATGTCAGTCTCTCTGCTAGATGCTGAGGACGCAGAGCATTCTTCAGGCAGAGGAAGCAGCAGAACAAAGGGGTTTAGAAGATGGCAGGCGGTGTTATGCTTTTAGTTGCTGGAGGGAGACAAGTGGCAAGGCACTTGAGAGAAATGGGCAAAACAATGTTGGAGAAGAAATTACATCCAGACCATACGGGTCCTCATACAACACGGTAGGGATTCACAGATTTTTATCCGAGAATAATCTAAGACTAGCGACAAGCTCTCACGATGGACTATTCAATCCTCTGAGGAAGCAGGAGTAGCTGGTGTCAATCGTTTGACAAGCATTTGATTGTTATGACATCCATGCACCGTCGGTGTGGTGGTTTTAAAACTTGATTGCAAATTGACACTCCTTCCATTTACAGCTGGGGTCTATGCCCCCTCCCCTTAATCTGGGTGCTTTGTGACGGCTCTAACAAATAGAATACAAAGGAAGTGACACGAGGTGACTTGCACGAAGTTGCCAGGTCATAAAAGGTCGTGCAGCTTCAGCCTGTTGACTGGAACTCTAGTGCTGTGGGTCCTGCCACCACCCTGAGGCTGCCATGCTAGAGAGGGCAGAGTTAAGTGTTCCAGTCATTGTTCCAGGTGAATTCAGCCTTTGAGTCACCCCAGCCTGGGACTCGATGAGTGAAGAAACCTCCAGGCTATTCCAACTCCCATCATCTGGGTTCTCCCATTTGAGGTCTTGGACTTCGTGCAACAGAGACAAGCCATGACTCCTATGTCTTGTCTGAATTCCTGACCTAATAGTCTATGAGCATAATAACATGGTAGTTTTATCCAGCTGGAGAAAGTATTAATGTGGTTTCTTTCTTTCTTTCTTTCTTTCTTTCTTTCTTTCTTTCTTCTTTCTTTGTTTTTATTAATTTTTTGAGAGAGAGGCAAAGGCAGAGAGAGAAGGAGAGAGAATCCCAAGCAGGCTCCGTGCGGTCAGGGCAGAGCCCAATGTGGGGCTGGAACCCATGAATGGTGAGATCATGACCTGAGCCGAAACCCAGAATCGGACACAACTGACTGAGCCACCCAGGACCCCCTTAATGTGGTTTCTTATGCAGAAATAGACAGTTGGAAGAATAAACACTGTTATCACTATCCTGTTTCACAAATGTGGAAACTGAGTTTCAGAAGGATTAAGCAGCCTGATCCAGGTCCCACAGGTAATCAACAGCAGAGCCAAGATCAGAACTAAGATCTGGTTACTTGTAGGGCTTGTTCTCTTCCGGTGATTCTAGATGTGTCCGACGGAGTCAGGCCCCTTGACAAAAATCTCCCAAGTCCCCCATTACTGTCCTTGAATCTGGAGATTATCCTTGGCCACCCTACATTTCAATGGCTAAGATGTGGTTAGAGAAGCAGCCTTCATGAGACATTTGATTCACATCCTTTTCAAATAATTTAAAGACATTTACTCTGCGATCGGTTCTTTCCTGGTTTTATTTTCTCCTCCACACTCCCAGGCAGGATCCAGATACTTCTGCTAAGCCTGACGGATCTGTTCCTCCTCTCCCCACACTGCCCCCAGTGCACAAACACCCAGTGGCCCCCATTAAATCCCAATCAGGCCTGGAGATAGCTGATTCAGCCCCCCTCCCCTGCCTCCCAGGAAGAGTTAGGGATGAGCAAATCACTTATTGGAGTAATTCTGGGAGCTGAGGCAGAGCCATGGCTGGAAGCCACCCGCTAACTAGAAACCCAGGACATCAATCAACCAAACTGATTTTTCCGCTGCTGCAGCCATTTAAACAGTTATCTTTGCTCAGGGCTTTGTCCAAAGTTACTCAACCAGTGGGTTCCTGGGCGATAAGTCACTGCAACCTCACTCCACTGTCTCTGTGTCCTGGGGCTGCCTCTTTACTCACTCCTCAAGAGGGGTTGAAGTTCATTTGTTGTACTTGAAAAAGAAGAGAGCCTGTACTACTTGTGCACACGTTCTGGTTACAGCAGGAAGATGAAAAGGGAGCCCAAGGTCTGTTGGGATATCAATATACTTCTCATTTGGTGCCCTGCAGAGGCTGGGGAAAGAGGTTTTAAATTCATTTTACACCGCCCCCTGCTGGTCCCCTCGCTCAACTGCAATGGATGCATGATTCAGCTGGCGGATGGGGGTGGCTAGGAGTGGGGGGCCCTTATAAACCAGGTGCAGGGGGATGAGAGCCTTTAGCCACACCAATCTCCTTTCCTCCCTTTACCTATGGGGAAGCTGATGCCAGAAAGAAAAATGTGATCTCCTCAAGGTTGTGATTTATTCAAAGTCATGTTAAGGTTAGAACTAGTCTTTCCACGGCTAGTACTTTTTCTAGGTTCTAAGAGTGCTGAGCACATACTAAGTATCTCTGATTGGCCTCGTAGCACGAAATCAGAAGGTCTTAGTTTTGAATCCAAGCTCTGCCACTTAATAGCTGCCGTGAGAAGACAGTTCTCTGAGCCTCTGATTTCTCATCTGTAAAATAAGGGAAATAGAGGAAGGTATAAAATAGGGTTTTATAAGAATTCTTTTGTCTACACATCTATTCAAAAACTGCTGAGTGTTTACTCTGGGCCAGGCACTGTGTTGAGTATTTGGAATATGACGATGCATAGGATGGCGCATTACCTGTTCCCTTTGAGGGTGGAAGTCCAGTGAAAAACTTAGATGGCATGAGTCAACACACAGGCAGAAATTCAACAATTGTTGAAAAAGAAAACATTTTCCCTTTGATTCTCCAACTTCTCAACTATCAGGAGGCTCAGGGCCTTGCCCCAGCTGTATCAGTCTAGTTGATGACTCGAAGAGATTAAGTTATTTGAAGGTCAAGACCACATAAATCTTTGTATTCTCCCGTGTGTCTGGCCCCAGGGTGTGCTCAGTAAATATTTGTTTGGCTGCATAGATGCCCCAAGTTCTGGCTCCCTCTGCCTTCCCGGCTGCCAGGCGATTGCTGTCCGTGGTGCTGAAAAGCAAATTCCTGCTACTCACCATGAGGCAGCGCAGGTGCTGAGGCAGAAAATGGAGCCCAGGGGAAGTGAATAGAGAGGGGGAAGAATGAGCCAACTTTTCACTGGCTATTAGTGACATCTTCATTTTTCCGTATCTTGGAATCCAAAGCTGGTATTTCTTTCTCCAGCTGCCCCCATTTGGCATTTCTTGCTAGCTGGGAACATTAGGTAGATAGGTGTTCTTTCTAGTAACCACACAGCAAGATAACCTCTCCAATGGGTGGGAGAGTGGTTTCTGGGAGCCCACAGCCCTATAAAGCACTGCTTGAGAAGGTTCTTGAAAATCGGTCATCCTTTTTCCAGTCTCTTCCTGGGCAAGTAAAAGGCAGCAGTTACAGATGTCCCCCAACCCCCAGCTGATTTCACCCATGTCTGTCACCCAAGAATGTGTGAAGCTCTGAGTTAGAACTGACCATGGGGAAACCAGAGAGAGGCCAGACCTGAGATTGACAGTCTGGAGCTGGGTGAGTGCTCCAATTGGCTAAGGATTCATTTTGACCAGTATTTTATATGATAATATGTTTGTTCATTCATTCAGTCTATAAATATTTATTGTATACCTAGCATGGCCTGGCATTGTTATAGGAGCTCCAGATAGAGTCAAGTACAAGAAAGTCAAGGCCTCTGGCTTCCTGGAACTTGCATTCCAGTGGGGGAGAAAAACAATAAACAACTATATAAATGAATGTGTCGTATAGTTCCAGGCAAGAGGAAAGATCATGATAAGGTATGCTCTTTTAGGTAAGATGATCACAGGAGGCCTCTTTGAGGAGGCAAAATCTGAGCATAGATGCAAATTAATTGAACATGTAAATATTGGGGAAGGGCAGTGTTCCAGTCAGAGGAAACAATAAGAGTAAAAGTCTTGAGTGGGAAAAAGATGTTCAAGGTACAGCAAAGAGGTCAGTGTGAGTAGAGCAGATTTATCAAAGGGGATGTTAGAAAGGGTTGGATAAATATACAGAAACCAGATACTGTATTTTGAGGAGGACAGAACAAGATGATCAGAATAGCAGAAACACTTACAGAATGACAGTTATGGCTGCACCTTCCATGGGTAAGCCACAACACTCTGGATGCCACTAGAGATATAAGGGAGGGTAATTAGAGCTCCTGCCTATATAGATCTCACCATGTCTAAAGATCTAATAAATGGAAGCCAGAGGGAGTTAGCAGTGTACCAGTCATCCAGCCAACATTTTTTGCGTACCTGCTATGTACCCAAAGATCATTGTCTAATGCAAGTCTCCAGTCTAGGAACTGAGGAAAAGAGGGAATGAATCACTGGATGGAACCAGAATATCTAAAGGCAAGTAGGAAGCTCCAGAGAGCAGAAGGCTGAGGTCAAGCCACTTCTCTCTGATACTTATCTGTTCTCCAATAGGGCTCCTTGAGACATAGGAACAGCAGTGTTCTAGAATAGGCTACGTCTTAAAAACAGGTGCTTTAGTCGTCCCCACTGCTGCGGTTCAGTACGAGTAAAGCAGCGTGAGCTACATTCTGCCAGATGGCATAGGGCAAACAGCTCACATTTCAGGCATCTTTGCTGAGGATTTTATTTAGTCTTCACATCAGTCCCATGAGGTACTTGGAGTCTCCTTATCACTCCCATTAGGAGACTCCCAAGTCCCTGAAATAAATCCTGCCAAACAAGAAGAGTCCCCCTTTCACTGGTCTTAGGTTGCAAAGGAATTTTATATGCCCTGCCTTGTAGCTGGAGGACTGTCAGCAACTTTGAGATGTTAGCAGAGTAAATCTATTCACTTGACAAATGGCAAACCAAAGTTTGGACAAGTTAAGCGACTTCTCCGGAGTCACAGATTGCTTAAAGAGGAGTCACAGATTGCTTAAAGAGTCACAGATTGCTTAAAGGGACCCAGTCCCGAATCTGCCTGACCCCAAAGCCATTTACAGTCCTAGTATGTTCTTGGATCTCAAGCTTGGAGCTCATGTTTGGCTTAAAAAAAAAAAAAAAAAGACCAATCCCCTGGATATTCAGAACCAACTCTGATACTGGTCGCACCGGACATCTCTGCCCCCCTCCGCACAATCTCATTCTTAATCTCTCTTAATCCTCCCAGCAATGCTGGAAGGCAGCAGTGATAACATTGAGAGCTGGCATTCGCTGAGAACTGAGGATGTCCCGGGCACTTTCCTAAGCATTTTGCAGATACGAATGCCCTATTTGCCATAAACCCATGAAGTAAGTGCCATTTTATTCCCATTTCACATATTTTATTTCCCATATTCCGATGAGAAAAATTGAAACCCAGAGAGGTTAAGTAACTTGCCAAAAGTCACACAGCTGGTCAGGGGCAGAGCCAGGTCGTGTGATTCTGGGGCCCTTGCTGTCCGTCACTCTACTCTGTTGATAAGACAGCCATTACTCTGAGAGGTCAGCAACACGCCCAGTTGTGTATAGTACAGAAATGACGGTTCAACTCAAACCCGGGACCAAGCTCCAGAATATTTCCACGGCCCCACACTGCCTCTCTCAAAGGTAAAGCAGAAGAAAGGAGAGAGCCTGTTCTATGACCCCTTCATAGAGGCACAGAGTGATTTTAATGCTGCCAAGGGGCCCCCTGGGGGTTTTATTTAAACGACGATCTGCACGGTGAGGTTGTCTGATATTCCCACCCACTCACTTTTCTCAAATGTGGAAACCACGTCGCTCTGTGCACCCTTCCCAGCACATAAATGCTTCACCAGGGAAGCTGAGCCTTTTTTGTACGGATTGGAGGTGCTCATACAGCTTCCTCCTTAAGTGCTGTTTTTTCCAGCGACCTATCATGATGACTCAGAGAGGGAGAAGGTATAATGGAAAATTAATTATTTTATCAGAGATGGGACCCAGGTTGAATACTCAGAATTAGATTGATGAAGGCCTTTCCACGAGGGCTGGGAGTCCTGCATGGTCACGGACCAGTTAGTTACTCAAAGGGAAGTCGAGAACGGGGCTCCCCAGCTTCGATTCCGTGCAATTTTTAATGTCCCAGAGCTGTGATGGCATGGGGGGTGCCTGTCAGAGGGTATGTTTGCATGTGGCTGTCGTGTGTGTGTTTGGGTGTGGTTGTGTCTCTCTGAATTTGTGTCTGGATTTGTGTGAGGGTCCTTGTGGGTCTCTGGGTATAAGCGTCTGAGGACCCCCGTGGGGGGATATTGAGTTAGAAGTTGACACGCAAGTAGGCCGAGACAGGGGACACGGTCATAGAGCGGGGCTTTTGATGCTGCTGTGATGGAAGAGAAGAAACGGACACAACAGCCTAAACCACTAAAAACCTTCAAAAAAATTTTTTTGTCATAAACCGGGGAAGATGAGCTACTATTAATAATAATAACAGGGGGCGCCTGGGTGGCTGAGTTGGTTGAACGTCTGTCTCTTGATTTCGGCTCAGGTCATGATCTCGCGGTTTGTGGGATCGAGCCCCACATCTGGCCCAGCCCTGTGCTGGGCGTGGAGCCTGCTTACGATTCTCTTTCTCCCCCCGCCCCCTTCTCTCTCTCTCTCTCTCTCAAAAAAAAAAAAATAATAATAGCAGTTTAGAAATTAATAGTATAGTAGAACTTGTCATACTAACTCTATTTAGAGAGTACCCACTCTGTGCCTTTTTTATACACGCTAGCTGCGTTCTCGTCACTACTCTGTGCTACCATTATGTCCGTTTCAAAGAGGAGGCTGCTGGGGCTCAGAGAGGTAAAGTAACTTTCCTGAGGTCACACACCTGGGAGGACTGGGGCCAGGAAGAAAACTCGGGTCCGTCCGACTCTGAGGCCTGAACTTTCCCCCCATTCCGGATTGCTTTTTTCGCCTGCACCGGCTGCCACCCCCAGCTCCAGCCAAGCCCCAGCCATGGCAAGATGCGCCCCAGGACATGAAGGAGAGGGGCTTAGCCTGGCTGGCAGAACAGGTGCCATACGACAGGAGTAACTAAGTTCCAGGCCCAGCTGGCCTCTTCTCTGGACCTCAGTTTCCTCGTTGCTAAGATGACAATTTGGATTCATCTGGTTTGATAGGTTCTTCCCATTCTGACCATGTGTGGGCCACAGAGCCGAGGGCTTTGTGTGCGCGGTGGGGGGGGGGGGGCCCACATTACGTGGGGAGTGTTGACTGGGAAAGGGGGCTCTGTACTGGGGCAGACAAAGTTCAAGACGTGCGTCCACCCAGCCTACGACACCTTCCTTTCCGCGTGCAGTGGATACGCCAGCTTGGCCCTCAGGACGCACTCCCACCACCTTCTCCTATTTCTCTTTCCCATGCCTTCCTGGACTTCAGCAATGCAAACTGTCTTTCTCAGACTCCCTTGCAGCTAGGGTTCTGGATGCAAATCCAGTTCTGCCAATTAGCAGAGGTTCGGACGACAGAAACGAACCGGAGGCCATCTTTCTGCTGCTTTGGCGGTTTCCTCCAACAAGAGCAGTTGTGGAGGTGCTGGGTGGGTGGGGGCGGGGGTGCTGCAGGCCCATTTCAGAGACCAGTGGCACCCCCAAGGGGGTGGAGAGCCTGTTGTGACACGGCGGCACGGTGGCTCCCTGGATCATAGTGTTATTCTAAGTTCTTGAACTCACTGTGTGCGGGGACGGCCTCCTGTCTGCCCGCTTTCTGATGGTGTGACTGGTGGCCATACAGTGTCCTGAGAGTCATTCCTGGAGGCCGTCTAGTCCTCCAGCACATGCCCCCCGCCAAAAAAAAAAAAAGAAACCACCTTTTTAAATTTCCCAGTTTGCCACATGAAGTCTCTGTCTGCTGATGAAAGCTTGGGATAGTTTCTTTCATCTGCACTGAACCTTGGCGGATCGTCATGGCGCACTCCTACTTTACCTTCAAAACCCAGCTTCATCCTCCAGCCCGGACATGACATCCCCTCTCAGCTGGGCTGACCTAGGTATCTCCCCTCTGTGATCCCACAGTCTCCCTCCCCGCCCCCCACCCCCATCTCCGACTTTTCCACATGGTACTGAAATGAACTGTGCGCTTTCTGTCCTCCCCGCCAAACCATCATCCCCAGATGGCAGGGACCGAGTCTTCTCCACGGTGCCCACTCCCCTCCCCCAGGTGTTTAGCAGAGAATCTGGCCTAAGGCAGGTACTCTGTGAGCGTTTTGTGGCATGAATACAGAAAAGGTAGCAACCTGTCAGGGTAATGGGATTTAGGAGAAACTCCGAGATCCACAGGCTGAGAATAAAGCGATTTAATCTCCCCTTTTGGCAAAAAGAAACTCGCGTCTCATTAAGAGCTATTGTTAGGGGTGACGGGCCTCATGGAGCTCGTGGGGTGATGAGGGGCACTTCTCATGTCAAAGCTCTCATTTCGGATCAAATATCCAGAATCCCTCGGTAGATCTGTCCTCCCACTGGTGCCCGGGCTCCTCCTAAGGGATATAAGAACCAGGGGCTTTTGAGAGGCCGTGTGATGAGTGAAGAAAGAGACAGACCCGCCGGGATTTACAGCTCAGCTCTACTGCTTCCTGGCTGTGCAACCTTGGGCAAGGGACCGCACTGCTCCGAGCTCAGTTTCCTCGTCTGCAAAGTGGACCTAATGCTTTCTGCGTCATGAGGTGGTTGTGAGGGCTCAGAGGGGTGGTTTCGGAGAAGTGCCCAGCGCCTAGGGGAAGCCTGGAGCGCGGTGGCTGCGATAAGACGTGGGTGATTGGAGATGCCAGTGTTTTTCTCTTCTTCATCTGGGCCAAGACATTTCCCACCATCGGCCCCTTGTTTGGCGGGTGGCAGAGGTCAAGAGCGGGCCCCCAGATAGGGGAAGTTCTCTCCAGGCTCAGGCCACCGACTCGGCTGTCGGCATCCATCTGTGCCACTTGGCTATAGGAGGAAGCAACCGCTTTTTCTCCGTGGTTACCCCAGAGCTGTCCTCAACAAGGAAAGCAGACACCTTCTCCCATGCCTCCGCGCCCTCCATTTTTAACCATTTAAACGTGCACCGTTCAGCGGCCTGAACTACATACACTGTGCTGTGCGTTCATCACTGCTGTCTATTTCCAGAATGTTTTCATCGCTCTCAACCAACACGCTGTGCCGTTTAAGCAATACCCTGCCCCGTGGTGACCTCTGTTCCACTTTCTGTCTCTGCGAGCTTGCCCGCTTACAGAAGCACTGAGCTGGGCACAGGTCAGGTCCCGCAAGAAAGGAGTGTGGATCTTATCCCAAGTGGGATGGAAACCACTGGAGTGTTTTAAACAGGGGTGTAGCACAATCGGGGTTATGGTTGTTTTTTTTTTTTTTAACTTTTTAATGTTTATTTATTATTGAGAGACAGAGAGAGAGAGACAGACCGTGAGCAGGAGAGGGGTAGAGAGGGGGAGACACGGAATCCGAAGCAGGCTCCAGGCTCCGAGCTGTCAGCACAGAGCCCGATGCGGGGCTCAAACCCATGAACTGTGAGATCATGACCTGAGCCGAAGTCGGACGCCCAACCGACTGAGCCACCTGGGCGCCCCAGGGGTTACGGTTTTAAAAGAATCTCTCTGGCTGCAGAGGAGCCGGTAATAGGTGGGGGCGAGAGTGGAAGCAGGACCCAGGGGGACAAGTTGGGGGGGGCCAGGCCAGGGCGACAGAGCCTTGGGCAGTGAAGGCCTCTGATGGGTGGGATGTGGGGCGAGAGAAAGAGGGGAGTCAAGCAGGAGTCCTCTCCAGGATGGCACCCTCCTCACTTCTCCTTGCCTCTTGGCCTTTGCCTGGGCCATTCTCTCTACCTGGATGTCCTCTCCTCCCCTCTGTCTGGACAGCTCCCACTTGTGATGAGTTCTCGCTTCCTCCAGGAAATCTTCCGTGACTCCCCTCCTCCCCCCACCCCACCCCTGGCTGGGTTGGGAGCCCCTCTTCTGTGTTCCCACGGAATTTCAGGTCTCCTCCCAGCCCGGAACGCGTCATGCTGCTGGGCACTGCCTGTCCCTGCGTCGCCCCCCAACCTGGACCATGAGCGCAAGAGACAAAGTTAGGTGTGGCACATTTCACTCCCAGGGCCAAGCACAGAATGGCACACGTGACATTTCAATATGAGAGTAGGAGAGGGAGGCAGAGGGAGAGAGTGAGAGACAGACAGAGATGGAGTACTGGGACCCTTCAAGCACAGCTGCTGACTTTCCGGTCTCTGTTCCCGTGGCAGCCACACGCAGCCATGGTCACCACGCCCGCAATTCACTGCAGCATGACAGTGATCCAGGAGATCAGAAGCCAGCTGGAGACAGGGACCGCATTCCACCCAAACGCTCCGGACTGATCCGTGTCAGCGGCTCCTACGTTCCCGGCGCAACAGGGGAAGAGAGAAAACACACAGAGCTTTGAGATGAGACAGAGCCGGGGCGGAGAGAAGCTGGGAGACCGTACGACTCGTGCTTGGGGCCCAAACCTGGGACCCGCCGGCCTGGTTTCAGGCTGGGCCCTGCCCTTTTACTCCCTGCCAGTGACTTAACCTTCTCCCAGCCTCTGCTCCTTACCTGTAAAGTGGGGGTAGGAACTACATCCAATTGCAGGCTTGTTGGGAAAATCAAGCGTGTTAATAACTGAATGGTTTCCAACAGGGCCTGGCGTGGAGGGAGGCCTTAAGAAATGCTGGCTTTATTTGTTCACTTTTCCGCCCTCTGCCAAGTTCTTCCTTGTTCCTACCTAACAGGATGATTCAAGGGCTGGTTGTTTCAAATATTGCCTTCCCTTCAGTGTTTGCTCTTGGCCCACTTCGAGATCTGAGTTGGAGCCTCGTCACGCGGGGAGGAACATGGCGGGGCTTTGGAATGAGTCCCGACACCTGCATGGAGCTAGTCTGCCTGTCTTCAGATGACTCAGGAGCCCAGGGGGGCGAGGGACCCAACAACCGCCACGCAGTGAGTAAAGTAAGGAGGAGCATCGGGGTTCCAGGTAACCGATTCCATGGGTTTCCTGTCCCACCCGCTGCTGCCCGTGACCCTGACGTGACCCTGAGCACCACTGAGCCGGGGAGAGGGCTGAGCTTTACGACAAGCTTCTCTAGAACCGAGGGAGAAAGCTGTTCCTGGCCTCGTCCTGCATGTGTGCGTAAAGGATGCTCCAGAAGGAAAGGCAAGGCAAATGAACAAAACCATTTGTTTCTGGGGCTGACAAGAGGCTCCAGGAGTGAAAGATGCTAAACACCGATGGCATAAAGCGGGGTTCTTGCAGGGTCTCTACCCTGGCTGCCCTTACTCCTCTCGAGGATCAGCAATGGTCAAGAGAGTCACCTACTCCTCTCGTCCGGTGCCCGCTGGCCTCCAGGAATGGGAGCCGTTGTACCCCATATCGGAGAGCCTTTCTCTATGCCAAGGTTTTTACCAAGAGCTTCTAGAGGTAGGGGTGGGGAGGACGACCGGGTATGGATTTGGCCTTGCAGATGAGGACGTAGCTGCAGCTCCAGGCTCCCAGATTCCCAGGGTGGCAGTGAGCAGACT
Source organism: Herpailurus yagouaroundi (assembly GCF_014898765.1). NCBI lineage: Eukaryota > Metazoa > Chordata > Mammalia > Carnivora > Felidae > Herpailurus > Herpailurus yagouaroundi. Next base: position 15,566,016 of record NW_024412427.1, on the reverse strand, counting down.
CCACCCAGTCCTCTGGGTCCCCAGGCAGAAGCCAGCCTGAGGTGCGGCCAAACACTCACAGAGCCTGGGCCACGGCCATCAGACGCTGGGGACGGGGGCTTCCACACTGGCACCTGAAGTCCTTTGCACCTGCCTGTGGGATCCCACATGCTGCCTGGGAAAAGGGACAAGGAGGAGAAGAAAGGCAAATTCGGATCCTGAAGAGCCCTCTCCGGAAGGGAGGAGGTAGACCTCAGCTTGAGGCTGGAGGGGCGTGTGCGGGGGCTGAGCTCTGGGGCGCGAGGCAGTGGGCTCAACTCCTCCTCCCTCCCTGTGTGGCCGGGTTGTCCCCGAACTCCAGCGGCCTTATCGGTTTGAGGATGCATCGCGATATCCGTGCCACACGTCTGCTCGTTGTGAGGATACGACGCCACACGAGGAAGCGCGTGGAACATAGCAGGTGGCCGGCAAAGGGCTCCTGCCATCTTCCTCCTTGAAATGAATCAGGCGCAGGGAGAGGACAGCGCCCCAGGGAACGTGGGTGCGGCAGAGCGGGAACCACGTGATCAGTCACAAGGACAGATGGTGGTGGAGGACTCATTAAGTGCTGCGTTAGGTGATGTTGCCCACATCCTCTGTCTCACCTCCCCCCTCCCCGGAGCCCGATGAGCTCGTTACTGTTATGTCCCCATTTTACGGATAAGCAAACTGAAGCTGAAGGTGGAAAGTTGTCTCAGTTCTCTCCGCTGGTTGAGCTGGCAGAGCTGGGGATCAAACCCACGTCCTCAATACTCCCAGGCGCAGCCCTGTCTTACATTGTAAGGGTGGAGAGACAGTCCCCGAGAAAGGCAGCCCTGGACCCCCACCCCTCCAGGCGGGCAGATGCAAGGCTTCTCTCCCAGGAGGGCTGAGTTGGGGGGGAGCAGGGGACTCTGGGGTCCGACAAGCCCGCATCTGGACCCTCCCGGTAGCTGGATGACTTAACCTGCTTTACGTCTTTGGGTACGTTCCTCAGCTCTGGGACCTGTCTTTCCTCACCCGCAAGACGGGAATCATATTCGCTACCTGGCCAGGTGGTGAGGACAACTTTGGCTGACGGCCTGGTACAGCGTCAGCGCCCAGGGCGCGGGCAGTCCCCACCAGATTTCTGCGACAATTTTGCCTCCCACCATAAACTCCGTGTCTGCTGTTGACTGAGGAGAGAACATGTTCTCCTCCAAACTCAGTCCCCGCCCCTCCCCCGGCCACCCGCCCCCCCCCCCCCCCCCATGTTCTGGAAGGTATTCGTAGCCACGAGGGTGCAGCCTTCAAGCTGCTGCTGGCACGGGCCGAGGGCTCACACGAGGTGGGGATGCCCCCCACCCGGAGTGCAGGCAAAGGCACATCGCAGCCCATATTTTGAGGGGGATTTCGTGATCTTCATTTTGTGTTGCTATCGGAGGAAAGTAAACTGTGGCTCCTGGCTGCCGGGGAAGGGGCTGAGCTCCTGCCAGGGCTGCTGGCGGCTGGCGCCGGCCCAGGCCCGCACCCGCGTCGACTGCGGGTGCAGGCAAGGGCACACACAACGTTCCAGCACACGCGTGACCGGCCGCACACGGAGGTGCCCGGGCGCTCAGCGCAGGGCGACGCGTGGCGGCCGGCTCCGTCCACCTTCCCCTCCTCGGCCCTTGCCCTGTCTGGGGACCCTGCCTCTTCTGTTGTCTCCAGATGGCTGTGGGGCCTGAGCCTGTCCTCCGTCCTGGTTTCCTCATCTCTCTTCCTCTGGCTCTCCCTCCGTTTCCCCCGGTGTCTCTGGGTAGCCCCGGTCTCTGACATGCTGTGTCTCTCCGATTTTCTGACTCTTTCCTCCCCTGCTTTGTCTGTATCACGCCCGACCTGTCTGCTGACACGGTCTCTTTCTCTTTCTGATTCTCTCTGAATCCTGTTTCCCTGCTTCTCCAACTCTCTCTCTGTCCCCATCTGTCTCCATATCTGTCTGATTCCCTCTCTCTGTCTCCATATCGGTCCGACTCTATCTCTTTCTGTGTCTCCATCTGTCTCTGTATCTCTCTGCCTGCCTGTCTCTGACTCTCTGGGACTCTCTTTTCCCAACTCTTTCTGTCTCTGTCCTTCCTACCTCTCTCTCTCTCTCTCTCTCCCTCTTTTTTTTTTTTTTTTTTTTTTTTTTTTTTTCCGTGACACTCTCCTGGAAACGCATCAAAGACTGAAGTGGCCGGATTTCAAGTGACAAACAGCACTACACCCAGGATCCAGCCCCCTCCCTGCACGGCTGCTTCCTCCTCCACATCCCCTGTCACGAAGAGAAGCCTATTGTGTCGGGCCCAGGGAGTTCGAGTTGAAGGGCCCGGGGGTCTGCGCCTCTGACTGCTCTGAGCTACTTCCCCATTGGCTCCCAGCAGCCTGTGCTGAGCAAGGGCTGAGCGACAGGAGGAGGCTCTAGTCCATAAAAGGGGGGGGCGAGGCACCAGCACTGCCATTCTGAGGGGCTTTGGTGGTGCTCACAGCCGCCTCTTTGGCACCTCCTTCCCAGCCAGAGTCAGGGAGACCCCTGAGCCACCTGCCACCACCCTCCGTCCGACCTGCTCGGCCAGAAGCTGCCCAGGAACGAAGAAGAACACAGGTAATATCCACAGAGGCAATGGAACCTCTCTTTTGATTGTATTTGTTTTTCCCGGTCCTCCGGATCTGGGGGCTGCAGGAGCTCGGGCTGGGGGATTTCAGCTCTGGGTCTGATAATCTGGCAAATATGGTTACAGTTACGAGGCTAGTTTACAAACGCCAGATCAATTAGCGGGAGACAGACGGTTCTTTGGAATTTCCCTCTCGGTACAGCCCCGGCTTGCACAGGTGGGTACTCCTCTCCCAAGAGGACCACCCCTCGGTTTCAGCTCCAAGGTCGTCTTCTTCCCCAGCAGTCTGCACGCATGGTACCCAGGTGAGGACGGGAGGCCCTGGGTGGAAGAAGTGAGTTTAGCCACTCGGGGCGGTTTTAAAGGTCAGTGATTCTCACCGGACGTAGAGAACAAGGTCTGGGGGACGTTAATGAGATTCAGGGCTCTGGCATTTACCAAGTATAATGTACATCAGTGTACAACCAAGTTCAGCCTTTTCATTCTTTTTTGGATCGTGTTTAATTGCTGACAGGGTGCCGGCTTGAGTGTTTCCTTGGGCGTGATTTCACGCAGAAATGAAGTTGGGGCTTATTTCGTTGGGAGGAAATGGGGAAAGAGAGTGACAGCATGCCAGGAGACTCAGGCTGAGCAGGATTTTTCTTGTGGGTTTTACTTCGAAAGGACTTGTTGCTTTCATGTAAATTACAGCAGGGAAGTCGGGCAGGGAGGAAAGCTCAGATGGCAACGCCATTTGCTCCCTGGTAAAGATATCCATGTTCAAAGAAAGTATTACAGAATCCCAAAGTTTGACTCCAGCAAAACAGGCTGGTGAGTTTCGGAGGAAAGAAAAAAGGAGGAAAAAAAAAAAAAAAAAAAGCCCGGTGACGACATAAAGGTTGAATAGTAAATTCTGCGACCTTGTACTTTTTCCCCGGGTGTCTTTTATCTAGAATCTCTCCAAGCTTTACAAACATTCCTTAATTAAGTCTCCAACCTTCCCAGGGGAAACATGCTCTTCAGGTTATTGGATCTGATTTCAGTTCCCTTCCCACAGACTGCAGATCTTCATTTGGTAAAATATACAAGTCTTTCTCCTTTGACAGGCATTCCAGGCAAGATCCGTTGCAAATTTCAGAATGTCAGTCCTCTTCGCCCCGCCCCCCCAACCCCCTGCCTCCCCCTCCCACAGCTACCTCTTCCCTCTCTTCTCCCCTTTCTTTCTCCCCTCTATCCCACCCCACCTTGCCTTTTGTTCTATTTTTGCAGGTCATTTATCTCCAGGCTTTCAGATGTGCGTGGGGGAGCTGTTGCAGCAGCCCAGGGTGGGGGGGGGGGGAGCTGAGCTGCCCTGGGGGAGGTTTGCGTTTGCTGCCGGGCTCTCAAGCCCACTGCTTTGCCCCAAATGAGCTAGAGGTGTGATGGGGGGCAGGCAGATCCTGTGTCTCAGCTGCCAGCTGGGAGCGGGGATGTCGGGGATGTCGCAGTGCTTCCTCGGGAACCCAGCATGCTTTAGCAAGAGCGGGCACCCGGACTGGCTCCGGGGCTGTTTGAGAAATTTGCAATCGCCATAAAGCAAATGGAAAGGGGTTAGGGTCTTGAGATAACTCCCGGGAGCCACGAACGTTCCATCTATTATCTAAATGAGCGTCCCACAGATCTGGGTTCAAATCCCAGAGCCCATCCGTCATTTGCTGTGTGATTTGGGGACGATAGCTGAGTGTTCATTTCCTCATCTCCGCAGTTAAGGACGGTACTGTTGGCCTCCTAAGGTTATTGTGAGACTCCCAAAGGATGCTGGCATTCAGCAGGTACTCAATAAATGCTAGCGTTGACTGCTCACGTTCTCCCTGTCCACCCTGGCAATGTATTATAATATCCTTCATCATCCACTCCATGGAGCCGTGTGCTATGTCCGGGAAGGATGCCTAACGTCTGGTATTTCAGTTTGTGGGGCTGGCACTCTCCTCCCCTCTCCACCCCATAATCTCCACACCAACAGAAGACCATCTCTTCGTCCGTCGCCTCCGGATCATGAAGTTTCTTCCCCATCGATCCTCCCGGGCCCCCCTTCCCACTGCCTACCTCCTTGGGCCATTCTTGCACAATTGTTGTATTTATTAGATGTCTTCCATCATTCTAAGCAGGATCAATAGTCGGTGGTTTGATTTCGACGCGTGTCTGAGAAAGCACAGGCAACTAGCTGACTTCTCTCACCGTTTTCACTCATCTCGGCCCATCTCGCTGCATCTGACAAAGGGCTAAAAGGATCTCACCAAGGCTGGGCGGCCGGCTGAGCCCGGCCATTGAGGGCAGGCAGTAAATATTTCTGGGGACACCCAGTAAGCCCAGGATCAGGCCCTGGAGACAGAGAGGTGTCCCGGGTCCTTTGATGTCGGGCCTCATTAATCTTCCCCAGCCCAGGTCCAGACTCGTGCTCCTGGCAGAATGGTAAAGAGCCCGGTCCACGAGGCACAGGAACGTTCTGGAGGCTTCTCCCTGAGGCCATCTGGCTGTCCCACCGGCCTGAGTGGGAGGCTGCGTGCGGCAGGCACATTCATCGTGTTTGTCCACCGTCCTTTGGCTCTTTGACCTGTTACTGGACAGTTCAGTTTAAGCCGAGAAGGGTTTACTGAGCAGTTACTACGTGGCTGGGTCTCTGGTCCACTGACAGGAGGAGGGATTGATATTTGTGACTCACACGGTAGGTCAAGGCCCCGAATCCAAGTCTCTCTGTCCCTTCTTCCTCCCTTCCTTCTCCTTTCTCCCTTCCTCTGCTTCTTGTCCCTTCTCCCTCTGGTTCCCAGCACCTCTTCCAGCTCTGTTGGGTTTCCATCATCTCTCTGCTTCTCTGGTGTCTTTATCAATTTCTCTGTGTGTGCAAGAGTCTCTGCCACTCCTATAGGCACACACGTGTCTCTCTATGTGCATGTCTGTCTCTGTCTCCCTCTCTGTCTCTGTCTTTCTGTCTCTCTTTCTTTCTTCATCTCTTCATCTCCACTCCTCCCTGGCCCATCTTCCTTGGCCTTTCTCCCCATCCCTTCATTGCGTCAAATCACAAAGGGTGAGGGTTTCATGTGACTCCTGCTCTTAAAAATCATTCTTCTAAGGGGCGCCTGGGTGGCTCAGTCAGTCGCGTGTCTGACTCTGGATTTCCGCTCAGGTCACGATCTCACGGTTCGTGAGTTCGAGCCCCGAGTCTAGCTCTGCACTGACTGCCATCGTGGAGCCTGCTTGGGATCCTCTCTCTCCCTCCCTCTCTCTCTCTACCCCTCCCCTGCTCATGCTCTCTCTCTCTCTCTCAAAATAAATAAACAAAAGCTTAAAACACATGTAAAAAAAAAATCATTCTTTTATAAACGAGGTTAATAATCCCACCATGACCCCTGAGTGCAGGTTCGTGCTTCTCTCTGGTCCCTGAACCGCAAATGGCCCAAGAGAGGCTCTGCACTTTGAGTCTTGCTGGACTCCACGGTGGGTTCACTTTCCCTCCGGAATCCGAGCCCCTCACCGCCAGCCAGGTGATAATCCATCCCTTGTTAATGACCCTAAAAGCCTCACGGGGACAGCGGCCCTCACTTCTCAGGGTCTCCCCTTGCCAGCCCCTGGGGACCCACAAAGGTGAACTTTGTGGTTTGGGGTGGGCTAACACTCCAGAAGACTGTCTCATCTTCAGGAATGTGGGGGCTCCGTGGGAGGGTCTGATGGACACTTACCGTGACCCCGTACCTCGGGAACGGTTTGTAGGACGAGCTGCAGGCTGACTTTTTAAACCTGCTTCTTCTATGTCCTTGCCTCTCGGCCCTGACCTGGTGATCTTGCCTCTCTGAGACTCTGTGTGCCCATCTGGAAAATGGAGCTGATCGTGCCAAGCCTACTGGAGTCTCCTGAGGGTGAACGTGCAGTCACGGAACTGACGTGCATAGCAGGGAGCCGGGTCCCGTAGTGGTGCCTTCACCAGGGATGCTATGGGCTCAGAGAATCCCAGCTACGCCACGCAGGTGCTCGGGACCCTGGGGCGCTTTGTCACTTGGTCCTCCTCGCTCTCCCCACCCGGAACCCGAGCCTGTAACAGTAGCACCTGTCCCACTAGAGGCCAGGGGAGGCCAGGGGCCCGGCACAGGAAGGCAGTGCAGTGGGCTGTGGGAGGGTCATTGAAAGCCTCAATGCGAGTCAGTGCGAGTCATGGCCCGGGTGTGGGAGGCCCCAGCTCTGTCTCCGCTTCCCTCCTGACTCATGATGTGACCTTAAACAAGTGACTTCATTCCTACCTTTTCCCATTTCCTCTTCTATCAAATAGGGATAATCATATGCAATAAAGTGCTGGGAGAGATAATTGCAATGTTAAATCAAGCCATTATTATTCCATGCTGGCTTTTTAATGCTTGCTGCTCCTCTGAGCCCTCTGACTACAATATAGAAATATCGCCAAGAGGAGATGAGAGGGCGGGCAGGCAGTCCCTTCCCTTTCAAGAACTCTGGGCCCTGGGTAGGAAAGGGGACTACAGCGTGCTGGCCCTTTAAGTGATGCCCTCTGGGCAGCCCTCCTGAGGGACAGGGGGTGACACGGCCCATTTATAGACCAGAAGTGAGAAGCCCAGGCTCGGAGAGGAGAGCGATCCCTCTCTGATTTTTCCCAGGAAAGTCAGCTTCCAGATGACAAGAATAATCCGAATTAGAGAATGGTTATGTAATTGATGAAAGCAGGGGTCAGCACGGCTTGTCCGTAAAAGACCAACTAGTATATGTTTTTGGCCTCTGGGCTGTGCGGTCCCCGTTTCAATAGTCCGCCGTGCTTTGTAGCACGAAAGCAGCCGTGGACCACGGTGAGCAGTTGGGGTGGGGGCTGTGTTCGTTCTCGGGGTTCTCCAGAGAAGCGGGATGTGTACGTATTGAGAAAGAGATTTAGTAGAAGGAATTGGATCATGGGATTGTGGAGGCTGGTGGGTCCAAAATTTCCTTTTCTGCCGGGGGAGAATCATTGCTCCTCCCCACTGGCCCCTGCGTCCCTCACTGGGCTGTCACAAAGCCCATGAGGCAGTGGCCGAGGAAATGTTTTATAGACCTGCAAGGGAAGAGGGTTTTTCCTTGGGAGGGCTGTGAGGACCCCGCGCCCCCCCACCCCACCCCCGGCCCACCCAGTCCGTGAAGGAGGCCCCTCCTTCCCCCTGGGCCATGCACGCTCTCCACTGACGTCTTTGCACCTGATACTCACCCCCCCGGCTCACCAAGCGGGCTCACTGCCTTGTCTTACCCCGGGAGCATATCTTTTTCTCCTCAGCTCCTTTCGGATCAGGCCTGACTCGCAGGCAGGGCTACTAATCTGATGCATGACTTCAAGCACAGCCCCAGAGCAAAGGTGAAATGCGCTCCCTCAGGACCCATCTGATGTGACGCGATCCTTTGTTTAGCCAACGATAAGGAAGGACATCAGATTCCTCAAGAAAATCCGCAGGGCTGATGTGTCTTTATTAGAGTCGCCTTTTAACCCCGAGAGATCTGGACAGAAGCCTGACTCCCACTTACAGGCCAAGCGAACGTGGCCAACCTCTCCTCCCCCCAGCCTCGGTCTCCTCCTCTGTACAAAGGGTACAGAGACACTCACCGTGCACCACCCCCTCCTCGGCTGTGGTGACGATTAGAATCACGTGTCTAACGGTAACGCGCAGCCTGGCACCTAGTAGGCTCTTGAGATGTGGTGGCACTGTTATTGGACTGGTGTTACCTGGCACACAGTAGGTCCTCCATATGGCAGTTGATTCGTTCACCAACTTTTTTTTTTTTGGAAGTTCAACTGCGTTCCAGGACTTTTTGACGTCTTCTTTTCGCGCCTCCTGTAGCCCAAGAGTCGAACGGGGCCCCAGGCTCTGCTATGAAGCCCATCATAATATCACTCACTGTGTGCCAGGTACCCCCCCCCCCCCCAGGTGCCCTGTGCGTGATCTCTTATTCGATTCCTCCCACCCCCTAAAGCATTATCGTCAGCCCCATGATGGGGCTGAGGAAACGGAGACCCAGCAACATCAAGTAAGTTCCCCCATCTGGTGGTAAGTGGCAGGCCAGGATTTGAATCCACATAAACTAAGCACTCGGTGACCCGCTTCGGGGCCAGGAAGGAATTGGAGACGCCTTCCTCTTTTCTCTCCAGCTGCACCCGTCTGGCCCCAGGCTGCCTCTCGTGGTTGTTAAGAGAAGGCAGTTCAGGGCCGGCAGACTCAACTATCAAGCTCTGCTCAGCAGTGGAGATAAGGGAAGCTGCTGGGTGGGGACAGTGGCGACCAGGCTGCATGTGTCCCTTGGGGCGACTGTTGCCATACTGTAATGCAGGCCCGATGTCTCCAGGACTTCTGATTTTTTAAGGTAAGGTGGAAATTACGACTTTGAAGTGGAAAAATTTCCCAATTTAAAAATGTTGGCAAGAGAGTTTAAAAAAAGAAAAGAAAAGAAAAGAAAAGAAAAGAAAAGAAAAGAAAAAAGAAAAGAAAATCCCGGTGCAAAGTCAAAATACCCAGTGCCCATTTTACTGAGTTTGTCCTACAGGCAGTCACTCTGAAGTGTCTGGACGTTTGCAGGGCTTGGGTTAGGGTTGGTTAGGGTCAGGGTTAGGGTTGGTTAGGGTTAGGGTTAGGGGTTAGGGTTAGGGGTTAGGGTTAGGGTTGCTGGTTGGGTAGGAGGACGCCAGAGGTCTCAGCCCTGCCCCACCCTGCCTGACCTCCTTCCCTGCTCTGACCCTTCCTGGGTAGCCCTCTGTTCTATCTCCCATGCCATCAAATTCTCTCTCCAATTTCTTCCTGGGAGACCCTCTGCGGCCACAGAACCATGGCTCTAATGGTGGAGTGTGGGGGCCTGGGGTGATTTAGGTTGTCTCGGAAGCCAAGGCCTCCTAGGCCATGCCCTTCCCTGGGTCAAGGAGCCCCTCCTCAGATCATTGCTTTGAGCAAGTGAGGGAAAAATTCAAAGCTTCAGAATAATGTCCCTAATGTTCAACCTGTGACCTGTTTCCTTCTGTCTCCTTCTGTCCGGGATCTCCCTCCTTTTGTGTCTCATGTCTGTGTGTAGTGTTAGTCTCTCTCCCTACGTCTATCTCCCTCTCCATCTCTCTCTGGACCATTTTGCACTGTCTCCCTCCTTCCCTCTTCCTATGTGAGGTTTTCTCTTACTTCCTCCTCCCTCCCCTCTCCTGGCTCCCTGGTTTCATTACCCTTTGCTGAATATCTATTGGCCTCATTGGTTTCAGACAATTGCAGACTCACTCCATGGCCTCCTTCTTGCCTTATGCCTCCTCGTCCACCCGGGCGTCCTTATCATCCTCCAATGCACCACACACCCTCACTGTAGGGACCTTTATCTACAGAGATAAAGTGCCCTCTGGGTAGGAAACTCAGAAAGTGAGCAGCCATTATTTGATAGAGCCAGCATAGGTGACTGTGGGCGTTCACAGGAGGGGCCCAATCCAGACAGCCTTCCTGGAAGAGGCAACTGAGGTTGAATTTTGACGAACAAGAGTTATCCGGTCAGAGGGAGATGGGAGTAGATGGGTGGGGCCAGACAGGCGTTCCAGGCAGAGGGAACCCCTAGGGGGAAGCTTGGAAGGTGGGGCCCATGGGGCACTCATTTGAGAATTGCAAGTGGTTTGAGCCAGACCCCTGGATACAAATCCCAGCTTTCCCTCTTACTAGCTCTAGAATCTTGGCAGGGTTCTCAACTCAGTTTCCTTATCCGTGAAGAGGGCACGACAATTGTACCCGACCCAGATAGTCGCTGTGAGTAGAAAGGAATTTTTTAGAATTCACGAGAATTGCTTGGAGCATCCTGAGTACGTAACAACCATCTGATCAGCTAGAATTACTATTAAATATCTAGTTAGTGGATGAGAGGCAAGGGTGCCGACACTACCTCTGCCTGGGACAAAAAGGATCTCAAATAGGGCCTCCTACCTTGGCAGCCAAGCCGTGTGCGAAGCCTCTGGCCAGGAGTTCAGAATGTGCTGGATGGTCTCCTCCCCCGCAGGCAATTCGCTGCTGATCTCGGCACAGGCCAGCTCCGCCACCACCGGCCACCACTGATACCAGAGAAAACACGAGCTGCCTGCTTCGCATCTGCACAGAAAAGGCACAGCTCGCTCTCCTGGAACCCAGTCCGCTCAGCAGCCGGTAGAATGTGAGAGAACACGGAGGGTGGGCGGGAGAGGTGGGAAGGACCCAGGTCCACTTTCTTCTCTGAGCTTTCTGGCTTAGGGGAGCAAACCTTGTTGAGCCTCAGGACGGTTCTCACCTTCAGTCGCTGTGTGACCTCAGGAGATCTACCAAGCCTCTCTGAGCGCCAGTTTTCTCGTCTATAAAGTGGGGATGATGATACCCGCCTCTCACAGTTGGTGGGTGGACTGAAAACAACATGCAAGTTCAAAGGTCCTGTGCGTTGGGTCCTCTGGGTCTCATGGAGGTACCCACGGTAACGAGTTAAAGGTGTTCTCGAAATTGTAGTCATGAAGGGCACACGAGTGGGGAGTCAACCAGAACAGCCTTGCACCTTCACTGTTGGCCACAGGTCTTGGGTGATTCCCTGGACCGGAAGTGCCCACCTCACTGGGAAGGAGTAGATAGGATGACGGGCTTGAGGAAGGGTGGGGGGGACCTCCTGTGTGCCCTGAGGGGGAGACTCAGCTCTGGGCTGTAACACGGGGCTCTGGGACCGTGGGGGAAATACCCTGTAAATCCCCTGAGCAAACAGGGTCGTTTGCAGGCTTGGGAGACTTGGAGGAGGAAGGGAAGGAGGACAGCATCCCTGTGAACAGAGTGACAGGCGTCAGGCTATAAAGACCAGGCTGGGAAGAGCCTGGAGCCTCCTGCCCGGAGTGGGGTGTCTCAGGGGATCTCCCCATTTCCAGCTGGGAGAACGGTACTGTGCCCCCATTTGAATGGCTCTGAGTCTTGATATTTGGTTTCTAAGGAGTTAATTAGGAGAGGAAGGAACCGACTGAATTCGTATGCCTAGCGAGTGCCTGCTATGGGCGGGTCAGGGACCCGGTGCTAGGATACGGCAGGGACTGACAGGTAGCGCCTGTGCCTGTAAGGAGCCAACGCTCCAGTGGGGGAGACGAGGGTCACCGACAGGGAACAAACACCTAATCGGTAGGGCAGTAAGAGATGGTGAACGCCCCGATGCCAACAAAGCAGGGTGATGTGAGAGCGGCCCGGGAAGCCACATTAAACACAGGAGTCCGCAAATGCCTCCCTGGCGATTTGACATTCCGTTCATTTGATCACAAGGAGGAGCGAGCCTTGTTTAGATCTGGGCGAAGCGTATTGCAGAGGGAGGGACAGGAAGTGCAAAGACCCTGAGGCAGGAGCAACGTGGCATATTTGAGGAACCCAGAGACGGAAACAGGACACCGCTCCTGCCTTCGCGGAGCCAAAGTCTGAAGAGACACATAGATAATTACCAAATAGTGGGATATTTTGATGGAGGGGTGAAGACAAAGCAGGAATATCCCATTGGGCCTCGGAGATCTGTAAAAGCTGCCCGGAGGAAGCGATATCTAATATAGGGCCTAAATGGCAGGTAACAGAAGAGGAGAGGAAGGGTTTTCCAGTAGACGGAACAGCATATGCAAAGGCCCAGAGGTGGGACAGGGCCTGAAACATTGATTAGAGGAATGGCAAGTAGCTGGATGTGGTTACGGTGTAGGGATGGGATTGAGGGTGTTCCTGTCATTTAGGAAAAGGGCCAGGCCTGACCTAGGGTGACACATCTGATTGCTTAATTGTCACGCCGAGCAGTTCATTTCGGGGTGGGCAGGAGGGATCCAAGAAGGAACTAGAGGCCGGAAGGCCAGCGTGGAGAAGGTGGAGCTATGGCCAAGGTAAGAAGAGGTACTGGGGGGGAAAAGGCAAATTTCAGGGACCCTTCAAGGCAGAAAGGACTGGCCTGGGGACGCGCTGAAGAGTTGGGGACAAAGGCAGGTGATGGAGCCTCAGGGAATCCAAGAGAGCAGATACCAGGTGACTTCTGGCTTCGTGGGTGGGCAAAGTGGGTTTTGAAGGCCCACAGACCCAGGTCAAGTCCCAGCTTGTCCACTGCCTAGCTGTGCGGGCAGGTCCCTCGCCGTCCTGAGCCTCAACTTCCCCATCTGTCTGATGAAAACAGCACAACCCGCCTCAGGAGCCATTGGGCAGATTGAACGCGCATCTGTAGGAAAGCTACTCAGCAGGTACTCAGTACATTAACCCCCGTCCTTGACCCTTGGCCTGGGGCACCCGTGGTGCCTCCTGAGGCCTCTATTTTCCTGACTGTGAAATGGGAACGAGACTGTTTGCCTTGCAGGGTCGGCCGCAGGGCTTGGCGAGATGGCGCAGGGACACGGACGCCGAGGAGGCACTCACGGCTTCATTTTCTTCTCTTTCTCCCCCCGCAGCAGGAAGAGCTGAGACGGGATGGCGTGGCAGGGGCTCGTGCTGGCTGCCTGCCTCCTCGTGCTCCCCTCTGCCACAGCGGACTGCCTGTCCCAGTGCTCCCTGTGTGCTGTGAAGACCCAGGATGGGTCCAAACCCGTCAACCCCCTGGTAGGTTTCCGGGTGCCTAGGTCCTACACCTGCGTGTGGAAGGGACCGTCTGCGTGTGGAGTTTGGGTGGCTGTGTGTCTGTCCTGTAGACTTGTCCTACCTGTGCGGGATGCGTTCTGCCCTGTGGTCAGCCTGGGCACCTGAACTCCATCCCCACCTCAGACCTCACCACCCCCTGGCTCGCTCAGGTCTGGGACTGACACTCAGGTTTCCAGGGAGTGTCATTATCGAGGAAGTGCTGGTTCTGGGAGTTTGCAGCCTGATGGTAACTTTTCAGGGCTGGGCTGATGGGCACGTCCAAATCTAGCCACTCCTATGGAAGGAGCGCCTTCCCCAGCCACTGGTGGACAGGATCCAAGCCTCAGCCCCTCTCCTGGGTCTTAGCATCTCTTGGCCCATCCTTATTGGCTTTGTTTTGAATCAGACGCCCCCCATGTGTCTCTCCCTCGGTGGCAGCCAGGTTAGAGTCAAGGTCCCAAAGGTGCGATGGACGGAGCACAGGCTTTGGTTCTGCCACGTTCTCATTCCGTGACTCTGGAAACTCCCTCTTTGAGCTTTAGCTTCCTCATCCGCAAAACGGGGCGATTCTGTGAGACAGTGACGCAAAGTGTCAAACACACGATTCTAGCAGCTCTTCACAGAGATGCACGCGGTGCGCGAGGTGCTGCCCACACAGGACCGCAGCAGGGCACAGTGGTTAAGCATGAGGACCTGTGACATTTAGGCTGACTGGGTCCAGGTTCCAGAATCGTCCGGTGTTGTCATCATCGTCCTCATGATCACCATCGCGATCACATTTGAAGCCTCCCAGCACTCCTATGAAATGGATACGATTGTCCCCTCAGGTTTGATGAGCCCCCAAACCTCTCAGTGTGTTTTTTCTACCATCCCGCATTGCTTTGGTGCCTCTCTAGAAAGTGTTAAGAGCATCCTTCACACTGAGGAAAGGGTGGGAGAGGCAAGTGCTCCCTCTGGAGTGAGAAGTTGAGGAGGATGTGTGAGCACCACACGATGTTCTGGGAAGAACTTACTTCCGATGTTGGCATCGCCATTTGCAAGCCACGTGTCCTTGGGAAAGCTGTCTCACCTCTCCACGTCTCCTCTTCCACTCAGATGCAGGGTCACCTACCTCAGTGCACCTGGGGAGGGGGAGGGATTAAAGTGGGAAGCCTGAAGTTTAGGAAAGGCAGCTACTTTCGATTGTCTCAGACATTGGACAAGGGACTGTCTGGGGCAAGGGGGGGGGGTGCATGTGGCTTGACAGTTGGATGGGGGCGACGTTACCACTGTGGTTTTTTGGGGATTTGCAGATTTGTTCCCTGGAATGCCAGGCCGTGCTGCTGCCTGCCGAGGAATGGGAGAGATGCCAAGGCCTTCTGTCTATTTTCACCCCCTTCACCTTCGGGCTCAATGGCAGAGAAGATTTGGAGGCCAAGTCCGCTTTGGAGGGGCCTTATAGTGAGCTGGCCAAGCGCTCTGGGCCCTTCACGAAGGAGCTGGAGGAAAACAGATTTCTTCTCCACACCCCAACAGAGGAGAATGCTCTGAGCAGGAGCCTGGCGGAGAAGCTCAGGGGTCTCTCTGGCAGGTTGGGGGAGGGAGGGGAGTCTGAGCTGATGGGGGGCACCCAGCTGCATGATGATGCCATGGAGGCTAGGGCACTGGATTCCAATGAGGAGGACCCCAAGGAGCAAGTCAAACGCTATGGGGGCTTCTTACGCAAATACCCTAAGAGAAGCTCAGAGGTGGCTGGGGAGGGGGACCGGGATGGGGATAGGGTGGGCCACGAGGACCTGTACAAACGCTACGGGGGCTTCTTGAGGCGCATCCGTCCCAAGCTCAAATGGGACAATCAGAAGCGCTACGGGGGTTTTCTCAGGCGCCAGTTCAAGGTGGTAACTCGGTCTCAGGAAGATCCCAATGCCTACTCCGGAGAGATTCTTGACGGGTAAACCCCTCCCCATCGTGGAGTTGAGTCAGGAGCTTCCCCTGACACCCTTCCAGATTGGAGTACCCTCATTCATCCTACCTTGTACCCCCCAATCCCCATGCTCAGTTCAGCACTGTCTGCAAAACATTCAAACCCAGCCTGCCTCTTTTCTGCCTGGGGTGCAGAGTTTGTCTGGAGTCAGCGGGGAGAAAGGATGGAGGTTCCCCTGTCCAGTAGACTCAGTGCTTGGCTCCAACCCTAGGCCTCTGAACTACCGCCAGCAGCGGCTTTTGATATTAATCCCTCCACCCCATTAATGTGCCCCCACCCCCACTCCGGTCCCAGGAATCCAGACTGACTTGTTCTTCATTCCTCTAGATAAATAACAAAACAAGGTAAACAAACAAATAGAAATCCTAACACTTTCTCCCAAACCTTAAAGGACCTCCTTGTGCTCCCCACTTCGGAGACCGATGCTTTAGATAAAATGCTCAAACACCGCATTTTATTGGAGCAGGAATGCCTGCGCTGGAGAGTTCAGTCCTCCGGTGGGCAACTGTTTAGTCGTACTCTCTGTGTTCTCATTGATTCGAAACACACCTCTTGAGGAAACGAGTTC
Source organism: Herpailurus yagouaroundi (assembly GCF_014898765.1). Taxonomy (NCBI): domain Eukaryota; kingdom Metazoa; phylum Chordata; class Mammalia; order Carnivora; family Felidae; genus Herpailurus; species Herpailurus yagouaroundi. Next base: position 15,550,317 of record NW_024412427.1, on the reverse strand, counting down.
CTGGACTCCCGTCCATGTTGGTACCCTGGACAGCACCCAGTTCCTCACCGGAGAGGAAGGGTGCAAAAACCCCTTCCAAAATGGTAATCAGAGCAGTGCTCCTGCTGAATACTTAAAAGATCACGGAGAGAGCGAGACAAACCAATTTGCTCTGTGTAACAAACTCAAAATGTGGACCAGTTCCCTCAGCCTTCATTAAACTAATTAAACAGATCGGTATCACACTCCTACCCCAGGATGAACTGAAGCTGAGTCAAGTCGATGAGGTTAAGCACAACCATGTTCTTGAGCAGCTGAATTGGCCACCAAGAGTCTTAACCATCTGGCCAAACATATGCAATGGGCACTGGGTGGGGAAATCCAGAAGCAACAGCTAGAACGACAAAAAAAGGACGTATTCAACCCCTGGGATGATTCTTTCCTCTTCATGTCTCCGAATAAAACCAGAAAGGGGAATGAAATGATTAAGTGCTTGAGGGCAAATGAATTCCCTTGATTCAAATGAATCAGAGGCAGAGACCTCCTAATTCCTTGGTTTCAATCAAAGTCTCTCTCTTTCTCCCTGCTGCTTTTGCTCACTTATCCCCAGGCATTATGGTTTGGTTTGTGGGTCCAGGAGGCTGGGCTGGAAAGGAGAGGAAATAGTCACAAGTTCAGTTAATTTGTCTAAGATGCTACTGAGCACATACCTCTTTGCGTGCAACCCCCAGCTCTCTCATGATGTTCCGAAATGTATAGATTGTTTTAGGGTTACTTCGTGTGCTTTTAAAAAAAATCCCACGTATGCAATTTACCTAGAATTTGCTTATTCCTTAGTAGGCCTGTGTTATTTCCTACTCTTCCGGTGCAATAAATAAAAGAAAGTTGGTAATGACTCAGAGTGTGTATGCGTGCGCCTCAGTCCCCAGAGCATGAAAAGACCATTTGCAGAAAAGAGTGCTGGGGAATGAAAAATACACACACACACACACACACACACACACACACTCATGTCAGAACACTAAGGGTAGGACAACAGAAAGAGCACAAACTTTAGAGTGTCATAGACCTAAATTTGAGATCTGTGTGATGTTGGCTAAGTTATTGGACCTCTCTGAGCCTTTGTTCCCTCTTCTGTAAAAGACCGACCTAACTCCTAGAGACTGTCTCCTGTGTTAGATTACCAAGGCAAGAGGGACAAATTTTCCTAAGACAAAGGTGCTGGTGATGAAGAACTCTCTAGAGAACGGATGGCATCATGTACTTTACTAAAATGACATGGTTTATTAAATGGCATTGAGGACTGGGTACCCAGGTAGCTCAGTCAGTTGAGTGTCTGACTCTTGATTTCAGCTCAGGTCATGATCTCACAGTTCATGGTTTGAGCCCCAGGTACGGTTCTGTGCTGACAGCACTGGAGCCTGCTTGGGATTCTCTGTCTCCCTCTCTCTCTGCCCCTCCCCTGATCACTCTCTCTCTCTCTCTCTCTCTCTCAAAATAAATAAATAAACAGTAAAAAAAAAAAAATGGCCTTGAGGGTTAGTATGAGGGGCGCCTGGGTGGCTCAGTTGGTTAAGCATCCGACTTCAGCTCAGGTCATGATCTCATGGTTCATGATTTCGAGCCCCACATTGGGCTCTGTGCTGACAGCTCAGAGCCTGGAGCCTGCTTTGGAATCTGTGACTCCCTCTCTCTGCCCCTCTCCTACTTGTGCTCTGTCTCTGTATCTCAAAAAATAAATAAATGCTAAAAAAGATTTTTTTTAATTTTTTTTTTCAACGTTTATTTATTTTTGGGACAGAGAGAGACAGAGCATGAATGGGGGAGGGGCAGAGAGAGAGGGAGACACAGAATCGGAAACAGGCTCCAGGCTCTGAGCCATCAGCCCAGAGCCTGACGCGGGGCTCGAACTCACGGACCGCGAGATCGTGACCTGGCTGAAGTCAGACGCTTAACCAACTGTGCCACCCAGGCGCCCCAAAAAGATTTTTTTAAAAAGGGTTAGTGTGAAAGAGACTCACTCACTTAGTGGCTCCAGACCTCATGGGTCCCATTTGGCCAGTGGCTTTCTGTGTGACTTCATAGAAAACACAGGGTTGGAGAGGTCTCCTTTCTTCTTTCCTTCATTCAAGAAAGAATTAATTGAAATCTTACTGTGTGGTAGGCCTTTTTCTAGGTGCTGGAGGTATAGGAAAATAAAATGGACAAGATCTCAGCTCTTGTGGAACTTACAGTCTGTGGGGAGAGACAAATAAACAAGTAAACAACAATATAAATCTAAAATTAAAAATTAAATTAAAAAACAAAATATAATGAATTTAAAACTAAATATAAATGACATTTAAAATAGTGGTAATTAGGGGCGCCTGGGTGGCGCAGTCGGTTGAGCGTCCGACTTCAGCCAGGTCACGATCTCGCGGTCCGTGAGTTCGAGCCCCGCGTCGGGCTCTGGGCTGATGGCTCAGAGCCTGGAGCCTGCTTCCGATTCTGTGTCTGCCTCTCTCTCTGCCCCTCCCCTGTTCATGCTCTGTCTCTCTCTGTCCCAAAAATAAATTTAAAAAAAAATAAAAATAAAAAAAAATAAAATAGTGGTAATTATTATGAAGGAAACAATTGAGATTTAGTAATAATGGATGATAGGGATAAGGGAGGAATATCCCTAGGCTGTTCAGGAAATCCTTCTTTTTTAAAAAAAATTTTTTTTAACGTTTATTCGTTTTTTGACAGAGACAGAGTGCGGGGGAGGGTCAGAGAGAGAGAGAGAGAGAGGGAGAGAGGGAGACCCAGAATCTGAAGCAGGCTCCAGGCTCTGAGCTGTCAGCACAGGGCCCGATGCGGGGCTCGAACCCACAAACCGTGAGATCATGACCTGAGCCGAAGTCGGCCGCCCAACCCACTGAGCCACCCAGGCGCCCCAGGAAATCCTTCTTGAGGAATATTCCATTCTTGCTGTTCATAGGATCATCAAGTTAGAAGGAATCAAGTTGGAAGGAACCTAAGGTTGGGATTATCTCCTCCAACTGCCTACCCTGTGCCAAAATTGACACATTGCCTATAAATTTTAATCTACTTGAATGCTTTCATTGAATTTGATTGCACAACGTATTGCTACTCCTTAATGATTCAGTGTGGGGAAGTTCTTTCCGTCTATTGGGTTGAAATGTAGGCTTCTATCACCTTAATGCATTGGGTCCTGATCTTGCTGTCTGCCAGCCTTTCTAGCAAGAATTTTTTGTTACTTGCAAACAAATGGCTTCTAACGATGTCAACTAGGTTAAGTGAACAAACAAAAAACCAAGTAATTTGTTGGCTCACATAAATAAAAAGTATAGGGCATTTAGCTTCAGTTCTAGTTTGGTCAAGGGGCTCAGACAGAACCCTGGGACTTCTCTATCACTAGGCTCTCTTCTCTCTGTGTTGGATTCGTTCTAAGACTGCACATGCGTTTAAGATGCAGACAGTAGCTCCAGAAAATTCCCATCAAAGCTCACTGTACCTCATTAGCTCTGATTGGGTCATATGTCCAACCCTGAGTTAATGCCGACCATTATGGACAGGTTAATGTGATGTGCTGATTGGTCAGGACTGAACCTCATGGACAGTTACGGATTAATTCCACCCAAGTCAAAGTAGTTAGACAAGGAGTGGGAAAAGGGAGTGTTGTTTGTTTTTTTTTTTTTCTGTTTTGTTTTGTTTTTTGTTTTTTAGGACAATTGGAGCATGATTCACAGTGAAGAAAGAATAAATGCTAGCCCACCAATCAGTAGGTGGTCACTCCCCCTAGTGAGTGAAAGTAGCTCTGTGGGAACCGGGGCAAGCTGGAGAGTGTATGTCATGGGGAATACGGGCTTAGAGTGGCCAGATTTGATTTTTTTTTTTTTCGGATTTGATTTTAAGAGACCACAGAGATCAGAATTTACATTTCTTCCATGTACATTAGCATTTTTTTCAAAGAAGTAGTGAGTTAGGACAAACAATAACATGACTGAGATGAGACAAATCGCTTTCTTACCACAATCTTGTGACTTATTTCTAAATCTTTTTTTAAAAAATAAGAAACACTTTTTTTTTTTTTTTGGTCTTTAGGTTCTCCCCATGTGCCAGGGATTCCAGAATGCTATTGTTCCAGATTCCCTTTCTGGGCCCATTTCACTTGGTCAATGGGGCATGGCCACGCAAGGTGCAAAGAACCCGGCTAAGGGTCACAGAGACCTGGGCCCAGATCCCACTTTCCTGGTTGGCTCTGGGCAAGCCACTGAGCCTCAGTTTCCAATCTGTCAGCGGGGGGAGGAAAATACTTCAGGAGGGCGAGGATTCAGTAACATGAAGTCTATGATGCCCCTGGCACTCAAGAGGCGTGTGACCCAAGTTGCCGCCCCACCTTTGTGCGTGGTGCCTCTGATTACGGTATTCCAGATGTCACCTGAGTGAGGCATACACCTGTTGAAAGAACAAAATTCTCTTGATGGTAAGAGAAGGAGGAGATTTTTAAAAACTGTTTCATTGAGCTGTAACGTACGTGCTATAGAGTGTCCTTAATCTTAAGTGTGTAGCTCAGGGGGTTCTTACATATGCCGACACCCGTGTGACCACCACTCAGATCACAGTATAAAACATTTCCAGCACCCCAGAGGGGTGATCATTTTTTTATGAGCTGTTGGAGGGGGATGGAGAGCAAGCCGGAGGAAGAAGTGGAACAAAAATATCGCAGACCCTGCGGAGTACTGATTCTTTGTCCATGTCGCCAAGGCCACTGTGCAGCGATCACAGAGCAGTCATTGGTTAAGGGATGCCAACATCCCGGTAACCTTAAAAGAGCGCGTTACTAATAAGCACGCCGTTTCCATGACAACGCCATACAGCATCAGCAGCGAGGAAAGTCTTGTTATAATGATCATGACAATCGTAATGATCCCGCGGATTTGGATCGCCCCTCCTCCACCCCCAACTCCGAGCCCTTCACACTAACGAGCCCAGTGATGGGGCTTGTCTATTAATTAAAGGCCCCGAAGTGAAGACAACAGAAGTCCCCACGACAGTGCCAGGAACAATGGTTCCCTAATAGATGTCATTTCGGCATTCTTGATTCATGTGCTGGGTCCGTGCGGACTCCCCATTGTAGCTGTGGAGATTTACAACAAAGATTTATAATTACTCTTCTGATATGTAAATTTGCACGCAAGTCGCGCCCCCGCCCTATTTGTCTTGTCTCTGTCAAACTTAAGCCAAGCTCATTATTCTTTGGCCCCGGGACTCCCTCTTTCTTAATCGCTTTTGACATGAAGTTTGCCACGTGAAAATGCCCACCTTTTTGCCCGTAAGCTCCCTGTCATGCCAGCAGAGCTCCTAAAGGACCCACCCCAGTGTTTGTGAAATTTGAGAGTACTTTCCTGTCCCCCGGTGAGATCCATGTGGGGTATGGAAGGAGCACTGGACTGAGAGTCCACGGGCCTAGGGACCTGAGTGTGGCCCGCTCTGCCAACCGGCCATGGGGGTGGGCTCTGAATTCTCCAGGACACAGTTTTCTCTTTCGTGCAACGGAAAATGTAAAACAGCTAATATCGTAAGGGCTTTTGTCCTTCCCAGAGCTGACACGTGATATTTGCATCAAGTACTGAGTCCGTAAATGAGGAGCAAAACAGGTGACTCTCAGTTCCCTTGTCTGAAAACGGGGGTGGTGATTTCTACCTGGCCGGTGGAGGGGGAGGGTCCTATGAGAAGACACAGGGGATGGTCCCTGGCTCCAAGTTGGGTGGCCAGTGCCAATGCTGTCCCAACTCAAATCCATGATGAGCGTTTGTTTATTGAGCAACTGTTGTATACCCTGCACTGGGGTGGGGGCAGGCACTTCGAGGGTGATCAAGCAGAGCCTCTACGTCATCGGGCTCACTTTCTCAGGGGAGACCAATCACCTATAAATTACCCAATGGGTCAGTGTTGCAGTGGTCACGAGTGCTATGAAACAGCATAAGAGGGTATGAGATACAAGTGATGGCAGATAGGAGGGGGTGCTCAGGGGATCCTGGAGGCCTGTCTGGTGGGGGAGGACATTTGACCAGAGGTCAGTGTAGGAGGTTGAGGCGGGGGGAGCTTTGTGCATCTCTGGGGGGAGTCGGTGGGGAGCATTCCAGGCAGGGGAGCAGCACGTGCAAAGGCCCAGAGGAGGGTGCACAGTCGCTGTGTAAAGGAGAGTAAGAGAGCCTAGGGGAGGGGTGAGGGCAGAGGGCAGATGGCAGGAGGCAGAAGCGAGAGGACACGGAGGGCCTCCGGGACTCGGCACCGCCATGATATACACCGTCCTGTGGAATTACTAAAGCCTCCTTCACTCTCAAAGTGCCCTGGTTTGGGCAACATATCATCTTGCTGCCTCACGTTCGGGCATGGGAAGGACCTTGGCTTTCGCTCCGGGTGAGCTGGAACGTTGGAGGGTCTTCAGCAGAGGAGGGACGGACGTTATCCGACACACCAATTCAGAAGGATCAGGCTAGCTACCGTGTGGAGAGCGGGCTGCAGGGAGCATGGGGGTCGTTCTGTGGTCCTATCCGCCAAGGGCGCCCTCCAAAGTGAACAGGAGAGGTGCACGAATGCCGCAGGTGCTTTTCTTCCTTGGGATCGAGGCCCCAGGTACAATATTCTCTTCTCACCTGCCGGCAGCGATGGGCACCAGGACCGCGGGCGGGCAGAGGCGAGCTCTCAGGACTCTGCCAGGGGTGTTGGCGGCTGGCACTTAAGAAACCGGGTCTGCACAAGCCAGCCGGCCTCAAACCCCACTTGCCCTGCCCCATCTCAGCCTTGAAAGATGTGGCCTCGGTGGTTTGAGCTTTGAGCTTCTGGGGAGAAGAGCCCCTGAATTGGGACTTACTTGTTTTACGTAAGGATGCATCATTGGAAAGCGTACAAATCAAGTTTTTACAAGTCCGATTGTATTTCAATGGATTAGGGAATATGGCTACTCAATTTCCTTATTGACTTTACCGATTTTAACAGGGTCCCCTTTGGAAACATTTGAAAAACTCAGAAAAGCATCCAGAAGGCTCCCGTGAAATGAACCCACGGTCAGGGTTCCCACATCAGACGTTTACTGAGCCTCTACCCTGGGCCGAGGCAGTGTGGGGGCCAGAACACGTGTGACCTCGGCCCTGAAGGAGTTTCCGGTTCAGCAGAGAAGACCTGATACGGCCAAAAACTGTGGAGAATACATGAGGAGTTACTCTGGAGAGGGGTGTGTTACACAGTTTGCTGCAGGTGTGGAGAACAGGGGCCCGGCCTGATGGCGGTGCTGAGAAGCCTTCGTGAAACCCCACCCTCCCCGAAGCTGAGATCTGCAGGAGGAGCAGGAGTTAGCCAGGCGTAAGCGCAAGTGAGCGCAGGGCAGGTTTTTAGGAGAAGGGTCGGCAAGGGCAGGACAGAGCTCCAGAAGGTGGAAGGAGCTCTGTGGGCCCAAGCGTCCGGAGGAAAGCCAGAGTGGCCGCGCAGGGACGCCAAGAGGGCGCTTGATCACGCAAGACCTGTAGGCCTTCTGGGATGGCTCTACTTCAAGAAGAAAGGAAGCAAGTAGAAGATCTCAAGTCATGAGGTGACATGGGCAGATGTGCTGAATCAGAGTTCTCTGGAACAAGGTGAGGCATAAAATAGTCATATATTAACCTACAACCAAGAAAAACAATACCACCGTTGATCCCGCCCCCTAGAAACGGCTGTGATGAATGCCTTGGTGCGCCTCCTCCAGGATGGCCTCTCTGCTCATCTCTGAACACTGGAGGACACCCTGTCCTCACTGAACACTTGGTATCTTATGCATTTTTTTATACATTCTTCGTAAGTGCCATTTCGAAATCTACGTAATCTCAACAGTTCACAAACCGGATGCCCCATAACCTACCCAAGCATTTCCCTGTGGGTGGAGGGACGGAACATCCCCATCTGCCTGGAACATTCCCGAGATTGTGCCTTCGCCCTGGTGTCATCCCAGCACTGCTTTTCATTTTTAACAGGGCCCTGATGGAAAGATTACGTGGGCTCCCTTCCTAGGGGCTAATCGTTTGAGTTGCTCCTGTTATTATCAATATTATTGCCCCGCGGTTGTGTACAACCCTGCGATAAGTGTGTCGCAGCCAATCGGCTTAAACAAACCGGACGGTCGCCACCGGACCTCCCTGAAAGCACCCTCAGCACTCACCTCGTCGTGTTCCTCAAACTTCATCTGCCACAGACGTGCTGCCGACACCGCCCCATGTTTAACGTTTGTCTTTCGTCCAACTTACTTTTTTCGAAACTTCTGTGAATCAGTTCATTAAGGAAGAAAGCTTCCCGTCACCAGCATCATTGGGAAGCCAGTATTCGATTCCATGGGTAGAAGGGGCATCACGATGAATTCAAGGAATAACATTGCGAGGGGGCAGCCCCGGCCTGAGTCTACCAGAGACAGAAGGAAAGGAAGGTTTGCAAGCGTCACAGGGTGGCTGTTAAAGATTCGCTAACATTAGGTGGAGCCTCTCTCTCTGATAGAATCAGAAGGTTGCAAAGAGTATGATAACCTTTCCCCCTCTGGGGTTTTTGGGGGGGGGTGGGAGGCCCCAAAGCAGGGCCCCGCATCAGTGAGGGCTGAGCTAGTCTCAGACCGTGGCTTTGTGTGCGGTAATGAGTTTGGAGTTTACTCTCAGGGTTTTCGGCGTGACGGCGGCACCGTCATGCCGGGTTTCCGTGCAACAGATGCTACTCTGTGCCAAGCCCTGAACTGTCAACCGACTCACCGGCTCACTCGTCATTTATCATGGGGACACACAGGCCAGCTGCCTGTTCTCCTGGAGAAGGTTCCCTCTAGAAAATGAGACGGCAGCGAACCAGTAAAACCCCATGGTAACTTTATGTGAGTTAAATGCCGTAAGAGCTTTGAATTTTGAAGACGTCAGGAAGCTTTATTTTTTAGTTTTAGGTTTCCAGAAGAATTGAGTGAACGCAGAGTTCCTATACGGCTTTACGTACAGCAATACGTACGGCATTCGCTATTCTTACCATCTTGCATTGTTATGATGCATCACGATGCATTTGTTATAGCTGTTGAGTCACAGGCCGAAACATTATTACTTGGGTTCACTCTTCGTGCTGCATAGTCTATGGACTCTTGTGCCTCTACCGTCTCCGTGGTTGTGCCTTTTCCAGAACGTCATATAGTTGGAATCATACTATATACTGTGTATAATATGGATAATATTTTTCAGACTGCCTTCTCTCACTTAGCATCGCATTTAAGCTTCCTCCGTGTGTATTCCTGGCCTGAGAGATCATTTCTCTCCAGCCCTGAATAATGCTCTGTTGTCCCAAGGCACCACAGTTTATGCATCCACTCACTTACTGAAGGACGCCTTGGTTGTTTCCAAGTTTTGGTAATTCTAAATCAAGCTGCTATAGACATCTGCGTTCAGGTTTTTGTTGGGGGCGGGAAGTTTTCAACCGAGAGTTTTACTTTGTATTAAAGTTGCAATTTAACTCTTAACGTTGTTTTTATGACAAAGAAAGCCCCAAAATAAGACATGAAAAGTGGGAAGGAGCCAGCCATCGCAGGACTGAGGGGAGAGCATCCCAGACAGAGGGAACAGCAGGGCAAAGGCCCTGGGTGGGGCGGGGCGGGGCGAAGGGGGGCCCTGGGGTGTGGGGAACAGCATGAGGCCAATGTGGCTGGTGCTGGCTGGAGGAGGTGGTGATCTAGGCAGGCCTCCAGGCCACAGTGAGTATCCGAGATTTTATTACCAGTGCTCTGGGCAGTCACGTGGGGCCTTAAAGCCGGGGGTGGAGGGCCGAGAACTGCAAGGTGTTTGTAGACATTATTTCAGGGAATCTCCCAGAACCCCGCGGGGTCAGGACACAGTCTCCATTTGCAGAGCCGAAAACTGAGGCTCGCAGTCCCTGTCTGACTCCACTTCCGGGATGCTGTGGCACAGAGCATGGGAAGAGAGAGAGGCAGAATCCGAAAGGAAGACTCGGAATATCTATCCGAGTTGCAGCTGAGGCAGGCAGCTTCAGAATTCAATTAGGCTTTAAGGAGATTAGCGAAGGAAGTCAGCTTTGACCTCCAGGGCAGAGGGTGGGCCAGGCAGGGAGTGGGGCGGGGGCGTGGGGGTGGGGGGTTGTGGTTTCAGATCAGACAGAAGAATTAGGTAATGGGTATGGCCAGAATCTAATTGCCCAGGAGCCCAACCTCTTTAGAGGAAATGGAGTCCCCCTGTTGCCATGGCAACCAATTAAAAAAGGGCTCAGCAGGTCCATCGCCGCAAGAGAGACATCACCCTGGACACCGAGGTATCTATCACATCCCAGCCAGCTCTCTGGTCAACCGGTGCGTTGGGACCCGTAACAGTGATGCCTTAAACCAGGTGAAGTTTCTTTCTCATGAAAACGTCAGAGGCGGGCGGCCCAGGGCTGTGTTTTTATTAAGCTTTTGCTGCAGAAACCGACTGCCCCAACTCTTAGTGGCTGGAAACAACTCTTTACTTCTCCTCTCTTCGGTGTGAGGGCAGAGCACCTCCCCTGCGGGCTTTATCTGGGCTCCCTCATGCAGCTGCAGTTAGCGGGAGGCTGGCAGCTGGTGCTCAGGGCTGAGACCCTCACCCTGGGGTAGGCTGAGCTGGCCTCCTCACATGGGGTCTCAGGTCAGCACTCTCAGGGGGCAGACGCGGAAGTTGTGCGGCAATAGCCTCGCCTTGGAAGTCACCCCAATGCCATTTCTGCCTCGTTTGACCGATCAAAGCCCGTCCCAGGACCAGTCCAGATTCAGGGGAGGGAAATAAACATCTCTTGATGGGAAGACAGCAAAGTCACATGGCTGGGAGGCATTGGGATGGGAGGGATTGTTCCAAAGGACCACAGGCCGAAATGGATGTTCTGCTCTACGGAGTCATCCGAATCCTGGGGTCCTTCCTGCTCACTGCTCCCCTATCCCTAGCGCAGAGCCCTGGTCCTCGAGGTCCAAGAGAAGAGTTAGACACAGACTACGACACCCAAGGTTCAGCTGGGAGACTGGAGGGACGAACAAAACAGAAGGAGAAAGGACATAAAACACCAGCTGTCTTTTCAGAAGGGTTGCTGGAGGGGTGCCACAGAATGTTTCTGCTTATTTCTCACTGGCCAGATCTTAGTCACATGGCCACACTTAGCTGCAAGGGATGCTGGGAACTGCCATCTTTATTCCAGGTGGCCAGATGCCCATTCGGAATCTGAGGTTCTATTTCTATGGAGAAAGGGGAGCATGGATAGTGGGACCCAGCAGTTTCCGACACGAGATGACATTCTGCCCCCGAGATGACAGTGTACTGAAGGAAGCCACCCAATCCACTCAGGATGGAGAACTGTCTCCTCACTGGACAAATGCCCGGAACCCCACAAAGGTTTAGAAGTGAGACCCATACCATTGTGTGTTTGGTATTTAAAGTATTCATAACATTGAAGAGACCTTTTTTTTTTGCATGTTGAAGTCTGAACAAATTAGCCTTGTGACTCCAATTTAAACTGTGTAATTAATTTTAGACTTGTGATTTCTTCTGTCAAGACGCAAACAAACCCTCTTATACCAGATTTATAAATAAGACCAAAATGTGTAAGAGAGTTTGAGACCCATTGTGTGTATAAGTTTTTAAATTAGATTTTCCAACGCGGTTTAAGTGCTTCGGAAAGTTTTGCTTGTCAGGTCAGGCAATGGGAGTATTTAAAACAAGGAGATTGGATGTGTTAAATTAGTAAGTCCTGTGTAAAATGTTGAAGATAATTTAATTAACCAAGTTTGCAAATGGGACGGATCATTTAACTGAGTATGAGTGGATTGACCATTAATCAAAAACCCCTTGAAAGTGACTGTACAGAAATAGAATAATGGTTTATAAATTGAACTTAAAGGCTGAAGAATAAGTAGGTTTTTTTTTTTAAAAAGCTACTGTAATACATTGAATGTTAATTAAATAACAAGCGCTAGTAAGGAAATTTTTCTGTATACAAAAGAGCTTCTCCACACTGACATTCTCAGGCTAGCTCAGGAACTAAGTTGGGCTTTGGGGGTGACCCCAAAGTCCCTGCTTATGTCCTGGCCACACTGTGATGCCAGCCTGGGAGGGCGGCGGGATGGAACTGGCAGGACATGGCACCTGCCTGGATGGCGGTGGCGGGGGAGGGGTAGCAAAGGAAAAGATGGAAAATATACCACCTGCATGCTGGGCACAGGTGTGTGTGTTCAGAGTCTAGGTAGGCTGCAGGTGTCCTTGAGAGGATCCCCATGGTCCCATCTCACTCGTCTCACTCCCAAGGCTACACGTTGACCTTCAACGGAGACTTGCCTTTGGAGAGAGGGGGGAGATCCCGGGAGACAGTGATGAGAGTGTCAGGGTTGACACTGGGGAGCTCTGGAAGGCAAGGGCTCTGTGAGTCATCCCCGCACCCTGTGCCTGGGAAGGGACGATCCCGGACATAGTGATAGCCTGGAAATGACCATCGCTGACTTTGGTAGTCAACGCTGGGAGCCACACCACATTTCCGGCTGGCGCACCGCCATTGCTGTGAGTTCAGGCATGTACCTTCCCTGCCCTCTTCTCCAGAAAAGTACCTTCTCTCCAGCAACTCTGTCCCCGGCCACCCCAGGCTTGGAGGTACAAAAGCCCAGTCCCTCACCTGGTGTAGGTGCAATTCACACTCCAGAACCTCATTTGGGATCAGGCTAAACTAGTCCACGGTTGGCACCACTTTCTTGCTTAGCGACGTGTTGTGGGAAGTGGTGATGGCCGCTGATGAAGTTCATCTGAAGGTCAAGCTTCTTCCTTGACCCTCAGTCTACTCTGCCTAGTGGATAGCCATCATCAAAGACCCTCAGTGCTTGTGGAGTGTTGACTTGAGTTATGTGAAGCCCTGGCACACAGTAGGCCTTCCGTTTAGTGTCCATTGCCTCCCCAGAGCCCCAGCCTCTTTTGTGGTGATCCAAGGAAGTCTCAAGGAAAATCCCGTTCCTCTCTAGTGACCTTGCTGCAGTCTTCAGAGCTGCACCTGGTCTTCATGGAGGTCTTAAGTGGGCAGCAGCCCCTTGGTCCAACTCTTCTGGATGGGTCTGCAAAGATGCTGCATCCACAGGAGGTGGCAGCAGCGAGGCAGGTGGCTGAGAGCCACCTGTGTCTGATCTGGGAGCGCCCCCTTGTGGCGAGACAGAGCAATACATGCTGAGGGAGGTTTCCCACCATCCTGGTGGTCTTGTGGTTGCAGACAAAGAATTTCAGGTGAGAGCTCAGGATCCTATTTAATATAAATGGGTGGTTGTGAGCATTCTGGTCGGAAATCTCTGCACTTCCTATTAAAACAGGCTGTTCTTAGGGCTGTCTTTTTCCTTTGGCTGCGAATGATGAAGCAATTTCCTCACTGTGAAGAGAAGGAAGTAAGGCTTGTTGTAGCTCTCTGTCAGCAGGGAGGACAGGGAGCTTGGGCAATTGGCTTTCAGAAATTTAAGCCTCACTCGAGAACAAAGCACTTTTCTGTTTCCATGCATCCTATCTTTTTTTTTTTTTTTCACTCAAAATTTACAAAAGATAAAACCAGGACCGATTTATTTTGTCGTCTGGCCCTGAAGCTCTGGGGGAAAATTTAAATCATAACGATGATGATGATGATGATGATGATAAGAGCAACAATAATAAACTACACATGCTGAGGGCTCTCAACCAAGATTGAAATACGTGAGTGGAAGAGCGTTTCCTGAGCAGAGACCAGAATCCCAGGAGGTGTCATGGGTTAAATCCAGCTGCTCAGATGGGTAAGTGAGAAAGTGTGCCTCCAGGAGAGGGGAGACTAGGAGGGGCTTCGTAATGCTAAAAAATATTCAAGGTATTTCAAATAGGACAAAAACGTGGGCGTGCTGGAGTGAACTAACATTTGTTGGGCCCCTATTATTTCCACGTGGCTCTTATTACTACCTCTTTATAATAGACTTGACAAATAAAGGCAATCGTCTCATTTACTAACGGGGGAAACAGAGGCTTAGAGAAGAAAAAGGATGAACTCAAAGCAACAAAATCGAAAACTCAAGGGATCGAAAACTGATTAGAACCAAAGCCTCTTACTATCAGCCCTAGTGTTTGCCACCGCATTGGGTGAACTCATCTACCGACATTCATTTGGTCCTTCATTTATTTAACAGATGTTTGTTGAGTACCTACTACGCTCCAGATGCCTTCCAAGCTCTGATTGCTTGGGTGGCCCAGATTACCTTCTTTCTCTACCTTTGTTCATCAACTCACTCACCTATCTACTTGTTCTTGATTTTATTCATGCAAGTTGTTTACTCATTCATTCATTCATTCTCTCACTTATTTTCTCCTTATTCATTCACTCACTTGTTCATCAATTCACTTGCTCATTCATTCTTAGTATCATTCACTTATTTATTTATTTGCCTGCTCATTGTTTGCTCTTTCTCTTACTCCATCTTGTCGCTTCTCTAATCCTCATTTACTCATCGCTTCACTGATCTGTATACTCACTTATCTGTATATCACTCCACCTACCCATTCCTTCACCTATCCTTCACATATCCACTTACCCTTCCATTCATCCATAACTCACTCATCCATCCATCCATCCATCCACCTATCCCTCACGTATCCATTTATCCCTCCACACATCCATAACTCTCTCCATCCATCTATCCATCCATCTATCCACCTATCCCTCACATACCTATTATCCCTCCATCCATTCATAACTCACTCTATCCTTCCACCCACCCATGCAACTATCCATCCACCCATCAATCCATCCATCTCTGTTATTTCAGACCTCTTGTTGGTCCTGAAAATCAAGAAGTAGATAAAACACTGTTCTCACCTCTGAGGTACGCATCATCCAGTGGGGGCAAATAAGAAGAAAAGCTGTACTTCACTGTAATTAGAACTATGACAAGGGGCTGGCAGAGCACAGAGGGAATCCTAAATCATCTGGAAGGTGAGAAGTCCTGGAGGAGATCTCGGCAAAGTCCTAAAGAAAGAATTAGCAAAATGAGGCATGTTGGAGGCAGTAGGAATTTTAGGCAGAGGGAATAACATGAACATGTACTTGGAGGCAGAGCAGGGACCTGCAAGTGTGGCTGGAACTTAAAAACAAATGGAAGGGAAGAGAGGTAGTGAAGGGTGAGTGTGACTGCCTGGGGCCACACCTGCTTCTCTCCCAGGCACTGACTTTTAAGATATTTGGCTCTGTGCATTGTGAGGATGGCCGTGTTGCGAGCTCTCTGCCCTAATCCCCTTCTGGCTTCCATTAGCTCTGAAAGAACAGCCCTGTAGGACTATGAGAAATCCAGGCATCTCCACATGTCCTTGGTGACAGAACCCACCTCTCCTGATCACTGTCACAGCCAGTGGTGAAGAGTCACCCTTAGCCCTCTCCTCTGTCTGTGGTCATATCTTCTAGATCAGTCTAGCACAGCCCTCCCCCGCTTCCACTTCCTCTGCCATGTCTGGTAATTCTCCAGGCCCTAACATTCCACCTCTTCCCCCCATCCACCCCCTACTTATTAGCCAGACTGACATTTACCTAATTTGATTCCCCATTATTTCTTGCCAGTATCTCTTTACCAGCCCCCTCTCTCGTCTTTCTGTCTCTGGTGGCTTTCTGTAGTCCCCATCCACACGGCCATTCCCCTGGCACCAGAATGGCCTCCCTGAAACTCCAGTATCCCCATGCCACGCACCTGCATCAAACCCTTCAAGGGCACCTTGTTCCGGGCCAATGGGTCAAATCCAAACTCCCTGGCCAGGCATTCAAAGTCCTTTCCCATTTCTCCAGGCTTGCCTGGCTTCACCTCCTTACATGTATACTCCATGCTTACCAAAGTCCCAGGAGCTCCCCAACACATCCTTCTATTCACCTCTGCCTCTGCAACACTGGCCCTCACCTACGATGGCCTTCCCTATCTTGTCTCCCCAGAAGACTCCTGTTCCTCCTTCAAAACATGGCTGGTTACATCCATGTAACCATGGTTACACCTTGTCATGGCTGCTCTTTCTCCAGCCACCGTGCTTTACTGCAGAGACTTTTCTTCTGGCTGGCTGTCTCGCCCAACTAGACTGCAAGCCTCTGGGGGGCAGAGCCTTTTCATAGTGCTCACTGTATTCTCAGAGCCGAGAGCAGTGCCTGACATGTGGAAGGTGCTCATTCAATCTATAGAAGAATGAATGAGTGAACAAAATATCTCTATGGATGCCTGACTCTTGATTAGACCAGTGTTCCTCGGTCCTCTGAGGTATGTGTCCAGCCTAGTCATTTATCCTGCCATCAGAGCAGGTCTGCAGACCTTGGCAAAGGTCTGAAAAAATGCTGGGACAATCTGGTTGCTTGGCATTTGGAACTGGCTTCCAAGGGCTTGTCCTCCCAGAGAGATCTTACCTCTAACGCTGATGGGCAGAACAATGTTCTGAGGGTGGGACAGGCCACCCAGAGAATACACAGCTGCCAGGCTCTCAGTGAGCTGTGGTCTGGAATCAGAGCCAAGGCCCCTGGGAAGAAGGCGGTGGCACACGAAGATTCATTTGGAGGTGCTAGCAGCTGCTTCCCCGGGCTAACTTGATGCTGCTCTGCACTGACATTCCTGTACCACATGCTGGGAAGTCCTCCTCGTTCTCAGCCCCCGGCACAGATGGCCCAGCCTTCTGCTTTGGCCCTACAGGGGAGGGACCACACGCCCAAGAGGAGGCAGAGTGGGATGTTAGAACACAGCTACTGGGGCTCCACCTCTGACTTGGAGGTGGAGGTGTCAAGTTCCTCCACTTCTTCGGGCCCCAATTTATAACCTCAGCCATAACACAAGGGTGACATTAGTATCTACCTCATGGGGCCATTGGGAGGATTAGATGACATAATACATCTCAAGTCCTTGAAACACTATGAGGCAAATAAGAAATGTTCAATAGGAGTTAGCTGTTACCATTTCCTGAGTCTTTACCACCAAGGGCAGCAAACACCAAGTGCCTAAAGGACCAAGCATATTATTGGGTCTTTTTTTTTTAAGTTTATTATTTTTTTTAGTAATCTCTAAACCCAACTTGGGGCTCCAACTCACGATCCCAAGATCAAGAGTCACACACTCTTCCAACTGACCCAGCTAAGCACCCCTGGGGTCTTGATTTTAATCCAATCTGATAATGTCTGCCTCTTTAATTGGGGCATTTAGACCATTTACATTTAATGTGATAACTAATATGGTTGGGTTTCAATGCACCATCTTGCTATTTGTTTTATATTTGTCCGTTTGTTGTTGTTTGCTTCCTTTCTCTTTTTTTCTGCTTTCTTTTGGACTATTTCTTATTATTCAATTTTATCTCCTTTGTTGGCATATTAGTTAACAGCTTTTTTGTTTATATTTAAAATCTTTATTTTTTTAGAGCAGTTTTAGGTTCACAGCAAAATCGAGAGGAAGGTGCAGAGATTTCTCACATACCCTCTGCTCTCACACACGCACAGCCTCACCGATTACCAACATCACCACCAGAGGGTACATTTGTTACACCTGATGAACCTACATCACCCTACAAT
Organism: Herpailurus yagouaroundi; assembly: GCF_014898765.1. Taxonomy (NCBI): domain Eukaryota; kingdom Metazoa; phylum Chordata; class Mammalia; order Carnivora; family Felidae; genus Herpailurus; species Herpailurus yagouaroundi. Next base: position 15,532,785 of record NW_024412427.1, on the reverse strand, counting down.
ACAATGCTGATTCTTCCCAGGATCCACCACCACCACCCCTCTTTGTTTCCAGACCTAGAACTGGACTTAAATCTCAGAAGGTCCCAACATTTGAGGTACAAAGTGAATTACACTCTGAAAGAACTACTTGAGTTTTCCAATTTTTATGGGCAGAAATTCCAGGAACATGTGTGAGAATGAATACTAAGGGGGTAGGATAATAGTGGAAGGAACATAAAGTAGGATCAGGCCAAATTTATTGAAGTGGGCTCACTAAGCAAGGGTTCCCCATTTGACACTGTAGTTCAAGGAGTCAGGAAGGGCTCTGTTTGGTTGATCGGCTGAAGCATGAACCAAAAGATAGACAGCCCACTGTGAGTGAATGGAAATGCCCAACGTCCCTTGATTCAATGTAGGTATAGGGATTCAGAGGCTTAGGGAGATCGGAATGTTAGAGTGGATTTGTAATTTAAGATCTAGCTTGATCCCAGTGTCGTGAGACTGAGCCCCACATCAGGCTCGACGTGGAGCATGGAGCCTGCTTAAGATTCTCTTTCTTGGGGCACCTGGGTGGCTCAGTTGGTTAGACATCAGCCTTCAGCTCAGGTCATGATTTCACAGTTTGTGGGTTCAAGCCCCACATTAGGCTCTGCACTGGCAGTGAGAGCCCACCTTGGATCCTCTGTCTCTCTTTCTCTGTACCTCCCCCATTAGTTCTCTCTCTCTCTCTCTCTCTCAAAAATAAATACAACATTGAAAAAATTATTTTAAAAAAAGATTTAAAGATTCTCTTTCTCCCTCAGCCTTTCTCCCCTGCTCACACTCTCTCTATAAATAAATAAATAATTAGGATTTAGCTCACGTGAGGAAGTTCCAGAAGACATATCTTTCACCAGTACTCTGAGAAATCCATTTGTGAGAGGAGTCCCAGCATCCTTGAAGAGCCCTGTGATCGCTCTTCTCTATAGGCTAGACCTTAGCCTGGGAACTGAAGCCACGCAACTGGAAAACCTAAACGCAATGGGAGCAAGTGGGTCCTGGGGTGGTAGGAGCCATGTGGTTGCACTCAACCACACCAAAGGCAAGGTTAGTGTGATTGCCAGAATGGACAGCAGAATCCAAGCATCAATTAGAATAGTGTGACGTGTGATGACCCATGGTATTCCTAGAAGGGAAATAGGTATTCATGGTATTAATCATGGTATTCCTAGAAGGGAAATAGGAAGCCTAGTAAATTCTTACTTGATCTGTTTAAGCAGAGGAGTTCTAGATCAAGTGCACAAGAGTCTAACTCAAATCATAACAATGGAGTCATGGCCCCTCAATTGATCCCCAGACTTGAGTCAGTTTACAGATCCAACACCCCTTGATTGAGGGGATGCTGGGTCCCCTTAAGGAAGGATCCTGATATACTCCCCAAAATTTATACTGATAATCTTTTCCCAGTCTTCCTCCCCCCAAAAGACCTACAGCCTTTTGCCAGGGTACCTGTACATTAGGGAAAAGGAAATAACCAAACTGTTCAGGGAATATTGGACACTGGCTCTAACTTTAATTCTAAGAGACCCCAAATGTTGCTGTGGCCCACCAGTCAGGGTGGGGGCTTATGGAAGTCAGGTGATCAATGGGGCTTCAGATCATATCTGTTTTACAATGGGTCCCCAAACTCAACCTGTGGTCATTTCTCCTGTTCTAGAATGCATAATCAGAACTGACATACTTAGCATCTGGCAGAATCCCTGACTTTGTTCCCTGACCTGTGAAATGAGGAATGTTATTGTAGGAACAAGTGAAAGGCCAAGTGAAAGCCACTAGAACTGCTGCTACTTAGAAAAATAGAAAATTGGGGCTCCTGGGTGGCTCAGTGGGTTAAGCGTCTGACTTCAGCTCAGGTCATGATCTCAGGGTCTGTGAGTTCGAACCCCCCTCACCACCCCATTGGGCTCTGTGCTGACAGCTCTGAGCCTGGAACCTGCTTCAGATTCTGTGTTTCCCTCTCTCTCTCTGCCCTCCCCCCCACTCACACTCTGTCTCTCAAAAGTAAATAAATCTTTAAAAAAATTTTTTTTAAAGAAAAATAGTAAATCAAAAGCAATACCACATCCCTGTTGGGTTGCAGGGATAGTGCCACCATCAAGAACTTGAAAGATGCAGGGTTGGCGATTCCAAACCATATCCTCCTTCAACGCTTTTATTTAGCCTGTGCAGAAGAGAGACACAGCTTGGGGAATGACAGTGGATTATCATAAGCTTAACTAAGTGATGCCTCCATTTGCAGCTGCTGTACCAGATGTGGTTTCATTCTGTGAGCAAATTAACCCATCCCCTGTTGCTGGTGTGCAGCTACTGATCTGGCAAATGCTTTTTTTCTCCATCCTTGTCCATAGGGCCCACCGGAGCAGTTTGCTTTCACCTGGCATGGTGAGTAATACACATTCCCTGTCCTACCTTGAGGGTGTATCCGCTCTCCAGACCCACGTTATAATTTAGCTGGCAGGGATCTTGATCACCTTTTCCTTCTACAAGGTGTCACGCTAGCCTGTTACATGGATGACATTATGCCAGTTGGACCCAGTAAGCAGGAAGTAGCAACTCCTTTACATTTACTGGTAAGACATTTGCGTGTCACAAAGTGAGAAGTAAGTCTGACAAAAATGTGGGTGTCTTCTACCTCGGTGAAAGTTCTAGAGGTCCGGTGGGGTGGGGTGTGTCAAGACATCCCTTCCGAGGTGATAATCAGTTGCTGCGTCTGGCCCCTCCTAGGGCCAAGAAAGAGGCACAATGCCCAGTGGGCCTCCATGGATTTGGGAGGCAACGTATTCTCCACTGGGGGGTGTTAGCCCAGCCTGAGTAGTGAGTGACCCGAAAAGCTGCTCGTGTTGAGTGGGGCCCGGGGTAAGAGAGAGCTCTGTCATTGTGCCATCTGATCCAGCAGATCCAGTTACAGAAATCAGGGAGATAATTGTCTTGAGTATTTCCTCCTTATTTAATTATGAATACATTTGTGTGGATACATATTTCTTAAGTAAGTATCTTTGTTTCCTCTCTTCTGTTATTACCTTATCATGTAACATAAGATGTTTTGACTTTAAAATACCGGTATTTAAGGATTGTTAATTTTACATCGTATTTCAGTAATCCTCCCTTATCCATGGTTTCACTTTCAATGATTTCAGTTACCCATGGTCAACCACCGTCCAGAAGTAGAGGTTCCTCCTTTTGACAGCATCCGAAAATCCATAGGAACCCAACGCTTCGTCAGGAAGCCCCTGTCATTCACCACACTTCATCTCATCACGTGGGCACTTTAGCACTTTACATCATCACAAGAAGAAAAAGAGTGAGTACAGTACAGTAAGATATTTTGAGAGAGAGAGACCACATTTACATATGTGAATTACAGTATGTTATTATCATTACAGTATGTTGTTATAATTTGTCCTGTTTTATTATTAGTTATTGTCATTAATCTCGCTCTGTGCCTAACTTACAAATCAAACTTTGTCATAGGTATACATGTATCAGAAAAAGCATAGTATATTTGGGGTTCAGTACTACCCATGTTTTCAGGCATCCACGGGTGGTCTTGGAATGATCCCTTGCACATAAGGGGAAATACTGTATTTCAGTTATGGGATTGTCAGGAGAGGAGTAAACATCATTCAAAGACCTTTCGCTTCTTTTGGGAAAGAGATTGGCACATTTTTGGTTGTACACGGAGTAATTCTGTCACGTTAGATGGAATTATGGCTTTTTATTGCTTTTATTTGGAGATTAAGTATAGCTTAAGGAAATATATATGTGCACCAAGTTGACAAGCGGTAGATTTATGATGATGATGGTCGTAACCTCACTTTCCATGCATACTGATGGTTAATTTTATGTGTCCAGACTAAGGAATGCCCAGAGAGTTGGTAGGACATTGTTTCTTAGTGTGTCTGTGAGAGCTTTTTGGGGAAGAGGTTAGCATTTGAATTGGTAGACTGAGTAATGAAGACGGCTCTCACCAGTGTGGGTGGGCCCCATCCAATACCTTGAGGGCCTGTCTAGAACAAAAAGGTGGAAGAAAGATGACTGTGCTCTTTGCTTGAGCTGGGACATCCATCTTTTCCTGCCCTCAGACATCGGACACCACTCTCCTGGTTCTTGGGCTTTTGGACTTGAGTTGGGACTTACATCATTCGTCCCCTGGCCTTTACATATTGGATATATATATACATCTATCTCCTACTGGTTCCATTGCTCTGGAAAACTCTGGCTAATCTAGATGTGGTCATCAGTATTCAGAAGAAGACTCAAAGGCTTCTCTGCAGATCTCCAGAACTTTTTCATGCTTGCTTGCTCTCAATCTTTCTTTCTTTCTTCCTTCTTCCCATCCTTTCCCTCCCTCCTTCCTTCCTCTCTCTTCCCACCCATCTCCCCTCTCTCCTCAGTGACACTACCCTGTGAATTCTAGCTGCCTTGGCCTCCCAGGTGCACCTCCTCGACTCAGGGAGACCACTGGGCTCCACCTAGGGGCACTGTGGCTTGAAAACTCTGTCTAGATAGTCAGATGGGGGCAATTGTCGGGATCCTCTCTCTCTCTCTCTCTCTCTCTCTCTCTCTCTCTCTTAATCTCTCAGGGATCACTTCCTTTGTTCTCTGATGCCCAATGTCAAACAGTTGGCTTGTTTATTTTGCTCAGTTTTTTGTTTCCGATGAGAGGATAAACTCATTTCATGACACTCCATTGTTACTCCATGTTACTGGCCAGGAGGAAGGTCAGTGAATGAGCCCAGCTCTCTTCTCAAGCAACCGATACATCTCCAGGTGTTTCTCTTGGCCAGCTAAGATGGAGAACTATTGGCCCAAGCCATCCTAACTCCTCCTTAAACATTTTTTCAAAACCACTGGAGAGACCCAACGAGACCTTCAGGCTATATTTGGCCCTCGGGTCACCATTTTGAGATTCATTGCCTCCCTGTTTCCAGATATTCTTCACTGATTTGAACTCATTTGAGCCTCAAAATAGCCTTCACATTTTACAGGTGCAGAAATTAAGACTCAGAGAAGTTAGGCAACGTGCCCAAGGTTAGGAGCTGGAAGGCACAGGATTTGAACCCAGGTCCGCTCTGACTTCAAAGCCATGCCATTTCTTAGGAAATTCCTACCCTTTTGTCCTTATCTGCACCCTCATTTCACATTGTGTGTGTGTGTGTGTGTGTATTTTCTGTGTAGCTCTCCCCACGCTCTTCACCCCCATGTGCGGAGACTTTCTGGTTTTTTGCGTTCACGCCCCTCTGTGTTTAGCAGAGGGCCTGACCTGTGGGGAGACGATGAGGGGGTTTTTGCTGAACAAATGACTTCTCTACCTCTGTTTGTCCTCTTAACGCTTCACGCCTTCTCAAGTCCACACCTGTCTATTAAGTGGGAGGTATGTTACCAGCAGCCCAGGTGGGATTTCAACAGGCAGCTCTTACCTGTGAGGTGATGCCTCTGCTCCCACGGGGCTGAGTGATGCCAAAATAGTCGGTTCATTGGAGGGGAAAAGGGCTGGATGACTTCACGTAAACACAACTTTTGAGGAGTCTTTTTTTTTTTTTTTTTAAGTTAAATCCTAAGCTATTGGAAGGGGATACTCGACTCCGGTAGTCATCAAAAAAATGCAAATTCGCAAACCAAACGTTAGCATAATTTACAAACCCAACACGGGCATTAACAAAAATAGAAGAGATGTCCCCAGATGCTGCTGATGGCATTATAAGTCGGCAGTACTCTTCGGGAAGGCCATTTAGCAAAGCGTATCAAAAGCCTTAAATATGGTCATGCCGTTTGACGCAGCAACTTTACATCTAGAACATTCTATCCAAAGGAGATAAGCAGACAGGTACACCATGATTTATCCACGAAAATGCTTATTGCAGCCCTGTGGATATTCTATTAGTCAAAAAACAGGGACTTGATAAACGGATCAGTTTGAAAGACAGCTCTGCCGACTTTAAAAAAAACAAATATGTAGGGGCCCCTGGGTGGCTCAGTCAGTTAAGTGTCTGACTTCGACTCAGGTCATGGTCTCACCATTCGCGAGTTTGGACTCTGTGGTGACAGCGCAGAGCCTGCTTCAGATCCTTTGTCCCCCTCCCTCTGCCCCTCCCCGCTCTTCAAAAATGTGGAAGAAAAACATAAAATAACCAATACGCCGAAAAATAATGACTTAACAATGTTGAGCTCAGAAAGCTCAGGTATAAAATTATATTCACATTAACCATAATTAATACTTCCTGTGTGCCTCACTTCTCTAATTAACTCATTTAGTCCTTCTAATAATCTTATGAGGCAGGCAGTGTCCTTGTGGAGGTAGAAGGTAGGAGCACGGAGGCCCATGACTTCCCTGCAGGCAAGTCGTCGGTGGCAGAGTCAGGTTTCCAACGCTTTAAGGCTAAAACCCAGAGCCCAAGACCTTAACAGCCACACCAGGAGCTCCCCAAATGTGGCCTCTGGACCAGCAGCTCTGTACTACCCGGAGCTTGTTAGAAACGCGAATCCCCTTCTGAGCAGAAGCTCTGGGGTCGGGTCCAGCAATGTGTGTCTGAGCGAGCTTTCTAGGCGGATGCATGCTGGTTTTGGAGAACCACAGCTCTCTCTACACCGTTGCCTCTTTTCTTGAAATTGTGTTCAAAAAAAAAAAAAAAAATCTATGAATGCAAAACATCCGATGAATTAGCCACTAAAGTATTAACAGAGCCATCTCTGGATGGTGGAATCCTGGGTAATTTTGATTTTCTTCTTTGTGAGTGTTTTTTTTTTTTTTTTTTTTGTCATTTCCAAAGCTTGCACAATGAACACTTGTGACCAGGACAAAAAAAAAAGCCTCGGGGAGAAGGCATATATTTGCAGGGCAAGGGGGATGTACAGAAGGAAACAGTTTTCCTCAATCGTGCGCAAGCTCAAGCAGTGCCTCTCAAGTGTGAATCACCAGGGGGTCTGTTAAGGTGACCTTCGGGAGCTCAAGGTGGCTTGAGGTTCTGCATTTCCAACCAGCTCCCAGACGAGGCAGGTGCAGGAACCACACTGTGAGAAACAATGGGCCGGGGGGCTGTAAGCCCTCAACCCCCAGAATGCAAGCGTCACGAGGGGACACCTTTTCTTGTTCAATGATGTATCCCCAGTGCCGAGAAGAGAGCAAAAATAGTCATCGAATAAACCCGGGGAGACCCTGCCGGCCAGGGAGGTCCTGCCGGGGATCCAGGACGCTGGGTTTTGATCACGGTTCTACACCTCCTGCCCAGGTTCACGGACAGCTGGGTAAGGTGACACCCAGCTGGGCAGCGTGACAGCTCGGGGCCCTCCTTTCCTCTGACCCGATGCCGAAGCCACCCCTCGGCGTGGGCTGGGGCTGCCTTGAGCCTCGCTCCAAGCAGTACTGGGAACTCTGCAAGTCTTGGCTGGGAGTTCTGAGAAGCCCAAGGAGAGAACTTAGCAATGAAGAAATCCCTAAGTTGAGGCTTCTGCAGACGCGTGAACTCATCCACGTAGACTGCGCGCTGCATTTGGATTACAGGTTAGGCTCGTAAGCCTGAAATAAATTATACACTCTTCATATTATTCAACACTGTACTGTATAATAATAAATTATACAGTTATAGGCCTCAGCCCAAGTTATAACAAATTATTCCACAGCATATAATTACCCTGCACTGCACCATATAATAATAAATTAGACAGCTACAAACCTAAGTTGCGATTCCAGAAAAGAGATATGAGAAAGAACAGGGTTGTTGGTCCATTCCTCTGATTATAACCTTGTTGTTGGGCAAGGCTGAGGAGAAAGGGGTTGATCCTTCCTCCTTCCTCCCTTCCTTCTTTCTTTCTTTCTTTCTTTCTTTCTTTCTTTCTTTCTTTCTTTTCTTTCTTCTTTCTTTCCTTCCTTTCTTCCTTCCTTCCTTCCACATATGTGGATGCCTCCTTCGTTCCAGGAACAGACTGGCCTTGGAAGCCTGGACGAATTGGAGCTAATGCCCATCCTCCCCCAGGCTGTCAGGGAGAACCACACGTGAGTTGACAAGGCAACACGGTGTGATAGCAGCTGTAGGAAGAGGAAAAGACTAGAAGCAGCCAGGTGGCAGATGTATTAGCAGAGGTGTTCACTCCTCACAGCCCTGCAAGGCGGGTACCTTCTCTCCACTTGGCCGGGGGCAACGAGCAGGGCTGAAATTCCTTGCTCAAGGTCACACAAGGAGAACCGGCAGGAAGGGGATTCTGGCCCAGGACTGTCTGCTGGTTATAGTCCTCGGAGGGTGCCATTCAGCGGAGGCAGCTTGGAAAGCAAAGGTCGAGTATAATAAGAAGTGCACTTGACGGAGCCTTGGGAGACACCAGGTGGGGGACGTCTTCGGTGAGTCCGGCCCAGCAGGGGTTGTCGGTAGCCCGGGGCAGTCCTGCTGTTCCTTCCCTGAGCTCAGGGGCCTGGTGTGTTATCAGAGAGCAACGCCAGTGGGCGGGTTTCACCCTTATGAAACTGTATTCTCCATACACCCATTTTATAGATAGGGAGCCTGAGGCACAGAGGGGTAGCGGCCGGCTCCAAGTCACGCAGGGAGTGAGCGGCAGAGCTGGAGTCTGAACTTAGGCCAAGTCTCGTCTGCCAAAGCTTCCATTCTTCACCACTGTACCGCTAGTTAAAAAAAAAAAAAAATCTTCGAAGTCTAAACTTATCCCCAGGTAGTTATAGGATAAGAGACCCCGGGGGACTGAGCCCCAGTGAACAGATTCTCAGCTGCATCTCATATCCAGTCGGGGCATGCAGGTGCCATGTGGGCCACTGGCGCTCTAATTATTCACCTTTCTTTTCTCTTCGGAGGACATTAGACACACGTAAGCTGCGATTCCATTGTAACGTAAGCGTGAGAGAAGCCCAAAGTGAGGGGCGCCCTGGTGGTTCAGTCGGTTAAGTGTCTGACTTCGGCTCAGGTCACACGATCTTGCGGTTCGTGGGTTCGAGCCCCGCATCGGGCTCTGCACTCACAGCTCAGAGCCTGGAGCCTGCTTCGGATTCTGGGTCTCCCTCTCTCTGCGCCTCCCCACTCTCTCTCTCTCTCTCAAAAATAAATAAGACATTAAAAAAATTAAAAAAAAAAAAAAAAGAAGCCCAAAGGGACAGAGAAGTGAAGAGAGTGTCTCTGCCTACAGTGGTCAGGGAGGACTTCTGGGAAGGGGAGGCATTAAACGTGAATAGGAGTTTAGGTAGCATTCAAGGGAGGGAGAGGTGTTCCAGGCAAGAAGAGTCAAGGTAAAGCCCTGTAGGTGAGAAGAGATGGTCTTTGGGGAAATATCAAGTCCTTCTAGGTGGTCGCGTGAGCTGGGCAGCAGGTGAGGTCCGGTGGCAGGCTGGACCTTTGGACGCCTCAGGAAAGAACCAGGACTTTATCCTGCAGGTGATGCTGATCACGATGTGTGTGGACTTGGGGTTCCTTGGGGACTTTGTAGCTTCCCGATGTAGCCTGAGGGGGAAACTGAGGCCCAGCAAGGACCAACCGCGGCCTGTCCTACATCCTCCGAGCCTCTCACGTGCTGATCGAGTGCTTGCGCAAATGTTCTTATCATGTCGGTCAAATGGAAGACGCTCGGTTTGGGGGAGGGGGGGCTCTCCCTAGAAGAGCATCTACTGGGGGACGGGGATAGGGTGCCCATGCCCAGTTAAATCTGAATTTCACATGAACACCCAGTCACTTTTAGTGTAAGTATGCCCCCAAATATTGCATGAGACATACACACACTAAAAAAGTATTCTGTGTGTGTGTGTGTGTGTGTGTGTGTGTGTGTGAGAGAGAGAAATTCAAATTTAATTGGCTCTTCTATATTTTTATTTGCTAACTCTGCCAAATCTAGAGAGGGCCCCTTTCCAAACAAAACCCGAACTCTTCTGAATCAGTCAGGGGCCCGTCAGAGCAGCAGAGCCTTTAGGCGTCACCTGGAAGGAGGGCTCCATCCCAGGGCTGTGACCTCATGCAGGGAGGAGGCGGGGCCATCTGCACAGGCCGTTCCCTCCACCTCTAGCGGCAGCCCAGATGTGTCTCTGGATCAGCCGGGCCGGCACCCAGAAAGGGGAGCTGCCAGGGATGCGAGCAAGGCCAAGCTGGAGCCTGCATCTATCTGTCACCACCCCAAATCTCAATGCTGCGGGGACCTGCAGGGATTCCTGGTGCCCTTCCCTGGAAGCTGTGTGTGCACCTGGTCCGGGACTCGGAGGAGCTGAAGATCCCGTTGGAGCTGCGGGATCCTGGGGATCTGACCGCTGGACCTCCCACCCTTCTACCCCCTTCCCTTCAGCCCCTCACCCCCCACCTCCTGCCACCCAGCTGAACAGCAAGCAGCTCGGGGACAACGTGTGTGGGTGGCCTCTCTGCCTGGGCCCTGCATCGGCCTTCAGAGCATAAAACGGTGGTGGCTTCTTCACTTGTGTCTTTGAAACCTTGAGCAAAATGTCGCGCGGGGCCAGCATCACCCCCGGAACCATACGGGGAAAGGAATTCTGGGACCCACAGCTCCAGCTTGGCTAGGTTGACACGGTTGGAGGCCCCGTGGCGGGTGACGACCATGATTACAAAGGGAAGGCCCCGGGAGTGCTGGATTTGCCTCCGGTTCTGCCCTTGACTGGCTCTTGGGTAACTTAGCTGCTCCATGGCTCGGTGTCTCACCTGTAAAATGTGACCAAGACCCGTACCTCCCTGATAGAGTCTCTGAGAAGACAACGGGTCCCCTCTAGCAGCTGACAGCTCATAAGCAGTTAATGAATAATAATTCCTATCTGTGTCAGAGTTTGCTATCCAGCTGTTTGGCGATGGGGGCAAAAAAAAAAAAAAGAAAGAAAGAAAGAAAGAAAAAGTCCCTTGTCTTAAAAGATAAAATATTAAGACGAGTCTGTTGCAAAATCCTCTTTCAAGAAACTCACCAGGTCAGTCTTAGAAAGATAACATACACCATCTTCAAAAGCATCTCCAAATGCCAAGATTAAAATCAGATGCCGCATGCACACTGGTTGTGAAACGCTGAGTCTTAGCCCTCCTTCCCCTTCCCTGCAAATAAACAGAAATAAACCCGAAATGATACGAACGTTGGAAAAGCATGCCTCCACACTGCTGCAGATGCTGGGCTGTTGATTATTAGAGGACGCTCTCTTTTAAAAGGCCACTTACGGAAAGGAAACCTAGCAGTGGAGATGGCGTGGAATGGAAGCCGGGAGGCTGGCTGGCAGGTGGCGGCCGTGGCCACAGGACTCTGACGAAGCCAGACGGGGCCCCCGAGGGGTGGGAGGCAGAGAGTTCGGAGGACAGCAGCTCTCTCCTTTCCTGGTGTCCAGAGAGCGGCCAGGAGAAGGGTTTTCCAACCAGCCCTCCGTCATTTATAACCCTAGGGCCTGTTTTCAATGTCATCTCAGCACTGTGCCTTATTTTCACGGCTGAACGGAAGAAAACAACAACAAAAAAGCAGCTTCTCTGTGGTTGGAAGAATATGGGTAAATCGGCCTCTTCGGGGTGTTGGAGGCCTGTGTCTGACTCGCACTGGAAAAGGCAGCCCCTGGGCGGTCTTTTCAGCCACCACTTAGCCTGATTCTGAGATTTTCCCCTCGACGACTTGTAATTGCAGATGGCGACGAGAGCTCCGAATGCGTTCGGGACTCTGGGGGTCTGGGCCAGGGCGGGAGAGGTCGGGCAAAGTGTGGCCGGGGGCGCAGCAGTTCGGGGTGGAGGCTGGGAGGCCCACACGTACGATGGGGACGACGCGGAACGCAACGTGGCAATCTGGATATGATGAAAGATATGCCCGCGTGTTCAGTCCGGCCATCCCACTTCTAGGGACTTCTGCGCAGTGATGTGCATGCAAAACTGTTTGCAAAGAGGAAATAAATAGATGCGGTCCAAACCTCCATCAATGAGGAGTTCATGACGATCCTCCTTCTTCCATTATTTATTTCCTCCTCCAGTCCATTCCTGCCCAGCAGGGTTTTTGTTTCTTGTGTTTTGTTTTGTAAAAAATCATATTGGGGCAGGCTGCTCCCTTGCTCTAGAGGGTTCCTACTTCTCTCAAGAGAAACCCCAAGCTTCCTGCCGTGGCTCCAGCCTGACCGTCCGACTTCCCAAAAATATCCACTCGGTGGCGTAGAGGGATGATCTCAGCGGGTGGAGATGGGCTGAGATGAGATTCGGGAAGCCCTGGATGGCCGGAGAGGGGCTCAGGTGCACTGTTCTTATAGCACTTGCACTCCCTCCTCCGTGTTCACCTGGGACCCCAGGGTGGTGGTCTACAGCTAGGAGAGGAGTCACCAGGATACTGTACCCAAAGCGCCCCGCTCAGGCCCTCACCACCTGGTAGCTATCAGCAAAGTTGTAAACGTTCAGGGAACAGGCCTGTAACCTTTGTCGCCTGAAAGCTGCTTTCAATTTCCTGGAGCCAAGGCCACCCAGGGTCTCCCAGGGGCCTGAGTGTTTGGCCTGAGGCCAGGCTCTTCCCTCCTGGTGGTGGGGAGGGCAGGCACTCCCAGCTGTCGCCCAGCCCAGCGTTCCAGCGTTCCCACTGTGCTGGAATGTGACTCCCTGGGCCGCCCGGCCAGGGGAAGGCACAGGGACCATTCTTGGAATAGCTGAGCCTGGGGCTCAAGGTGCTAAGAGCCGGGCAGGCGATTTCAAAGGGCCTTTGTCACATCTCTTCAAAGACAAGGCTTTCGAACTTGTTCCGTGTCAGCGGAATACACAGGAATACACAGTGTGGAAGGGAAATCAAGTTAGGGGCAGGTGGCTCGGGAATTCGGTGCAAGCCAGGGCCCTGCTGTCTCCACACGAATACAAAAGGAGGGCGTGCTCTCGCTGGAACTCCCAACTCCCCCTTCGGATGGTGCATTTGGGCTCCTATAACCACCCCTTCCGACACTCGTCGCTGACTGCAACTCCACCTTTATTTGGGGGATTATTTGGTGATCCCCTCCCCCAGAGACACCCCCAAAGGCCTGGGACTTTTCTGTTGTTACCCATGTGTCCACAGTATAATGTACAGGAGACGCCGGGTACATGTTTCTTGAATGAATGTATTTTCCCCATGTTGGAAAGGCCCTGGGATTTAACCCCGCCTCTAAGACCAACTAATTGGGTGACTTTGAACTTTGCTTTCAAAACTATACAGCCCTGGAGCGCCTGGGGGTCAGTTGGTTAAGTGTCAGAGTCTTGATTTGCGCTCAGGTCCTGATCTCCCGGTTTGTGGGTTTGAGCCCATGAGGTCAGCTCTGCATCGATGGGGAGGGGTCTGCTTGGGATTCTCTCTCTCTCTCTGTTCCCCCCCTGCTCAAAGTCTCTCTCTCTCTCTCTTTCAACAACAAAAAAAAAGCATTAAAAACCAAAATGGAACAAAACTGTATGGCCCTGTAGTCAGTCCATCTGGATTTGAACCCAGGCTCTGCCTCTTACTAGCCTTATCACCTTGGGAAATTTTAACTCCCTTGTGCCTCGGTTTCTTCACTTGGGAAATGGGGCCCCCAAGGTGCCTGTGTCACAGATCAGTGTGGAGGATAATAGCTTAGCATATGGAAAGCACTTATGACACGGATTAGCACAGAGGAAGGTCTAGATAAACATTAAGTCACATTATTTTATTATTATTTTTTTTAATGTTCATTTAACGTTTATTTATTTTTGAGACAGAGAGAGACAGAGCATGAATGGGGGAGGGTCAGAGAGAGAGGGAGACACAGACTCTGAAACAGGCTCCAGGCTCTGAGCGGTCAGCAAAGAGCCCCATGCGGGGCTCGAACTCACGGACCGCGAGATCGTGACCTGAGCCGAAGTCGGCCGCTTAGCCGACTGAGCCACCCAGGCGCCCCAATGTTCATTTATTTTTGAGAAAGCCAGAGCATGAGCAGGGCAGGGGCAGGGAGAGAGGGAGACACAGCATCCGAAGCAGGCTCCAGGCTCCCAGCTGTCAGCACAGAGCCCCACGTGGGGCTTGAACCCACGAACCGCGAGCTCACCAGCCGAGTGGAAGTCGACCGCTTAACCGACTGAGCCATCCGGGAGCCCCTATTTTGTTATTATTAAATCCACGTTATTAAGGTAGAACTTCCAAGCAATAAAAGGCACTCATTTCAAGTCACCGTTCCATGAGCTTTGATGGCCACCTGTGCCCATGTAAGGACCACCTCAGTCAACGTAAAGGACACAATGTCCACCTCCCCAGAAGTTCCCTCTGCCCCTTCCGCCAACGTCCTTCCCTTCTCTGGCACCCATTTCTCTGCCTTCTGTCAGGGGAGCTTAAGTTTTGCCGGTTCTAGATCGTGGCGTAAATGGACTCACACAGTGGGCACCCTTTCGGGTCTTGCTCCTGGTGCACGATGGTTTTTGAGACCCGTCCGCGTGTTGCACGTATCACTACCTTGCTCCTGTCTGTTGCCGTCACTCGCTATGGCCGGTGACTTTCTCAGTCCCAGTGTCCTCATCTGTAAACCAAGGTCAGCAACTTCCACCTCGTGGACTGTGGTGAGGGCCAGGCAGCACCCTGAACCCCCTTGCTGCCCCACACGCCCCCCCCCTCCGCCCCCCGGAGAGGGGCCCCCCTTCAACGTCCCAGGGAGCCCGGAGTGCAAAGGGTCAAGGGCTTTGCGGGGCTGACGGAGGCGGGCGGGGGATGGGGGGCAGCCTTCTGAGTAGATGCGCACCCGCGACATGCTGGCTGTGTTTATAAAGCAGATTTGTTATTTTTTAATTCTTCGCCTCCGTGTCCTTTCCCCTACTTCCCTCTTTTAAGGGTAATTACGATGCAGGCAGGCACTCCCTGCGAGGAGACAGCTGAAGATTTAATTGTCCCAAGAAAAATTTTCCAGCGAAAGGTCCCCGGGTAACGGCAGCTCCGGGCCCGGCCGCCCCAGCGCCTCTGCTCCCCGCCCCCCCCCCCCCCCCACTGTGATATCAGCGGTAACGCGTTCATCTGCATGTGCACGGGGCCCACTCGCTGGCCTCCCTGGGGACCCGGGCCGACCGGAGCCCACAGCCTCTGTCGGGCCACAGCCTGCCTGCCATTAAGCCCTCACCCGGCCTCCTTCTGGAGACAGCTCCGTGGCCCAGATCCACGCGACCACGACCGGCTGCCGCACCAGCTGACCCGGCCCAGAGCGGGCCCGCGGGGGCAGATGGCCCGGGTGGCTGGGGACGGCACCTTCCGCCACGAGGGCCCGGCCTCTTGTCCTTGGAGCGGGGGGCCGGGAGGACACCAGCAGCCCCGGCAGCTTCCAAGTTGGGCCGGCCGCAGCAGGGTGGTGCAGTTTCGCGGCGGAGGGAGATCTCTGCAATCTCGCATCGGGTTTTCTAAGCGCGGCCCCAGAGGAGGCATCAAAGGCTCAGACAGCGGTCACTGGCTCCTTGCCTGTCGTGGGGGGGCGGCGGGGGGGGGCACGCCTCCATTTTGAGAAAAGGGACAGCTCTGAGCACGGGATCATGATGAAAGGCAGAGTGACTCAGTGGGCAAAGTCAGCCGGATTGGGGTTTGAAGCCCGCTTCCAAACCTGCCAGCTGGGGCATTTTCAGTTCTCCTAAGATGCCCCGCAGGCTCCAGCTTCTGGGCTTTTCCACACGCTCTCCTTTCCTCATCTTTCCTCTCCTCCCTCCCTCCCTTCCTTCCCACCCACACATCCATCCTTCCCTGCACCTATCCAGCCACCCATTCGTCCTCCCTCCCTCCTTCCCATCCATCCAACAAATATTTATGGGGTGCATCACACCGACTAGGCACAGGGGTTATACTGGTGAGCATAGCCAGCACCCTCTGTGCCCTGAGGCAGCTCCCAGGGCAGTGCAGGAGGGGGATGTTAATCAAGGAATCCCACGGTCACTAGCCAGAAACAGTGACCAGGGTTACAAAGAGAGGTCCTGGACGGGGTCGTTATGGTGTTGTTTTAACAAGGGGACGCTCCCAGGTTGGGCATTGGAAGACAAACAGGAAATAGGCCCAGCAGGGGTTCCAAGCTGCGGGCGTAGCATGTGCAAAGGTCCTGTGGTTCATTCCAGGAACCGCGAGGAGGCTGGTGTTGCCAGTGCAAGGAGCGATAGGGAGAGTGATGCAAGACAGGCCTGCAGAGTTTGGCAGGGGCCAGTCCTCACGGGGAAGGGCTGCTTCTGCGCAGCCCTGACTCCTTCGGACCCTTTTTATCCGGTGCATTCTTACTCGTCTTTTAGGCCTCAGCTCAGGGTTTCCTCTCGTGAAAGCCTTTATTGCCCTATGCACACTGAGTGAGGCCTGGGAACTTTCTCCCAGTAAGAAAAAGCATCCGGTAGTTGGAAGTAAGGCAAAGAAGGTGAAACTTCCTTTCCGTGCCATACTCGGGCATTGTTGAGAAAGGTCCCTGACCTTTGTGGAATCAGTTGACCCCACAAAGAGCGCAGCTGAGCTGGGCTTTGCTATTCTGTTTTTGGCATCCATCGTGTTTCGTAACTTCTCGAAAATTACACACGGACACCTCGTCCAGATGCTCTGGCCCCCGCACACCCCATGAGCTCATAAGGGTGTGGCCTAGCTTCCGTCGGCCTGGTTTCCCTGGAGGTTTGCAGGGCTAGGCTCACAGCCGGAGCCGGAGAAATAATGACTGGCTGCATGAGTGATCTTGTCTCTTCTCCTCTCCGAGCCTCCATTGTCTTATCCGTGAAATGGACCTCACGGCACCCATCTCCAGCGGAAGTAAACGTTCGGTGACGTGAAGAATTCAGGTGCCCGGGTGGGCTCCTGTCTGGCACATGGTGGGCTTCAGTCTCCCTTCTCCCAGGGGCTGGATCTCCAAGGCAGGAAGTGATATTCTGGTGTTGGGGGGCTCACGGTCTGGCTGGCGGGAGCGGGGGGGGGGGTGCAGACGGGACAGAGGGGGAGCAGGAGGTGTCCTTAAAGAGGTCAGAGGGGGCGTGAGGAAGAGGCCGGGCTGGGTGTTGGATTCCCCAGAGTTGGTAAGAGGGAGCCACCCCAGGCTAAGGAGGGAGGGAGGGACCTGGTAAGATTATTTCAGCCAGCAGGCGAGACCCACCGTTGTTGAGCTCCTCTGAGAACCTGGCCTTGGCGCGCGGGTGTGAATGTATGTGTGAGCGGTGTGTGGGGGGGAGGGAGGTGAGTGTGGATGTGTGTGTGTTGACTGCTGTCTGCCCCACGCCGTTGCCGAGGTCTTAGATCTATTCTCTATTTAACCTTCGCTAGAACCTGCAGGTGAAGGGTCCAGCCCATTTCCCAGGAGAACAAACCGAGGCTCGGAGGTGAAGCCACCGGCTCAAGGTCACAGGCGAGGACTCTGCAGCCGCCCGCGCCTGTGTAGCCCTGGGTGGCGGGAGGAGGGCGTAGGCGTGGGGCGAGGCGGGGAGGCAGCCTCCGTAGGCAGAGCGATGACAGATAAATGGCTTGTCCTGTAAAGGCTGCACTTTTTCTTTTCCTGTTCTGCTTGCTCCGTTGGTCACTGGGGTGCTATCTCTCCACGTTCCCAGAGCCCTCACCGGGGCCAGGCCCCGGGCTGGGCTCCAGGACTGTCAGGTCGGGGCAGGCAACCACAGTTGAGGGGGGGGGGGGGGGGGGGGGGGGGTGAATCCCCAGGGGGAAGGGGCACCGGTCTCTTGTGGGGTCTGACTTCTACACGGGGAAATGCAGACACGTTAAATGTGCACTTGACGGAGATTAATGTCCACAAGCCCCCACATAACACCACTCACGTGGAGATACAGGACCTCCCGTCACCCGGAGGGCTCCTCAGACCCCTTCCCATCGCTGCCTCCCTACAAGGATCGTCCCCCACCACCCCCCTCCGCCCCCCACCCCTGTTTCCAAGGTTTTGCCTGTTTTGGGACATCTGGGGCACATGTCTTTTCGGAAAGCATTTTCTGAATTTTTTTTTTTTTAATTTTTTTTTTTCAACTTTTTTTATTTATTTTTGGGACAGAGAGAGACAGAGCATGAACGGGGGAGGGGCAGAGAGAGAGAGGGAGACACAGAATCGGAAACAGGCTCCAGGCTCTGAGCCATCAGCCCAGAGCCTGACGCGGGGCTCGAACTCACAGACCGTGAGATCGTGACCTGGCTGACGTCGGACGCTTAACCGACTGCGCCACCCAGGCGCCCCTGAATTTTTTTTTTTTAATGTTATTCATTTGGAAAGAAAGAGAGAGAGAGAGAGTTCACGCATGGGCAAGCAGGGAGGGGCAGAGGGAGAGAGAGAGAGAATCCCAAGCAGACTAGTGCTGTCAGGGCAGAGCTCGACGTGGAGCTCGACCCTGTGAACTGTGAGATCATGACCTGAGCCGAAATCGAGAGTGGGAGGCCCAGCCGCCCAGGCGCCCCAGTGTTTTCAATTACAAAGTCTCGCATTCGGAAAACAAGCCCAGACCCCAGTAAACACAGTGCCATGGTTAAGGGAGGGCAGGAGAGACCCCACTGGCGGCAGGCTGAGCCCCAGGGAAGCCCAAGCAGGGCTGCTGACCAGGCAGGCGACAGGGGCCGCCCTGATACTCTGATGTTTTGGTGGCAGAGACCACGTGGTGTCTCCTGGCTCCCAGCAGAGCCCAGTGCCTGCCAACACGTCTGTGCCCCCTGCTGTGTCTCCAGCAACCCCCCCGCCCCCCGGCCCTGTCGCGCCCGCCCGGTGCCCACGCACACCCACAGTGACGCCACTTCCTGGACGGCGGGTGGCCCCTGGACAAGATGTGCCATCTCTCTGTGCTTTAATGTCTTTCTTAAACAGAGGATCATCATAGCCCCTACCTTGTAGGTTTGTTAAGAGGACGGAGTGAATCGATTTTAAATAAGTTAATACTTATACAGAGTTTAGGAGACCGACACGAAAAAAAGCGCTTATGTAAAAATTAAATAAACAAACCTCAGTCCAATTTTGGCTGGTGGGAATATGCTAGAACACGCAGGGTTTTTCACAGTGGGGCGTTAGAATCTCGTGGAGAAGGCAGAGATTTTGCTGATTATCACGTAAAGGGGGGGGGAAGGGGGCCGGAAATGCCCTCTGGGTCCTCGCGTGGTGGGGGTTGGGTTGGAGGGGGCTGGAGGAGGTCGATGGAGTCCTGTGGTTCTCCTTTGCACAACGCGGAACCAGAGGAGGTACCCGATAAATGCCAACTGCTTGACTGATTTCCTGGCGGGCAGGAAGAGGGTCACTTGGCTCCTATCAACTTTCATTCCGCCTGCCAGCCCGCAGCCCTGGAGATTTGGGCCTTGGAGAAGCAAGGCCCAGGTGCTGCATAAAATCCATCCTGCAAGTCTCTTTGCCTGGACACGCAGTCCGTCCCCCCCCCCCCCCCCCGCCGGCCCTTCCCAGAAAAAGGCAGACATTTCTCCACCCACTCGGCCTGGACGCATGCCTTGAACACCTCATCCCCGCTAGCGGCACACGTATTTTCCAGGTTGGGCCCTGAGGGAGGCTGAGAGCTGAGTTTTCTGCCACAGCCAAGGTCCTGGCCTGTGAGGCAGGTGACTTGTCTACACCCTACGGGAGGCTCTTTGCCTAAAGTGTCTTAGGTCCCTGAACCCGTGCCTCAGGCCAAGGGCTCGGGGATGATCCCACGTGGGCCTGTGGATCCAAGCGCCAAGTCCCAACTCGACTACAGGTTCATTCGCGCGGGATCTCCAGGTCCCCCGCACTTCCCTAGCCTCCACCTTCCTTCCCTGCAGAATGGGCACAACCCCCTGCTGACGGCTATAATTGAACGAAGCAGTGCGATGTGATTTGGAAGAGCCAGACTCTCCGGGTTCAAGGCCAGGCTCTGCCATGGGACGCTGGGGGAAATGAATTCACCGCTCAGTGACTCGGTTTGCGCATCTGTAAAATAGGGATGATGGGAGTTCCAACCTCCTATGGTGGTCGCGGGGCGGCGGGGGGGGGGGGGGGAATCAAATGAGGCCAACGACTGTGCAGCACTTGGCACGCGACTTCCCATAGTTCACGGCCAATGCCAGTACATGATTGTACCAGTTGAGGACGCAGGGGTTAGAGGCTGGGCACTGAGGTCAGAGGGCCGGAGTCTGCGTCCCAGTGACATCACTGGTTAGCTGTGTGACCCTGGATAAATTAAACCACTTCCTTACCTGTTACGTGAGGTCAGTAATAATACCTAGCTCCGGCTGTGAGGTCTGAAGGGGCCGATCAAGGCAGAGTGCTGACACACGGTAAGCACTGCTTGTCAATATCATATAGCCATCGTTATATAACTGTCGTTAATATTATTAATATTCTAATAGAGAGGCAAGGAAGCCAACACTTGGTGAACACCTACTACGGGGTAGTACTTGACGTGAATCCTCTGGCGAGGATATTCAAGGCCCAGCACTGGGTTTCTGCCTTCGGTCGAGGGGGGATGTAAGGTTCCCAGAGGGGGCGGGTGACCCACTTGTCCAAGACCCCAGAGGTGGGGAGGGGCAATCGGTCCCAGCTGTGCGATGTCCAGGGCAGGAAGGAAAGACCGACGCTTAAGCGAAGGCCTTTCACGTGGCAAGTGGGGGGGCTCGGTGCCCCCCGGCCCCCCTTTGATCCGCACGGGAACCCTGGCTGCGGGTAGTACTGTCCCCCTTGGGCCGGTGACAGGCCTGAGTCTCTGGGAGGTGAGCTGTTTCAACTCTGCAAAGTCGCAGAGCCGGGATGCGACCGCGGTGGTCTGTCAGAATTCTGTTTACGCAGGTGTTTGGGGCACAACCTTCCGCCGACTCCCTCTGAGCCAGGGGAAACAAAGTCTTTGTGTCTAGAAAACCCCAGAGAGAGGTCCAAACCCTGCAGTCCCCAAGCCCTAGGGGCCGCACGCGATCCTCTCGCAGGCTCCCGAGACGAGGACGGGTGGCGGTGACGGGGAGGGGCACACTCCCAAAGACAAAGACACTCCACACCCAAACTGGTCGTTGTTACCCAGAAATCTTTATTACAAAAATATTTTGCAAGCCAAAAAGTTTAAGTTGCAACTATATACAAAATGGGGCCTGTTTCCTTCCTAGCAGTCTTAAAATAAACTCCCGAAACCACGCTCCTTCCGTAGTGTTGTTTCGACCTCTTCCTTTTCCTGGGGTTCGATACACAAGGTATGGGAATCTCCAGGCTGCCAGGCCGGAGCTAAAGCTGCACAACTTCCTTGGCCTCATTCCCTTCCTCCCCTTCCAAAATTCAAAATAAAATAAAATAAAATGGCACCAAGGAAACACTCTCTTAAAATTCTGTGTGCCTACGTGGGTGCGCGTGCACGTACATGGGACACACTCAAGCACATGTGCCTTCTCTGGGCAGGAGAGAGGGAGGCTAAGGTTGACAAGCCAACCTTTTGGAACTTGGAAATGGCCCGAGCCAGGTGGCTGGGTCACTGTGCTCCCAGATGCCACAGAGAAACCCTGGCTCATCGGCCAAAACTGTCCACATGGCCCGTTGGCTCACCCGATTCCTGGATGCCGTCGTGTGAAATGCCAAATCTCTGTCCCCAAAGAACTGGGTCTGAGCTGAGCTCCCAGGGTTCCACGCGTAGGACCTGCTGATGGGCAGCATGGCTCAGCTTCTTGTTCTGATGGCCTGGAATCCCTGGGGCATCCGATGGATGGCCGGACCCAGGGGGCGACGAAGATTAATCTTTCCGCTCTAAGACTTGGTTGGTTACGCGTGAAGACCGAATCGACAGGGCTCGCAACGTCTGCTGGCCCTGGGCCCAGCCAGGCCCCCGACTGGAAGGGTGGGGATCAGAGGCAACAGGTCACAGCATCTGCCCAACCTCCTGAGACAGAGGCACAGAAGGAGGGTCAGTCCTGGCTTCACAGCTGCCCAGTCCTCCTGGCGGTTTGGGATTTATTCCAGTTTGATCCCCAAAGGGTTTGAGAGCAGAAGTAGAAAGATTCCTCCTGCAGGGACCAGCTCCGAGAGCTGGAATAGGGTCGTTGTTAAGGGGCGGGGGAAACAGACAGGCATAGCTTCCCTCCCCTGCGTGGCCTTCCAGCGCTGGTAAGATGCCAGGGAGCAGGGGGGGCATCTTTTCTCTCCGCTCTTTCTGGATGAGAAAACTGAGGCCTCGGGTCTCGACAAGCTTGCACTGTGAAGGACGCAGCCAGGAGGAGGAGCACTGAGCGGGTCTGGACTTAGCACGATGGGGGCACAGAAGACCGCAGTACCAGCCACGTGGCTCGGCTGAGAACGTGACCTATTTTGCCCTGGAGGGAAGGCTAAGCGTCTCCACGGGGCAGCCGCACTGCAACCTTCCTCCCCATCCTCGGGGTCTGGGACGTGGGGGAACCCAGTTTCCGCCGTAAGAGGGTCCCCCGGGGACGACCAACTGGTAAACCTTAGACCGCACAAGACCCGACCAGGTACTTCGACACATGACAAAGAGCCAAGAGAACGTTGCTGTCGTTTTAAGAAAAAAAACCAAAACAAAACGAAACACCACAGATCAAATTTTCTAACACCTCAGGTTCAAGATTGCACATTTCACATTTCTCGATAATTTACAGGCGTCCGCAGCGAGATGTTGCTGAGTTAGTGCTAGCTGGAGGAAGCAAGCTCGGGTCTAGAAAGGAGAGGAGGGGCCGTGTGGAGCGTCACGGTTGGGACGGCGGGTCCTCAAGGAGTCTCGGAGGGCCACCAGGAGGAGGGGGGTTTTGTTACTCAGTCCTTGGTGGTGGCGGTGGCGGCTGTGTGGGGGTTCCTCGGAGGCTCCTCCCCTCCCCCGGGGCTTGCGCCTCATCAATCCCGGGATGGGGAGGCTAGGACTCTCGGCAGCAGTCTCACCGAGTCTTGGGATGAGGGTCCCGGAGGGTTTTTTTTTCCAGCTTCTCCACGGACGGGGCGGTTCGATCGAAAGGGACAATCTTCCCCAAGCCCCAGGTGGGTGGTGGTAAAAGGAGGTGGGGTTGTCTCCCTCCTCACCCTGGAAGATCAGGCTGCAGAGCACGAAGGGGGGCAATCAGGGTCTCCAAGACCGTGACCGAGACCCGCATGTTGATGGAGACAGGCATGAGGGTTCTTGGACCCTGGTGGTTCTGGCCAGTTCCCAGGTGGGTCCCCCGGCCAGTCTGGCAACATCGGCCTCCGCGTGTGGTGATGTGGGGGGACTGTGGCTGCCCTGGAAATGTCGAAGAGCCACGTGGGTTGGGGAGACAAGAGCCAGCCTCATCCTGGAGTTCCAGGGCCTGCACCATCCCGGCCCTCTGGGAACTGGGCTGGCTGTCCCCATCACGGCTGTCCCACACGGGACAGGAAGGCTCGTGGGGACAGACCCTAGAGACGACCACGGTCCCATTCACTTCCTCTGGACCTGGACGCTGGCATACTCCGAGTAGGATGGCTCGGGCTTGGGGGCTGGCTGCTTGGGGGCCCGGTTGAGGTGGACCATGTCTAGGTCGGCGTAGGTGAGGGTGTCCTCGGGCGCGGGCGGCGGGCCGGTCTGAATGCTGGCGTACTCTGTGTGGTTGTTGGGCTCGGCGGCCCGCGGGGCGGCCTTCTTCCCCTTGGGCAGGTTCAAGTCTGCGTATGTGATGTCATTGTTGTCCTGGATCTAAATGTGATGGAGAGAAGTTCATTCTGGAGCCCCCAGCCACCCCTCCGCCCATCGGTACCGAGGCTGGACGCTTCGGTCTCCCCTTGGGCCCCACTGGCTCAGCCCTAATTCACGCCCCCCTCTTCTTCAGCCCAGGTTCCCCGCCTCCGGCCTTACCCTTCCGATCCTCACCTGGCCCAAAGGAGCCTCCTACCCGCCAGTGCCGCCTCACTGTCCCTCCGCCCGATGTTCCGCTCTGTCCTTTCAGGGTTCTCCCCTCTGCCTGCTGTCCGTGCCCCTTCTCCTCGTAACGAAACCCCGTCCACCTTGTGCCTTTTAGCACGTGCATCACTTCAACCTAAGACCACCCTCCCCTCAGCTGGCTCTAGGGTTCCTCTCTGTGCTTCCTCAAGCCGTGTCTCTCCATGACAGCACCCACCACCCAGGACCGACTCGGTCTGGGGGGTCTGAGTAGGTGCCGACCCCCAGTGGGTGGAGATGCTCATCCGTTTACTGGTTTAGTCAACACACCTTCACTAGGTTATTTGTTATAATGCAGAACCCAAGGCTGGCATTGAAGAAGCCCCATCGGCGTGGAATGAGCAAACGAACGAAAGAACGGATGGCAATTTCAGCCTCACTCAGGGTGCAGCTGGGGTCTGGGAGACTGGGAACAGGGGCATGCGAGAACGAGAGCCCAGGTAGCAGGTGAAGTACGGAGCCTGGGGTTTCAATCCTTCTCCTGCTCCGTCTAGCTGAGGGCCTTGGGGCAATCCGCTTAAACCTCTCTGGGCCTCGGTTTCCCCATCTGTAAGGCGGGGGGCTGGGATAGTGTCTGTTTCCAGGGTCCCTGTGAGGCTCAGACATGATCGCCCAGGTAAAGCGCACAGAACAGAGCCTGGCACACGTCGAGGGAACCCGTGTGTCTGATAAATGCTAGCAATCATCAACCGCCTGGCAAATCTGAACATCTCCCGTGTGCTAATCTTATCGCTCGCAACGGCTGCCTTCAAATCGCTCATCAGGAATTGCAAACTTTGCTTCTTCCGTGCCCAGCACCTCTGCTGTAGCAGGGGGCGGGGGGAACACCACCACGGCTCCTCGCTGGTGCTCAGTAAGCACCACGGAGCGCAGCTCCCGCAGGCTTACAGGCTCGGCGCCATCGCGGGGATCGTCTTACCGAGGCCCTATCTCAGCCCGTCGCTAGGCGCCCCCTCCCCCGCTTTACAAGTCAAGAAACTGAAGCCCAGAGAGGTTAAACAATTTGGTTCCAGTCACACAGCTGCAAAGGATCCAGAGTCTGTTGGACCCGACAGCTGTGGTCTCACCGCATGGCCCCCTCCGTCCCGAGCCTTGCACACTCACTCACTTCTCTCTGGGAAACCCACAGCAACAGCATTAAAGTTCCTCCCTGGCAGGGGCCGGCACCTAGCACTGGGGATTCGAGACACAAGGCTGTAAGAAGCTCCGTGAGGGCCGGGCTGTGGCTGCCTTGGTCACTGCCCAGGGCCTGGCACATAGTAGGTGCTCAGGAAGTCGTGGCCGGCTGCGAATTCTGTGCAGGTTTTAGTGACCACCTCTCACCATCATCTTTTCCCCTGAAAGTTCCAGAGAGAAGTCCAGAGGTAACAATGACTGGGGAGAAGGCTGCGCTTTGTAATTACCCCTCGGGCTTGTGCCCGGGGCCGCCGGGGGCGGGTGCTGTCCCGGGTGGGGAGAGCAGGCCACAGTTGGGGCTTTACAAAGACCGTGCCTCTCAGCAGCCCCACTCTGTGCAACAGATTGCATCTGAAACGATGACAACACCCCCGGGAAATGTCAAGGACAGCTGGTGCTCTCTCCTCGCGGGTTCAGGGCAGGGCCTGTCTCATCACAAGAGGCAGAGGGAACCCTCGGCCTCCAAGGTCTGACAGCGTCAGCCCGTGAGAAGCAGGGCGAGGTCTCTCGGAATCAGGCCAACCACGCTGCCCGTGAAATCGCCCCGGCAGTGCTGCGGAGAAAGTGCCAGAAAGGGAGCATGCCCTTGCAGGAGGCGATCGGTGAACAAACTGTGAGCGGTGCCCCCTGGAGTTGTGTGTTGGGTGCCCTGGGTCAAGGAGGTGGTGACCTTCTCCCGGCTGGGGCAGAGGACAAGGGGGGAAAGAAGACTGTGAGCATCCCCCCACTCTCTCCACCCCTGCCTCCACCCCAACCCTTCCCCCACTCTGGGGAAGGAGTCTTAATTTAGAACAGAATCTGCAACTCTGGTTGATGCAAGGAGATTGCACCAGTGAGAGTACCAGGAAGGGCATCTCACCAAGGACTGTACCTGGGTTATTTCTCTGGTATTCTTCTCGGGCTCATGCAACCTAAAAAGGAAAGAGACACACAGATAAAAATATCCTCACTATCTCCAGTGCTCATGCAAATTGGTAAGAATAACATTTCGGTTCCATTTCCTATATGGGCGGAGCAAGTCACAACAGAAACACACGGCTTTATCAAATGTTTGGACAAAGGGGTCAATCTCACTAAAGAGGAACTTTCAGCAAGGCGCTCCCCCCCCCCCTTTTTTTTAAACCCACTCTTCCCCAGCAAGGATCTTCAAAAGTTGAAATACCGGGTGCTGGGGAAGGTATGGTGAAACAGACACGTTCACGCATTGCTGACGGGAAGGTTAAACCCACACCCTTTTGGGAAGGCAGCTTGGCAAAATCGAGAGCTTGACTCATAAGTGCACATTTTTTTGGGAGAACTCAAAATATAGAAAAAGCTTGCTGCACAGAGGCATTTGTCACAGAGCGGGATAGGGAGGAAGGTTTCCATGTTACAGCTCTGCCAGTTGGAACTGGTTAAGGAAATCAGGATAGACTCATAGATAAAAACTTAAAAGGTTTATGAGGAAGGGCTTTTTTTTTTTTTTTTATTACAAATGATTACATTAAAATGATAAGCAAAAAGGCAACATTCTCTGGAATGATCCCAAGCCTACAAAATTGTGTGGATCACCCGGGAAGGAAACGTAGTAAAATGCTAACCGCAGTGGTCTTTGGGAGGGATTTTTTTTTTTTCTTCCATTTCGTTCCCGTATTTTCCACACGTTCTCTATTCTACACATCTAGGTCTCAGCATTAAAAAAAAAAAAAAAAGAGAGAGAGAAGAGAGAGAGGCGGAACGGTGTCCTGGTTAATCAAAGAAGCTGTTCATGCACTTGATTCTGTAATTGGAGGCCATCGCTTGGCTCACTGCAGGGTCATGGTCAAGGTGGTGAGCAACCCGGAGCCACTGGTTCTGTAGGAGTTGTGTAAATTCTCAGGCCGGCAACTCCAGGGATGTTAGCCTGGATAATGTCAGAAATGAGCAATGGGGCTTGGCAGCAGGGTTATTAATGGATTTGGCATGAGCTCTTGGCTCAGAAAGCAGTTCTGGGGCATGACAAGCCCCACGTGGCCACAGAAACAACCCTCTGGGAGCAGGGACGCTGGCTGCGGAGGAAGATCACGAAGGTCTATCCACACCCCTATTGCTTCCAACCCTTCCAGGAACCCCCGCTGCCTCTGGTTCAAGTAAGATTCATCACCCTGCGCGTCAGTCCCGCACGGTCTGGCCTCTGCGGACCTCCCCAGGCCCCTTCGCGCTCCTGACCTCAGTGACCCACATACCCACCCACCAAGTCTCTCCCGAGGGTTATTCGATGAGACGCATTTTGCGTCCACAACGGCCTAGAAAGCTGCCCTCCGCCGCTTTGTCTCTTGGTGAACTTCTATGCGCTCTTCAAGACTCAACTGTGGTGTCGCCTCCTTGGGAAAGCTTCTGTGACAGTGGTGGACTGTCTAGACTGCCCCTCCGTGACAGCCCCAAGCCCCCTTGCCTATTTTCCAATGCGTCTGTCTGCCACCTGCCTGCCGCGCTTCCTCAGCACGTGGGTACAAGTGCTCTAAAGTGACCTGGCATGAAGACAGACTGCCCCAGGGCCTTTGCACATGCAGCCCCCCTTGCCTCTTCATTCGCTTCACTGCTTCTCTTCCCTCAGATGTGGCTTCAAATAGTCCTTTCTCGGGAAAACCTCCACTGAACCCCAAACGCCAGTCTCAGAACCCTGGGTTCCTCTCTTTCAGAGCGGACCGGAAGTAACCATCCGTTTGGTTGTGTCCGGCTGTCCTGTGTCTGAGAATGGCACTGCTCTTACCCATCCCTGTGCGCAGGCTACAGAAGTGGGAATCAACCCTGAGTCTCCTCTGCCCTCCTTTACAGTCCATGTTAACCCTAACCCAGCGCTTGCTGCCTCTGCTTCCAAAATCCCAGCCGCTCAGCCTCCCCCACCGTCCTAGCCCTCAGGAGCCTCTCCGGCGTCCCTGCTTCTGTTTCCGCCCCTCGGCCTGCCATTCTCCACACTGGAAAAGGCATAAGTGAGGTCACGTCCATATTCCGCTCCAAACCCTCAACCCACTGTCCGCACACAGGGAGATCCATGTCTGTATCCAGGGTGGTGCGGCCGCACGATCGCTGCCCCCACCCCCCACCCCCCCCCCCCGGAATGTTCTAGCCTCCCATCTCTTCCCCTCGCCCACTCCAGGCCAGCTGCTCTGACCTCCTCCGTGTTCCACGAACATTTCCAACTGCTCCTGCCTCGGGGTCTTGGCACTGGCCGTTCCCTCTGCCTGGTCCACTCTTGCCCCAGATATTCCCGCAGCGGGAGCCTCCTCGTCCTTCAGCTACCTTCTGAATGTCACCTCCTTAGCCAAGCTTGCCCTGACCGCCCACGGCACCCCACCCCCTGCTCTGCTCCATGCCCAGCTGTACTTTATTTAGTCAGCGCCCGCATCACATCGTGCATTAACCTCCCCCCCACCTTGCTTGGTGACCCGCCCCCTGATGGACCGTGGGCTCCGCGCTGGAGCCCCGACACCCGGTGACGGGCTCATACACTGGCAGCGCCCCCAAAGTATTTGTTGAGTGAGTGAATGAATGAATGAATGAACGCGGAATCAAAAGGGCCACGAGACCGGGGCGAGTGTCTGTTTCGCTCTCCTTCACAGTCCCCCAGCTTTAAGGCCTGGCACGGAGCTGGGCTCAATTCAGATGAATAAATGAAAGAATCAGAGAAGCCCTAAATATTCCAAGAATAAACGCACTGAATGTCTGACAAGTGAACAAATGGCCGCCCGAACGAACCCCAGTGCCCAATTAAGGGAGCGGAGACATAGTTTGCTCTCGTCTGAGCTGGGGGAGATTACAGACAATGTTCTACCTGCACGCTCCCAACCCAGGGAGTGAGAGCTACCCAGGCCCTCACCAGCCCTGCAACCTGAAGGGCCCTTTGAGCTCAAAGCGGCGGCCTCCCCCCGCCCCTCCCTCGGCACCCTCCCCGAGGTGCTCGGTTGTTACCCACGCCAGCGTCCTCTGGAAAGCGTCTGATCCCAGCCAGCCGACTGAAGCCAGCGCTGCCATTACCTCTCACCAGCTATCGCTTTGGTTTAGAGAGATGAAAGGAACAGAGCAATCTGACGGCTCCCTTGGTAGGTTCACGTTGGAAAAATAGAAAACAGGCAGAAAACGGTTGGCTTCTCTGGGGAAGGACAGCATCAGAACACCAGCGTTCAGCGTCAGAGGTATCTGGGCCGGCCTCAGAGTTCTGGCACCTGCTAGCTGTGGGACCTCGGGAATGTCCCACGACTTCTCTGAGCCTCGGCTTCTTCCAGCGCGCACACACACACACACACACACACACACGGCCAAGAAGAAGCTTCTAGAACAAGGGTTCTCAAAGTCTGGGTTGGAGGCAACAACATCAGCACCACTTGGGAACTCGTTAGGAATGGAAATTCTGCGTCAGAAAGTCGGGGGCGGGGGCGCCCAGTAATCTGTGTTGGAACAAGCCGTCTAGAAAATTCTGCCACACACTTGAGGTGGAGAAGCTCTGTTCAATTAAAACGGGATGATTGCAAATCAGAGGGGTTTTGCTATAATTAAAATCACCAACGGGCTACTATAGGAAAAGGCATAGATCGGTTCCCGGAACGCAGTCAGTGCTTGATAAATGTTAGCGGCCGAGGCTGTTATTATTATTATTATTGACACCGCCCCTTTCTTTCGGGAACTTACTGTCTAACTGGGGAGATCAGACAAGTAAAAAATAACAGCGACAATAAGGAAAAAAGAAAAGAAAAAAGAGCGATCCGTACCTGAGGCCGCGAAGCGCTTGGAGGAGAGTTTTAGGGATCCGGGGGAGGAAGAGATGGGGATTGGGACCACGGTCTGGGGTGGCATTCGTTCAGTCCGCATTCATTTGTTCATTCAACACACCTTAACTGAGCACCTACTCCATTCCAGGCATGGTGTGAAGTTCAGCAGTCATGGGGTGGGTTATAACACGGGGCACGTGCATTGACAGTTTGAATATACCACCAAGGCGTCAGTGCAGGGGCCCCAGGAGAGCTCGCAGGACAGGCCTCTGTCCTGGGGGGGTGGTAATGCCCTCTCCGAACCGGGAGAAAGGGCG
This sequence comes from Herpailurus yagouaroundi, assembly GCF_014898765.1. Classification (NCBI taxonomy): domain Eukaryota; kingdom Metazoa; phylum Chordata; class Mammalia; order Carnivora; family Felidae; genus Herpailurus; species Herpailurus yagouaroundi. Next base: position 15,502,836 of record NW_024412427.1, on the reverse strand, counting down.
GGAGGTAAGCAGATGAAAGGGTGACCTCCCATGTGGCACATCTCCAGGGGGCGCTGTTCACAGAACCCGCTGTGACTGCTGCCTCCTGGCACGGTAGAGACCTTGGGTGGTGCCTGAGCACATCTCAGGGAGAGAGGCCAGCACGCAAGGGCTGGAAGGACAGTGAGGACACAGCGTGTGGGAGGCTGTGAAGGGAGTGCAGCCAGTCTGAGTCACCAAGCACGAGGGCTGGGGAGTGGCCAGGAATGAAACTGTCCAAGTTAGTAAAGGCCAGACCACGAGGGGCTTGAGGGCCTCAGTAGTGTGGCTGGACTATGTTGAGGGCCATAGGGAGCCACTGAAAGTTTTTAGGCAAAGGACAGAATTCGAGATTTGCCCTTGGAAAAGAGTGTACCCGGCATACACACACACACACAACGCCCCCATTGCCCCCAACCTTGGCGTTGTCCTTGACTCTACAGTCCATCAGCAAGCCCTCTTGACTCTACCTCCGAAACGTGTCCAGGATCTGAGCATTTCTCAGTCATCCCACTGCCACGGTCCAGGCCACCATCATGTGCTTGGACCACTGCAGTAGCCTCCTCCCAGGCCCCTCTGCCTCCTCTACCCTCAGCTCCTACAGCCTGTTCCCCACACGGCGGTCAGGTGGTACTTTTAAAACCAAAGTCAGATCAATCTCCCTCCTATGGCTCCTCATCCCACAGGGAGTAAAACCCTAGACCGTTGGCCTCCACCCCAGAACCTCAGTTCCTGCTCTGCATTCAGAAATCCACAAAGCTCTTGAAAGAAAGAAATAAAGAAAGAAGGAAGGAAGGAAAGAAAGAAAGAAAGAAAGAAAGAAAGAAAGGGAGGGAGGGAGGGAAGGAGGGAGGGAGAGAGAAAGGAAGAAAGAAAGAAAAGAAAGAAAAGAAAGAGAATTTTACAACCTATTTGTTAGCAAAACCTGACCTGAACCAACATGAAGCTATTTATGGCTTTTATTTATTGCCCATGCGGGGCATGCCCATGCAATTTATTTATTGTTTCCATGCAGGTACATTCAAGTGGTAGATTATGGGGATCTCTGGATCTCTCCACTGGGGGTGAATATCAGGGGCTTTCCTTTAGAAGCTGAAAAGTCTGAATAGTAATAAACCTGGCTGCACGGCCTTGGGCTGAAACCGCAGACCTGAATCTCTCTAGGCTCATCTCTTGCCCTCCCTCGCGTTCCTTCTGCCCCAGCCCACAGGCCTCCTCGGGTCCTCTGGCTTTGGCCACGCCCACTCTCTGGCCCAGCAGACAGCCCTCCTTCACAGCGTCCTGGCTCAGGTCCCTGCTCACATCCTCTTTTCGACAGAGGAAGCCTCCTCCCCGGCCTAAACTAGCTCCCCCCATTCATCTCCATCGTTACCACCTGACATAACATCACACATCGCTTCTTCTCTCACTGGAGTCTGAGGCCCACGAAGGCCTGGATTCTTGTTCACTGCTGTCTCTCCAGCACCCAGAACAGCTGGCACATAGTAGAGACTCAGCAAAAATCACTGCAAACATGAACCAGCAAACTAACGTATCATCTGTGATGTAATGTCACACGCTAGCCCCTGACCAGGCCCTGGGCTTCAAGAGGGCAGTACGAGGCTTCTACCCTACGTACCTTGGCATTCCCAGGGTCACCGTGCCAAGGAAGTCAACACACAGTGAACGAATGAAGGCAAGGGCAGAGTATCCAGCTTGGATCTGGGAGCTGTGTGTGTGCGGCAGCTTTCTGCCACCACCCAGATGAAATGTGATGAAGGTCTTGCTGTCTATGGACAGCAGGCAGGAAATCAGAGCCTCTGTGTGTGGAAATCGCCTCATTTGAGACAATCATGAAAAACAGACCTGGCAGAGCAGCTGACAAAGGAGAGAAATGGGAAGGTTGCCTGGCACAGGAGTGAGGGTCAGTGGGTGTGGACTCTGCTTTTCAGGTTTTGGGCGTTGTCAACCAACCAACCAACTAACCACCAACCAACCAACCAACCACCAACCAACCAACCAATCAACAACCAACCAACCACCAACCGACCAACCCCCAACCAACCAACCAATCAACAACCAACCAGCCAACCAACCACCAACCAACCAACTAATCAACAACCAACCAACCAATCAATAACCAACCAATCAACCACCCACCAACCAACCAACCACCAACCAACCAACCAACCACCAACCAACCAACCAATCAACAACCAACCAACCAACCACCAACCAACCAACCAACCACCAACCAACCAACCAATCAACAA
>NW_024412427.1:15488467-15500466 GCF_014898765.1 Herpailurus yagouaroundi | reverse complement strand
AACCAACCAACCACCAACCAACCAACCAACCACCAACCAACCAACCACCCACCAACCAACCAACCACCAACCAACCAACCAACCACCAACCAACCAACCAATCAACAACCAACCAACCACCAACCAACCAACCAACCACCAAGCAACCAACCAACCAGCCACCAAGCAACCAACCAACCAATCAACAACCAACCAACCAACCACCAAGCAACCAACCAACCAACCACCAACCAACCAATCAACAACCAACCAACCAACCAACCAACAACCAATCAACAACCAACCAACAACCAACCAACCAACCAACCACCAACCAACCAACCAACCACCAACCAACCAACCACCAACCAACCAACCAACCAACCAACCAACAAGCAACCAACCACTGCATCCTAGCCCAGCGGCACACTTACCTCGTAGAAGAAGTGGAGCCCTTGGCTGAAAGAGACAAAAAACAAAAAACAAAAACCAGTTATTTAACCTAGAAACACTGTTCTTACATAACTCTTTTGGTGGGGGGGACAAAGGTTTGCCTCCAGGGAGGTTGTGAGGAATTGTTGAAACCACCTCCTTTGAACCACAGGAATTCCCCCATGCTCACTCCAGTGGGGTGCTCCATCATCTTCTGTCAGGAGGGCCAGTGGGCTGGGCCTTCCCCACTTCTGGGGGTTACCAAGGTCAGATCTCAATGCAGCCTTCGGCCCAGGAGGGGCCAACTGCCCTGCTCTGTCTGGGCCTCAGTTCCACTCACGATACACCTTACCTGAGACCCTACAGGAGCCCTATAGGCACTTCACTGCTGGAGAACAGACTCTAGTCGGGGGGGGGATGGGGAGCCAGTGTGCATCCCATGTCTTCCCCCCCCCCCCCCGACCCCAGTTCACTCACTGTGTGACCCTGGTGGGTCACTTCCCCTCTGTGAGCTTGGATTTCAGCTCTCCAGCTCACAGGGTTGGGCTGGACATCCATTTATTTTCATGTCACCACTTTCCAAAAAAGGATCTTAGGAGGGAAGAAAGGGTCCATCTGGTTCAGAGATTTTAAGCCTATGATATGGGGCATCCCACAGAGAAGCTGCTGGGGTTTGGCCACTATTGGACTCCCATGCCACTGTAAAATTGTAATTAAAAAGCAACCTGCACACCAAACGCGCTCTGCACCGCGCTTTGACAGGCTGGAGGCTGCCACAAGGCGAGAATTCTCCCTGCTGGGTGAATGCCTGGTGCCTGGACAGGCGGTGGAGTTTTAGGTGAGCGGGTACCAGCTGGGAAGGCTGCAGCCCGGCATCCAATGTCCAAATGGACGCCGATGGGTTGCAAAGTGCCGGGACGTGGGTCGTCTCAGGGACTCCAATGACAGGACACTGACCACTCACTTTACACCAAAGAGACTCGGTGTCTCCCTGGAGCCACACAGCTGGTAAGCAGGAGGGCTGAAATCAGGACATTTCATCGCGAGTGTTGGGAGGATGGGCAGACTCCTCCAGGGACCAATGAGGGGAAAGGTCATCTCACCGGGGAGGAGACGATGTGTAGAGTGATCCCAAACATGGTCCCTGGGGGACCCGCTGACCAGGTTTGAATCCCGGCCCCGCCACTGACCAGCTGTGAGGCCCTGGGCAAGTTTTAGAACATCTCCATGCCTCAGTTTCCTCATCGGTAAAAGTGGGTTAGTAACACCACTACAGAAGTCTGCGGTGAGAACAATGCCTGGCACATGAGGAGAACTGAGGGAGTGCTAGTTGTCACTGTCACCAAGCCTCCGTGTAACAGCTGGGCTCTGCACCCAAAGAGACCCGTCACCCAGGGGCTGGGATTTCGCTAACGGCCACCGCGAATGCTATCCGACCCTCACTGGGCAGCGGACTCTGCTTCGCCACCCTTCCCGTGCGAAGGCTCTCCTTGGACGTTAGGGAAAAACCACCGGGTGGATCACCTGGCAGAAGCCCTTCCAGATTCCAGAGAGGTGGGGCCTGATGCCAGCCTCCCAGATGGGGAGCTAAGGCTCGGCCAGGACTCACAGCCAAATGCTTTCAGCCAGTCCAGGAAGGAGGGAAACCTGGGGGCCGGAGGGGAGGGGGTGCAGAGGAGAGGTGTGAACAGCACACCCATCTGAGCCCAGCCTAGGGGTCTGGGTGCAGAGAGGCAGCTCGGGACAGCACTTTGCACGTCACAGTCCGTGGCATATGGTGGGTCACAAGCAGCATGTTAAAGAGAATTTAGTATAGACTAGGACAGAAAAGCAAATATCAGAGTTCCAATTTTATCTATAGGAGTGTGGTACGTACGTGCTGGGTTGAGGCATGAAGTGTATTTCTATAACTTGAAGTCAAGTTAAGTTGCAGAAACGCTGGCTTAAAATGGTCTCCTCCAAGGGAGGCACTGCTCTACCCATTTTACGGATGAGGACACCGAGGCTCACGGAAGCCAAACTGATCGTTTAGAGCATGTAACAAAGGTCTGGAGCCCTGGTTTGTCTGACTCCAAAGTCAGAGGCCTTGTCACAGCAGTAACTACATGCACTCAAACAAGGGCATGATGTCCTAGATTTGAACTGGTGCCCTCCTGCTGGGGAGCCAGAGGCTGTGTGCCTTGCTGCCGTGAGGACAGCTTTCCAGGAAGGTGGCTCATGTTTCTGGGCTCATGTACAATTCTGACAACATTTACTGAGCACCTGCTGTGTGCCAGGCACTATCCTCACATTTCACGTGACATCACCCATTTAATCTTTCCAATGGTCTTAGGGAAGGTGCTGGTATGATCCCACTCCCTCCAGCCTCCTGCCTACGGGCTGGACGTGTCAACCTGGACAGGTAAGAGGAAAGCAGGAGTTTGCCGGGGTTACCGGCAAATACTGTTTCCTCGGGAGGCCCCCTTCACACCCTGGCATCTCCCTGCTCTTCACCTTGGTGGTGGTCCCGTGAGGAGGTGAGGCCTGGAGCAGTGACGGCTATCTTGCGCCCATGAGGCGAGGCTGAGGGAGGACCCCCTCCCCCCCCCCATCCCAGCCTGGTGATGGTGCTGCACCAGCCATGGCACCAGCTACTGCTGGGCTCTTTGTGGAAGAGACTGGACTTCCTCACGGCCTCGCCCTCTGGGAAGGACAGCCTCGGGGCGCAAACTCTTGGGGAGGAAGAGGAAAATCCACGCACCTTTCTTCTGTCGGATTCGGAGGAGGTAGAGGGCTGCGATCACGAGAGTCACCAGCAGGGCACAAACCACGCCCACCACAATGAAGATGGTCTGGCTTTCATTTTTGTCTAGGGACCACACGGAACAGAGGCTTCATGTATGCAACTTAGAAACAGCGAAGCTTAATACCCACCACCCCTTTTCACCGCGAGGTAGGCATCATGAACTGAGACCATCTGGCTGTACGTGTTGGGAGCCACGGGGGCACGTTCAGGGGTAGGCACACCCTTCCCGGCGGGGGCCACCGTGGGCAGTGCTAACACCACGCTGATGTGCCAGGAGGGAAGATGTTTGTTGCTGACTGCTATGGAGGAGCCCTGGCTTCGGGACGTGGGCAGAAATCTCACTCCCAAGGAACAGAAACATGTTCCCTTTCATCTGGAACGAGCCACAGGGTGGCCACCACGGCAGTGGTGAAACTCCGAATCACGACTACTCTACAGAGCTCTCAGGAGCAGTCGACTCATCTGTGCCCGGGACCTGGGCATAGGAGCTCTGAACCCGGGACACCTGTAAGGGAGACTGTGTGGGCGGGGCTGGTGCCAGGGCACAGGTAAGGGATCCTGCACTAGGGCATTGTGGGTAGTCAGGAGCAGGGCTCTGAGCCATGGACACATGGGTGCAAACAGTGCCCCTGGTTGTGTGTCCCAGAGTGAGTCATTCAAACCTCCCTCTACACACTGACTTCCTCTTGTGTTATTGAGGCCAATAGTAACCTCGACCTCATTGGATAGCTCTGAGGATTCACTTACTAAATGAACAATCAACCAACAAACTCACTCTTTCATTTGTTTTAAAAGCATTTCCTGTCTACCCTGTGCCTGGGTGTGTGCGGGTCCTAAAGCTATGAGGCCGAACAAGACAGCCACGGTCCCTAGCAGCTGAGTCTCAAAGCTGAAGGCTCAAGTGCCTCCTCTTGCATACTGCCATAAAGCAAGCGAGGAGGCCCAGAGAGAGGCACTGACTTGTCTGAGGCCACCCAGCACGTTTGCGCCAGAGCCAGAGTCGAAATCCACGCGTCCCAGCTCCCAGTATAGTGCTCATCCTATGGAAGCCAGGCATCAGTGACATCAACGGGACACCCTGGAGGGCCCCACGCCTCCTAAAGCTTCCCTGTTTCCTTACAGGATGCAGCGAGGAAAGAAATGGTCTCTACTGTAACCCATTTGAAAGGTCGGCCACGTACAAGGCAGAGCCAGGCGAACGGGCAAGTGATGGAACATTCCATAGTGGCACCAGAACGCCAACTGGGTGCTGCTAATTTGACGACAGAAGAGAGATACCCCGACAACGCGTTGGGAGGGGCTGAGAAAATGAAACCCTGACACCTTTCGCTCCAACACGGGGGTGGCCGTCTTAGAGGGGCATATGCACTTTGGCCTAGAAATGCTTTTTGGGAAACCGTCCCCCAGAAACAGCTGCACACGTCACAGAGCAGGTGCAAGGTCATTCATTACAGTAGTGATTATATGTGAGATAAGCTGTAAAGATTCTGAGGCCCTCCACCCCATTCCTGGGGTGCAGGCTTGCGAAGGCAGCCAGAGAGATCAAGGTGAAGTGCGAAAGAACAGGAGGAGGAGGTGGCTGGCCTGGCCTGGTGAATTAAGCTCTGGCAGGTGAAGGAGCAGGTGGCAGGAAGCTAGGGACAGTCCAGTCTCCCTCCCTCCCAACTCTCTTTAATGTATGTTTATGTCAAAAGATCTACAGAGACACGAACCAAACTCTTACCTGTGGTCACTCTTGGGAGTGTGGCCTATGGGGGAGGGGCACTCACTTTAAAATTTGACTGTATATCTATAGACTTCTAGATTATTCTATTATAGCCATGAATGACTGCTTTTCACATGGAAAAAGGAAAAATAGAATTTAAAGTGCCAGGTCAGTTGGCATCTTGACCTCACCCTGGGTTGTATGCGTTTCCTGGTCCTTCTGGTGGGCAGAGACCACAAGGGTATGGTTTTTGGTGACCGCGGGCTGCCCGTCATGCTGCACCTGGCAGGTGAAAACCACATCTTCCCTGTGGGCGGATAAATTCACCAGGAGCCAGCTCGTCCAGTTAAAGGTCCCATCCTTGTTCTCTATGAGGTTCGAGGCCGTCGAGGCCGTTTCTGTTCGGGACACGTTTCCGTTCTCCAACCAGGTCAGCTGGAGGCGCTGGGGGTAGAACTTCTTCACTTGGCAAATGACCTTCACCTGGTCCCCTGTCACGGGTTGCTGGGCAACCTCCAAGGTGGGGGGAACTGAAACAGCACAGAGCAGAAGCTCTGACCTCATGGAACAGACACATCACCGGGGAGGGGCTCGAGAACTTAGCTCCCCCCACGCAGCAAGGGAATCACCCAGATCAGTGCTAGGCATACAGCTGGTGCTCAAACACTCAGGGTAGGCTTTGCATGCGAGTGAAATCCCCTAAGCACAGTGCCCAGTACACGGTAGGTGCTCAAGGTACCTACTGGTAGCTCCTATTAGGGTAATGAGTGAAATCGAGCCCCCAGCATGCATTTGGAATCGAATAACTAGCAAAATCCATGAAATCACCAAGCACGCAGTGGCTGGATTACAGTAGGTGCTCAATAATCAGAGTGGCTATGGGAAAGTAAATCAAACTACCTAGCACGGTAGGTGTTCACCTGGAACTGCTGTTAAAACAGGAGGAGGTGACGGTACCCCTGGGTGCCCGGTGATTGGGAGGGTCTGTCAGGAGGCAGGTTCCAGGGGATGGAAGGCTGGGAGCACAGAGTGGGGGAGGGGCAGGCTGGGAGGCTTGGGGGCCGGAGCTGGGCTTGGGCCGGGGGTGACGGGCATCTACCTCGGAGGGTTTCGGACAAGTTGGCAGTCCCACGAAGAGGAGGGCCCCCCTGCAGGGTCACGTGGGCCACCTCGCAGATGACCTGGGAGCGAACGTCCCCCGGGGCCAGCGGCAGCGTGGTTGTGCTGGAGATGCTGTAGGAAGCGCTGTCTCCCTCTGGGTCCACGGTGGTCTGGGAGGCTGCCAGCTCATTCCCGTTTTTGAACCATTTCAGGGTGACGTTTCTGGGGGAGAAGCCGTGGGACTCGCAGGTGAAGCTCACAGTCTGCTCAGGTGTGGCCCTGGCCGTGGGGCCCGACACCACGGGGGGAGAGGGTTTGGCTACAAGAGGAGCATTTACGAGCAGTAAGCATGACTGTGGTCATCCTCACCAACGACAGGTATGTGACACTGTGCAGAACCCTCACGGATTATTTTCCAGCCCTGCAGGGGTGGAGGGGGCCCCGAGGAGAGCCGGAACCAGGTGGCCAGCCGCCCGTAGGCCTGGACGTGGCCAAGCCCAGCGCCCCCGGTGAGAGGGGACCGCGGGCCTTTCTCCTACTCGGGTGGGAGTGAGGGGCACGTGAGGCAAATACAGGCAGTTTTGCTTTGAATTTAACACTGAAAATGCTTCTCCAGGACCAATCTCGGATGTGTCTTTATCCCAAACTTAACTTACACCTGGAGCTCTCCCTTCAGGTATTTGTGAATTTACTCTAGTTTTCACTCTTTCCACAAATATTCCATAGGGTCTCATCTCCAATCCCTGAAACCGAGAGGGAGGGAATGAGGGGTTGTTTTTCTGAATCTGCGTTCTTCTCTTGGGTCAGTGTCGGGTTGAAAACCACGATCACGGAGTGCTGAGAAAGCCAAAGATGGTTAATTTTTCAATCGTGAATCAATTTCAAGGACAGAGACACCGGCCTATGGAGCAGGCAGAAGCCCTCTTGTGTCCTGGGAACACACACATCAGTGACTCGAGAGGGAGGGCATTTCACCCACAGAAGGTCCTGTAGGGTGTCTCCAAGTTGTTAATTATTACCTAATGCCTTCCGTAACAAACATAGGAAATATTACAAATATTTACATTTGCAAATATTTAACTTGCTCTCTAAAACTCATCAGACATTTTGGGGACACAGAAAGGAGGTGTCACCAAATAAGACATGAAAACACCAGCAGTCCGGATGCCCTACAGGGACAAGGTGATCAGTTACCGGTTGCGGACAGCATTTTGGGCACCTGACACCAGGCTGATTCCTCCCCTCAGCTCCCTAATCCCTCCAGCAGACCTTTGAGGGGGGCCCAGTATGATCCCACTTATGGGACAAGGTTCAGGGAGGAACGCAGCTAGCCGAGGGCACACAGCAAAGGGCGGGGCTCATCTCCCGGCACACACGAATGATTAGTTTTAGCTTCGCTGTTCTTCCTTCCTACACCTCCGTGTCTGTTTGGGTACCACGCGGATCAAAATACCACCTTGGTAACATGGGAGGATGTATGTGAAACACAGAACCTGGCACACAGTAGGTGCTTAATAAACAACACCTATGATTATTGTCGTGAGATCTGGTCGTGCCTACGTCTGAAACGACTTGTTTGTTAGGCAGTAAGAGAGCAGAACAAAAGCTTAGCAGAAACACAAGAAAAGTCCCAAAGCCAGCTCCCTGCAGCTGCCATGCAAAACCCCAAATGAGAAAAGCAGCAGAAACCAACAAATTATGATTCTCTCCCTCTTCTTTTAATAATCCCCTCAGGAAACAAGTTTGGCGAATTGGCTTTCAAAACACAAACGAGATCACAGGCGTTTTCCCGCAGATTAGCTATTTACAGAGAGCTGGGAGCGTTTTGAAAGAGGGAGGACAGATTTTGTCCGTGACATTTTGGTGTGTCGAGGCAGAGAGGGCTCTGGGGCTGAGCAGCGAGGCTCTGCGTGGATTCCGGCACCTGTTCACACACACGTGTGGTTAAAGATGGGAAGGTCCCCTGGCGGGGCAGCTCGGATCTGAGAAGGGTGTCACCAGCCCCTCTTTGGGCCGGAGGGCAGGAGGCAACTCAGCCCCAGCCATGTTCCTCAGGAGGGTGCCCTGGCCACCCCGATCAGGCTCATTTTCCAAGGAGCTGTCACGCGCACGGGTGATTCTGAAGCACCCACCCACTGAGAAGCTCCTCTCCGGCCCCAGCAGCACAGGGAGCCACCCTTATCAGGGGGAGAAGAAATTCAGCGTTTCCTCTGTGACCTCGGGGAGCGTCCAGCTCAGGGCGCTTCTGCGCTGGCAGTGAGCATCCCCGGAGTCGTTAAATAATTCACCTGCCCAGACTCCTGTCTGACCAATTAAAGCAGAATTTCTAGGGTGGAGTCAGGGTCTGGGGATCTTTTTCAGCGTTTCCCAGGCGATCCCAATGAGCAGCCCAGGTTCAAAGGCACCCACCACCGTCCCCACACCCCCCTTACACTCGAGGCCTGGGAGGAACAGGGACCCAGCCAAGGTCCTATTATAGCTACATTCATGGGATACTGACCGCGTGCCAGGCCCTGCTGTTAGCACCTTAACCGCATTCGCTCACTCAGTCCCTGCAGTGGGGTTGTGCTGTCACACAGAGATGAGGACACGGGGCCCGATGTGGGAATGACTCATCAGAGATCACAGAGCTGGAAGGCAGGGCTAGGTGGGAACCCAGGCGGCGGGGCTCGGCCACTTCCGGAGCCGCTGCGTGCAGATACCCAAGAATCACTTAACCCCCACATCCGGTGCTCTCTGGACCTCCTCTCCAATCCTGAGACCCCTGACCAGCAGCCCGATTATCACCACAGCACAGATGGGACACGGAGGACCTGAGGGACGCCGAGACTGGCCCAGGATCGGACAGCTCTGGGAGGAGCACCCAGGGCTCACTGAGGGTCTGTCCGCTCACACGGATCACTGTGTCCCCCTCATGTCCTGCCGAGGTTGGTCTAATGATCTACTTCCTACAGGTGAGGAAACGGAGCCCAGCAAAGGGAGCCGGGTCACAACCTTGAGGGGCCACCTCCTCCGTGTCAGGTGACGCAGTCAGAGCGCCTCAAATCCTTCAGCTCTCTTAAAGGGAGTCCACGATTAGGACCATTTTGCAGATGAGGAGACTGAGGCAGAGAGGAATGAGGACAGCTCATTTCTGAGGACAGCTAGAGTCTAGAAAATGAACTCTTGCTCACGGGGCTCCGGACAGTCTCTATGAACTGCCTCCCCGTCACCCGCAGTCTGCAGAGCCAGGAATGGGGTGTCTGGGTGGTGTCGCTGGCATGGCGGGGGCCCCCCCTGCTCCGCCCAGGCCCCTGCCCCAGGCTGCTCAGCGAAGGAGCCACATCCCACAACAGGGAAAGACTCCTGATGCTCTCACTGTCCTCCAGGAACAGGCTCAACACTTCATGAGACGTTCGCCTATCTGTCTGATCTGGGGGTGTAATGCTAGCCCCGCCTCCCCCCAAGGACTCTTTCTCGCTCATGCTTACTGCTGACGAACAGAACGAGGCACGATTTTCAAGGAGAGGGTTGTAAGCGCTTCGGAACCTTTGGGGGAAATGATAAAAAGGAAAAACGCGGGCTCACTGCTCAAAGGTTCAGGGTAACTTGGTTTTAGGCCACACCTACTATGCGCTAGGCCCTTCCGTGGAAACCGAATCCAAAGCCGGCTCAGGAAGGAGTCTGCCTGGAATGAGATGGGTTCTGGAATGCGCTCCTTCCTCACGGGACACGTGAGCATGAGCAAGCCCCTGTCACCTTGTGACCTCAGGCTCTGAATCCGTTCACGGGGGATCGGGCGGGATGGGCCCCTCAGGTGCCAACCTCCCAGGATTTTGGATCCTAGGCCTCCGGTAGGAAACCCCCAATGATCATCTTCTGCTTCAAGGAGGCAACTCCTAACGTGGACATTCGGAGATGCCCCAGCTCTGCCTGCAGTCTTCAGTGACCGCCTGAGTGGGTCCCTGAATCCGGCGACAGATTTCTGAACAGACCCACAGCAAATCCCCAAACTCTGGCATCTCCTCCAGCCAGGGTGTCAGAGCTGTGCCTCTCAGGACCTTCATTCTCCCCCCTCCCCGCCCTGGGTGCACTTGTCCTACCGGAAGGGAGGGGAACGTAAGCTTCATGAGAGAAAAGCCTTCGCCTGTTTTGTTCCCTGCGACTTCCAAAGCACCCAGAACAGAGAATGCACACAGCAGGTGCTTAGTAAGTGCTCAGTAAAGAGAAGCCTGGCCACATCGAGCGGAGGTCTCTCCGGAGGCAGGGGTGTGGTTGGGCCTTGTGACTGGGAAAGTCACTCAGACTTTCAGTCCCTCATCGCTGGAGCCAGAGGGCTGGTCAGGACTGGAAAAGGGAAGAGCTGGGAGCCTGCAGACCGCGGTTCCAGATTTTCCCACCGTTTACCAGCCGTGGGGCCTTCAGCAAATAGCACAACCTCTCCAGGCCTCAACTTTCCTGATCCGTGGAAGGGGCTCATTCAGGGGCACCCGCCAAAGCTCCTGATCCTTATCTGCTGCTCAGACAGTGGAGGGCATTCTTACTGACTTGCCGTCACAACCAGGGGACGGAGCGATACTCACCGCTCACGGTGACCTGGGTGCCTGGTCCAGACTTAAACTCCACATCGGGGTTCCCTTTCTGGAACTTCACACAGTAGTAGGTTCCCGTGTCTTCTGGGGTGATGTTACTGATGCGGATGGAAAAGTCCGTGTTGTTTCTCCTTGTGGCGTCTGAAACATTTGTTACTCGAGGGGAGTGAGGGTCTCCTCTGAAACTGAAGATTAACTCCCGGCCTGGCCCTGTGCCCCTGAACCACTCGACCTTCCCAGCGGGGAGCAGGGAGGTCAGGGTGCAGTGAAGAGTGGCCGTCTGTCCGGCCGCCACAGACACCGACTTCTCGGGCTGGATCACCCGCAGTTCCGCCTCACCTGCCACACCTGGGGGGGAGAACAAGACAGCGATTTACCATCCTTCTGCGATCCTGTCCGTCCGCGCAAGTGTTTATCCACAACAGGTTTCACCGACCGAGTGCACACCGTGAGCTCAGCACGCTGCGTGTACCCGGCATGTAGCCCTCGCGACGAGCCTGTGACACGGGACCCTGTTGCGGACGAGGAAACAGCGGGGAGCAGGCTGGAGGTCCTGAGCCCCTCTCCGGAGAAGTCACGTCTGAGCTGGGCTCTGAGCTCACCAGGATGAAGGGGCGCCGTGTTCCTGACAGAGGGCACGGCTGGGCAACGGCCCAGAGGTGGGGGGCAGCACGGTGTGCGTGGGGCTCCACGGGGAGCTTAGATTCTCTTTTGGGCCTGGCCCAGGAAGCAGGCCCCGAGCCAGGAAGCCACACTCGGCAGCTGGGGCTCATCCGGGCTGTGAAGCCGTGAGGCCGGAGGACCTGGGTTTGAATCCTGGCTCAGGCCTTACTGCCTTGTGACTACAGCCATCACCTGGGCCACGGAGGAGATCCAAAAGGGATTGACTGCCCAGCTCCTCGTGGATGGGAGTGGCGGCCTTAGTTCGAGCGGGTGCCTTCACGGCTCTCGAGCTTCAGTTTCCTCATCTGCCTAACAGTTACTATGACCCCATCTCGATGGATCCCCGGCAGCACCACACAATAAGCCTCGGCCAGGGTCAGTGTGGACAAGAAGCATCTGGTCTTTGGAGCCACCTGACCTGGTCTGAAATCTGGCTCGACTTTTACTCACACATGACCCGAGTTGATCCACGGGTTTTGAGTCTCAGTGCCCTAATCTACAAGATGGCTGGGGCACCCCCTGGCCCTCTGCTCTGTTCTGAAAACAGGATGACACAGAGAAGTGACTTAGCACCACGCGGGGCACAGGAAGCTACCGTGTGTCATTCCGTGACAGGTAAGTGAGCAAGGGTCTGTTGTGTGAACTTCACTCCCACTCTGGCTGATGTGTCTCCAGGCCAGACCGTACTGGACGCTGGAGGCACACGGGCTGGACGCATGTCAGGCCTCAAGGGCTCCCGGGCTAGGGAGCTGGAAGGCTTCCT